>NC_134184.1:9039970-9364262 GCF_964188355.1 Buteo buteo | reverse complement strand
TAGTAGTGCAGGTGGTCAGGAAAGAACAAGTATTTTCCAGTAGCTAGCAGGAATCAGGAAAGATCTGTTGGAAGTGACAGAAAAGCAGGGAATAGTTAAGTCCTATGGGCCCTGAGAGAGTTTTTAAAAAAATACCCCTGCAGCCTGGGCAACATGTTACACGCATGTAAAAACCTTAAAACAGTGACAATCAATCACAATAAAATAAGAGTAATAAATATTTAGTTACATTACCTGCCAAATTCTGCTGCCTACTACAAGGTAAAAATGTATTGCAAGGTAGGCATAATCTTGTTTACAATGAAGTCAGTGAGCAAACTGCCACAAAAACAAGTGGAGAGTTATGCCATTGATGATCACTTCCTGTTTGAAAGAAGAAAGCCACTATAGAATCATTAAGCTATAAATTTAGTATAGACTGAACTGAACTAAATTAAAATTCACTGTAAATAAAATTTGTATAGTCAGTGTACTCTGCTATCAGTGAAAATCATTATTAGAAAACATTAGCAATGATGATTATCTGGCCAACTAGATTAAAATTAGAATGTAATTTGTAATATAATATCTCATTCTCCACAGAGGAACAATCATAAAATTTTGATGCTTTTCAATAGGAGTTGTGTGTAAAAATACAAGACGATATATGAAGCTATCAATATTTGATATTGATAGACCTTTTTTCTGCTTATTGAAGCATTATTTAGATTGAAATAGTCTTGAATAGTAATAAATATGGTGAATAACTGCTGTTAATATCTTCCTTTGTCAGTTTCTAGATGTTTCATATCTGCCACAGACATAAATTCTTCCATATTTCAAGGCCATACTTTAATTTAAATTGAAGCAGTGAAAGAAAACAGCAAAACAAAAGTATGAACTCCCACATTCTTTAGCAATATATACTTGTGTTTGTATGTGCATACATACACATATTTATATATACATATTTGCATACATTATATGCATACACATATATGCATATAAATATTTACTCACAGTTGGCCAAACAACTTTATTAGTATACTGCTGATTCTAAAAGACTTTACTGTTTTGTTATTTCAAGAAGTCATCTATCAAAATCCTATAAATCTACATAGATTAATGCTTATAATTGAGTAATGTTTAATGGAGATCATTTCATGCAAAGAATGCTTATTTCTAAAGTTACATTTACTCAGAAAGGAGGGTAATGGGCCACCATTAACACAGTTGGATTTACGCTCGGAGCTGTTGTCAAGCACTGCTCTTCACAGTAGGGCATTTATTGAAATAACTAATGCAACATATTTGTCTAAAACATGTCTCACCTGGAAAAATAACTATATCATTAACCCTTACAATGTTGCTCACTGTTTTCTCCCAATTATGTTGAAATGAACTGAAAGAAATCACTGTTCAAGACAGTATTTCAATTAAACATTTCATATTCAGCTAGGAATATCTTCAGGGGTGTATGCACACCTGAATGTGTGAGAAAAAATGTGCAAAATTAGACTGAGGTTAACAGAAATAATCTGTTCTCACTTGAATAGTTACAACAGTTTTGAAGGACTTCATAAGAGAAGTTTATTTTTTTAATTTATTTAGATCAACTTGAAGATTTGCTATCACTTTCAAAAATTATGATTTTATACTAATGGTAGTTGTACATGTTTGAACTAGCTGTGAATTTTATTCTGGATTTTTTTTTTCCTGAGAAAAATTTCCCTTTTCAAAAAAAAAAAAAACAAAAAATGGAGTCATCTGGGGAGAAAACTAATTTTACTTCAAAGCTTCTGCTTTCAGAATTACAGCTTCTTAAAGGAAATATTCTCCATTTCAGGCTGAATTAGAACTATATTGAAAAATATAGTTATAATAAAAGCTAATATAGGTGTATAATCAACTTGTTATGGAATATATTAAAATTCATTACAGAGAAAGCCAATATTAGATGTACTCTTTTGCTGGATCTGTTATTATGATAATCTCATATTCAGTCTAATAGTTTTGAAAAGCAGTTGAAGTCAGAGACCTATCAGACTTAGTTATCTCTTAATTCAGTGATTGCCAAAACCAGTAATGAAACACCCACAGAAACACCACAGACTCCTTAACTGCTGCAAAAATAAACACTGAAGGGTATGGACCCTGTGCTAAAAAATTCAATATGAAAATAAAACAAGAATACATAGTTTGGTAGTCTTCACCAATTCACAGTCACCAGACTGTAATAACAGTTTTAAACTTTGTATTACTATACAAATTATCATATAATTACATTAATATGTAATATAATTATAATTATAATTATAATGTAATACTATAACATTATAATAATAAAAAGCTCATAGGCTTGTCGCTTAAGATTAAATTAAAAGAAAAGCACTTACACATTCAGAAGCTAGGCAAGCTTCACTCCATAAAGTAAAACTTAATTCTTTATTATGTACCTTAGCTCTGTGTTCAGAGTATCGGCACTTCAGAATTGCATCACTCTAAATGCTAAACAAAGATCTGGCTAAAGAAAACCAGCAGGAAAATGTTGAGGTTAGAGGAAAATATTTCCCTCAGGCTTACGTACATGTGTAATACACAATCTCAAACCTTCTGTGATGCAGTAATTTGTGTGGGACAGTTTCACCCCATCAATGATAATTCAGCCTAGCTGATCAAGCTACTCAAGGGATTGGATGAGATTTAAAATCCTCGTCAGGCTTAATTATCAGTCAATAATTGAATTTCTCAATGCTTCCAAATGAAGTGTTACTGTACATATGTAGACATAAAAATTTAAGGCATTTTAAAGTCACAAAATTCATTGTCTTGGAATTTAGGTGACTATTTATATAATAATTAGATATTTATATTAGGGAAAATTAATAACAAAATTAATTTACTGCTTCATTCCTTTCTACTTTGATCAGAGGGAATGAAGAAGTCAGTCAACGGTATGCAGTGAACATATCATTAGACACATTTGATACATAAAAAAGAAAGGCACAGCAATACATGTTATAAATTTAAGCTTATGTAAAAAAACTTCCCAGGAATCCCAAACTTTATGCAATTCCACTGACATGAATTGGTATAGTAAAAACTACTTTAAATAGCATTCTTGGTGTTTTGATGATTGCATCTAAAAACGTTCTTCAAGCTATAGGGAAGAAGGTGATTCTTTCTGTTAAAAATTAAATCAGCCTCATGCAATATTTACAGTATCAAAAACTGTGTTGACTTTTAATGATCAAATCACCAAAGGCCTTGTATTGTTCTTAAATCTCTTTTAAATGTTTAAACTTGCATAAGTGCTTGCTAATTAAAGATGTCTGGTCAGTTCCTGTTAGTGAGAGTCAGTCTAGATCCAGATTACTTGGAACAAAATAGTGCTTAAATTTAACTCGGCTAGAGAAGGAATGCTCAGTGCCAAGGATAGCAAATGTTCACTGACTTTACTACAAAAGAATGCATTTAACATATCTAACATGTCTGTATAGTAGTATAATTATGAGCATTCACTAACAATAACTATTAGAAACAAATGTTCAGAAGTTACATAATTAGCATCTATTTTTTTGCAATATTTTAGGAGCACTGAAGGTGCTAAATGAAGATAAAGTTCGGTCATTCTCACTTAGAATATTCTGTACCTGATTCTGAATTATCTTTTATTCCTATAGAGATTTCCATTCATTATAACTGCAGAATGCCTAAAGATTAAATTCAGAATCTCTTCCAGTGACATGCGCATTTGATGCGCATTATGAGTTTGAGATTTAATGGTCTTGGGAAGCTTAAATTGTATTAAGTTTTTATTAACTGAGGATTTTCTCAGTGTTATTGAATAACGGAAAACACTCAAAGCTTACTTGAATTAACAGAGATTAAAACCATACAATAAATTGAAAAATAAATCCTAGATTTTACAGCAAAAAAATATGACTTTGTGGTGGTTTAACCCCAGCCAGCAACTAAGCACCATGCAGCCACTCACTCACTTCCCCCTCCCAACCAGTGGGATGGGGAAAGAATTGGAAAGAAAAAGGTAAAACTCACAGGTTAAGATAAGAACAGTTTAATAGAACAGAAAGGAAGATGATACTGATAATAATAACAATAATAAAATGAAAATAATAATAAATAAAAGGATTGGAACATACAAAATAAGTGATGCACAATGCAATTGCTCACCACCTGCTGACTGATGCCTGGTTAGTTCCCAAGCAGCAATCCCTCCGGCCAGCTCCCCCCAGTTTATATACTAGACATGACGTCACACGGTATTGAATACCCCTTTGGCCAGTTTGGGTCAGCCGCCCTGGCTGTGCCCCCTTCCAACTTCTTGTGCCCCTCCAGCCTTCTTGCTGGCTGGGCACCAGAAGCTGAAAAATCCTTGACTTGGTCTAAACACTACTTAGCAACAACTGAAAACATCAGCGTGTTATCAACATTCTTCTCATACTGAATCTAAAACATAACACTATACCAGCTACTAGAAAGAAAATCAACTCTATCTCAGCTGAAACCAGGACAAACTTGAAATAACATTTAAGTAAAAACAGTGTTGACAGTTCATATTTACTTGCCCAATAGTACATTTGTTCCATCTTCAGCTCAGTTTTTTCTGCAGACACTTTTGTAGGAGATATCAGGCTTAACCCAGAGAGCGTTTATTTTTTATGCTGTGGTTTTCTTTCCAGTGTCCATGAGCCAGCACTTTTTAATATAGAATAGGCTTCTAAACCATCATATGAATTAATGCTCTAATAGTATCTTAATACAACTAAGTTTTTCAGCTATTTGGTTACCTGCTATGGTAAAAACATAAAATCAGATTCTCTCAGGAAGTTAGAGAAGAACTATTTCTAAGATTATTTTTTTTTCCCCAAAATAAAGTGTCATGGTTTAACCCCAGCCGGCAACTAAGCACCACACAGTCACTTGCTCGCTCCTCCCAAGTGGGGAGGGGAAGAGAATTGGAAGGGTAAAAGTGCGAAAACTCATGGGCTGAGATAAAGACAGTTTTATAGGTAAAGCAAAAGCTGTGCACTCAAGCGAAGCATAACAAGGAATTCATTCACCACTTCCCATGGGCAGGCAGGTGTTCAACCATCTCCAGGAAAGCAGGGCTCCAGCACACGTAACGGTGACTTGGGAAGACAAACGCCATCACTCCTAATGTCCCCCTCTTCCTCTTTCTTCCCCCAGCTTTATATGCTGACCATGATGCCATATGGTGTGGGATATCCCTTGGGTCAGTTGGGGTCAGCTGTCCCAGCTGTGTCCTCTCCCAACTCCTTGTGCTCCCCCAGCAAACTCGCTGGTGGGGTGGGCTGAGAAGCAGAAAAGCCCCTGACTCTGTGTAAGGCCTGCTCAGCAATAGTGAAAATATCCCTGTATTAATTATCATCAACACCGTTTTCAGCACAAATCCAAAACATAGTCCCATACTAGCCACTATGAAGAAAATTAACTCTACCCTAGCACAAAACCAAAATGTTAGTAAAGTTGAAGATCAGAATGGTTTGTAAAAAACAGTGTTGGAATTTGTACTGCAAAAGTCACCAGGAAATAGAGTGATTCTATAGTACCAGAAACCAGGGGTAAAGAGAAAATTGCTATAGATGAACTTAACAAAATAGTGGGAGAATATACATATATGAAAGAAATACATATTTATATATGATTGGAAATCTAATAACAAAAAATTAAGTATAAAACAATCCTATGTTTTTGTAACATTTGTGTAACACATATATATGTATGCAAAAGATTATAAATGCACACACGCACACAGAATAAGAATGTTATTGGTAGTAGAAATATTTGTAGCAACATGAAGAGTCATAGTGGATTCCAACTCTATTCTAGGAAAAATACTCTAAGCCTGGATTTAAGAAACTAATGTAAGAAATTGGATAAGGCTCTTCTTTGACCTGTCCTCCTCCATAGTCAGTGGAAAGAGAGAACGATGCCAGAAGACATGCCAGAAGCTTCCCTAAAAATGGACTCACTTTACAGTGGTGACTCTATTTTCAGTAGGAGGAGTTGAGCATGATTACAATCCTACGAAAATCCTTCACTCAGGCTACTAAAATTGAATTTTATGTACTCCCTACCACTTGATCTATATTACTATCATTATTATCTAAAAACCTGGTCATTCATGAATAGTATTAATCGCTGTCTCGCAATGCTTACTATCTCTACCCACATCATAGCTAAAATAGGAAGGACACTAAATAACTAGCTTTATACCAAAGCAGCATCTGAAAAAGAGTTTATGTGTATTGGATAATGGACAAATTTTGCAGCTTATGAAAAGGCTGAAATTATTTGCTATTGTCATTAGCTCTAATACAACATCCTTTTAAAACAAAGACTATGTATCCACAGTTTCGCCATTTGCCATTCAGCACAATGTTTTACTTACCAATATCATAGGTGGAAGATAATTCCAGCCTCTGGAAATAAATACGATGAAATATTAATGTATTTTCAATAGTACATGCAGCTGTTAATGAACAAAGCAAAGCTATATACAATTTGCAAATCAGAGAAATTTCCAATTCTGTTTATTTTTGGTTTACCAGATCCATAGCTTTTAATTTGCAGAACTTGGAACAAAGTGGATCCACACTAATACTTTGTAGCAGTGCAAGTATCACTGTTTAGAAGGTGTAAAAAATAGTCTACTGTTGTCAGAATCCTTGAAAGTATGAAAAGAGAGAAAAACTTAATTAAAAAAATGAAACTTGATTTGTTCCACTCTTTATAGTAATTTCTGTTGGTTTGGGCCAAGTTGTAGGGTGAGCGTCAGAAGTTTTCCAGCAAGTTGTGAGCTTTTGAAATATGTCTTTATTCTGGACTGCAAAACAAAACCGTTGAAACTTTTGCAAAATAGAATTGTACTGAAATAATTTATTCTAAATTGAAATGGGCAGGTTACAGATTCGTCTATATTTCTACTTTGCTTTATAATTCACTGATCAGAAAGTCCATGCTGAATCTCAGAAAACTTTATACTGAAAATAACTTCAAAATCAGCGTGTGTATGCTTGTTGTTCCAGCTTTGCCAGAACAGAAAAGTTTCAGTAGGAAAAAGCTTAGCAGAAAAGGCTTTGAACCACTTTGGTTTCTCCATATCACAGTAATTAACCTCAAATTATATAGCTATCAAAGATTTATAGGCTTTAAACCTGTGCCTATTGGGCCATCATGAAAAACTAATTGATATCATAAGCCACACAGCTGACTAATGGCACTAATAACGTGCCACAGAGTTGCCTATTTTGTGCTCGGTCAGCAGACATCTGAGATACATGAAACACTCACAAAACCAGAATGACAGCCTGAGAATGCCTGGTTTGTTCCCAGAGAATTCCTGAGCAATCTTCCTGTTTTTCTAAGGACAAATTACAGATACAGTGGTTGAAAATGCCTCAAGACAGTGTGACCACTAGAAGACACAAATACAACATTGATTGAAGTTCTGCTTTTGCTCAGAGCTGTAGAATTTTGTGTCTTAACCAGAAAAAAAAAAGTGCCAGTGATATCGCCATAATTGAATAGATATTAATAAAAAGTTGTTGAAAAAACTTGAATGTATACACAAGTATGTATGTAACAGACCATTATTCTTTGAGTGAACTATTCATAAACCTTAGGACAATAATATATTTGTGACTATTCACTCTAAATCAGCTAGATGGATGACTGTTGTGCTAACAAAACATTAAGCTATGCTGTGAAGAGGCCATATCTCAAAGGCTACTGAAAAAAAACCAAACCCCAACCCTAAAAAAACCTCAAAAAACCAAACCCACACCTAACCTGAATAAACTGGAACATCCTCTTACAAAACCTTGCTACCCTAATAAGCAAGGACCACATCCTTCTTACACCTTGGCTCCTGGCAAAATAGTGGCTGGCTGATAGGTATATACTAGTGATATGGAAAAAAAAGATAGTCAATGCTTCTGATAATTGCTTTTAAGTTTGTTTGTTCTTTGGGTTATTTGTGAAACTTTTATCTAAGCCAGATCAAAATGAAGTTGTTTATGTGTGTCAATTCAAAAGTCTTTCTTGTAGGTCAAAGTCAAGCATCTTGAATTGAGAAACACTGCACACAGTAACATGTGAGCAGGTAAGAATCTAGTGTTGAAGTAAACTTCTACTTCCTAAAGTCAAATGAGACTGAGTCAGAAATAGATAGAACTGTAGAAAGCTGAGCTGACTGGAGAGAGAAAATTTCCAGAGACAGAGGAAGAACCTGGGTTTTTTTGGCTGCCAGTGATGTTCACCCATTTTTTTCATATTACAGTTTAAATACAGCTCTACACTGGAGCAGGTTTTCTGGCAGGACTTGTGACCCCGTGGGGGACCCACACTGGAGCAGTCTGTGCCTGAAGGACTGCAGCCCATGGGAAGGACCCACGTTGGAGAAGTTCATGGAGGACTGTCTCCCGTGGGAGGGACCCCACGGTGGAGCAGGGGAAGAGTGAGGAGCCCTCCCCGTCAGGAGGAAGGAGCAGCAGAGACAACATGTGAGGAACTGACCCCAACTCCCATTCCCCATGGCTGCTGGCGGGGAGGAAGTCGAGAACTCGGGAGTGAAGTTGAGCCCAGGAAGAAGGGAGGGGTGGGGAAAGGTGTTTTAAGATTTAGTTTTTATTTCTCATTATCCTACCTTGATTTGATTGGTAATAAAATTAAACTAATTTCCCCAAGTCAAGCCTGTATTGCCCATGACAGTAATTGCTGACTGATCTCCTTGTCCTTATCTTGACGCACAAGGCCTTCATTATATTTTCTCTCCCCTGTTCAGCTTTGGAGTAGGAATGATAGAGTGGCTTTGATTGACAGCTGGCATCCAGCCAGGGTCAACCCACCCACCACACTTCTCCACGAGGCTCCTTGTGAAGAGAGAGCCTCTGTCCAATTTGTAGCTACCCTTTAATTACTATGATTCAGCTTTATTAAGAAAGTAAAATACTTCAACTTCAAAACTGCCTAGAGATTGTAATTGCTTAAAAATGGATAAACGAATATTTAAAACCCTAAGAAAGACCAGGACATATAATCCAGGCTCCCCATTCTCAGTCTAAATGTTCCATAGGCAATTACAAACAAGACGGGCCTATTAACTGACTTCAGAAAAATTGCCCATGGTCTTTTAGTGTCTCTCATCATGAAAGTATTCAGTGTTTTGAATGTTACTGGGGTGGGGTCCTGATTCAGAGGGCCAACATTATTAAGAGACAGAAGTTTGAAACATTTCTACCTGGAATTTCTGTTGCCTGGCTGTAACCAGCTGCTTTCTCAAAAAGCTATACTGACATTCACATTCCTCACAGAGATGTATGGACTCTTTAAGCAACCATTCTCCTAAAACAAAAAAACAAAACCTGGATATGCCAATATGAAGGGGGAAGCTCTATGCATAACTCTGAGACATCTGCCCCATTCCAATAACTATAAAAGTAGTCCATGAAGCTGTTCTGACCATATTAAAACAATTTTCTGGGACTAGGTGCTTAATAGCTAAGCTAAGCTGCTTGGGAGAAATTAATTTTACCTCCTTTTAGACTAATTCAACGTAGCATAATTAATCTGAGCAAATGTAAATTTTAGACTAAGTTATGTTGCATTGATAACATGAATAGATACCTAGACAGCTTGAAGAACTTGGTCTTGAACCTTTTCTATAGCAGTTGTCTTGTTCTCCCCTATTAAAGTTTTAAGTTACAGTTTATCTGCACTCTTATCACTAGGTTTCACTGCATACATTTCCTTGCTCTCTAATTATTTTCACAAACACTCCCTCCTTAAAATATCTCTATAGCTAATGTAAAATTGAGGGAGATGAAATTAAATTTTAGAGATCTGCGGGGTGTGTGCGATTTTTCATAATTTAGACCTCTGTTTCTTTAATTCTTCATCTCCCAGTTTTCAGAGATTTAAGCATAATTGGACATTCATTTCATGAAGAACCAAAAGCATGACCGAGCAAACCAAGATCAGTTAATACCAGACCTATAAAGATATAAATTGTTTAAGACCTGTTTTGATGAAGTATAGTTCTACACTAAAAAAACACACCCCCAAGCACCCTGAAAACACAACTACACATCAATCATTTGCTCTTTGAACTGAAAATTTATACATTTCATGATACCAATGCACAAAACTAGCAAACCAATGTATCCAATAGCCATCGGCCATACATTTTGTCTACTTTTGTCACCACAATGTAATAAAGCATTCTCTAATCTGTATAATAGTTCTGTGCAATATATAAATTGTCTTGTTTGTTTGCACAGACTAAAAAACCTGAATATATAGCATGATGGCAGTGTATCTGATTGTGTAATTATTCATACAGCATCACATGCATTTTATGTACTTCAATAGCCATATGCTTGAACTGACTCACAGACATGCAAGAGGAATCATATTTGAACCACACGGAAAATTTTTTGGTCTTAGAAACCATTACTCAATTAACACATGAAGTTGTCTCTGGGAGGCATTTTGAGTCTTATGCAGATACTTTGAATACATCGTGGGTTGCAGAGTTCCAAAATGTCTGCAAAATAGACTACAAGGCTAATTGTAAGGCATATTGGAAACAGTCCTGGATACAAGGAAGTCTACTCAATATTCAAGAAACAAGGTGTTGGGCTTATCACTAGCAGATTTCTTTGACCGTAGTTCAAGAAACTTGGAAAAGTTAGTAAGAATAACTTAACTGTCAGACATCTAGCAATTTATATCCAGTGATGTAGTTTCAATCGTTCATCACATTGCTACAATTCTAATTTGTGCACACACAGAGAGATATATATTTGTGCTCTTCATGTATTAAAATGCTGTACTTAGCAATAACACAAAAGCTGCAGTATGTTTTAAAAGAAGAGGACAGGTCAAAAGTTATGTTTGGAAATAACCAGCTGAATGGAAAAGAAAGAAAATTTACTGTATTACATAAGTGTTCCTTTGCTTTTCTCTTTCTGGTTTAATAAATTGCAAGCTGTTTCAGCAGTGCAAACTCCTGGCAAGTTGTTCATCATATTACCTAGCCTAGAAATTAAAGTACTTTTTAATACCAGAAAACCCCCAACAGGAGCCACCTTATAAATATTTTGTAAAGCCTGAGCAATTTTTATTACCGTAAGTGCCACAGTGGAGTCACTAAGAAAGCCTGGTGATGAACACAGGATAAAAACTGTTTTTACAGCTTGTTTGTAGGAATTGGAAAACAACTGTATTGTAAGTTCCCTTAGGTTAAGAAAAAAAATCTCTATGGCAATTTTGGTGAAGATCATTGGTATTTTCTTGTAATATGTTTTTTAATGAAAAAGAAAGCTTCAGCAAAAATAATAATAAAAAATAATAATTCTGATCATCATTAAAAAATCATTTTGTGTACAAAGGAAAGTGCAAAAGAGATACTCAGCTGTTAACTTCATGAACGAATATAAAAACTAAGTTCAGAATAGAATGAATTGCTTGATATTGTCTAAAAGTAATATTTAAATAGTTAAGTATTTCTAAACAGTTACATATTGGAGTTTCACATACCACTGAAAACTTCAGCATTTGAAAATAGTACCTCAATCTTAAAGATGTTAAAATACCAGAATTTTTCCAACTTGAAGAAGGGAATTCAGTTTTTAATGGACTCCGATGGCACAATATGGAAGTGTCTAATAATGTATGTACTAACTTCAGAAATACTCTGTAGGATCTGATTTACTGAAGCTTTTGCCTATCATGAAGGTAGTGGAGTAGTATCACTGTATTTGTCAGTCCCTGAAAATGCTTTAATTCATTTAAAGTTAAATGCTTCTACTGTGTGCATTTGTCAAGAAATTCCTCAATCCACAAAAAGCACTTGCTTTAACATTACCAATAGTTTACAAATTTCTGTTAAATTCAACATATGTAAAATTAGGATTATGCTTTGTCATTAAAAATGATCACTTTAAGCTTTCACTGTTTATGATAAAGAATCTTTTGGGCTTCACACAAAATAAGTGTTGTTGATATTGCTTTATTGACTATTTAGAGTACAGTGAAGTTCTACTTGTTCTTGAGCAGAAAGCCACACTTTGAATAAAACCAGTGACTATCCAGGGATCTGAAGCTCCTTTCCATTCTGCTCCACGGGTTAGACAGGTGGCCTTTTTTTTGACTCATCACCATTGCATTCCTGGATGAACACGGAGACAAGATTTATCTGGAGGGCTGGGGTGTATCTCTTTAGTCTGGTGACTAGAACAGCAAATGAAAATTGTGGTTTATACCCTTTCACAGAAAAGGATAAAAACCTTTGGCTTTTGTGAAGGTGCTCTAATAAGTAAGACACCATTCATATTGTGCAAAATCTTTGTCATCTTTGGATGACACTGGAGATCTCAGTTGTTTCCTCACATGGCAACTGTATAATTTACGGGAGAAACAGATGAGTATCCTCCCCCAGAAGAGTGCCTCAAGGCTGTGGTGGCCTCACAGGGAACCTCATAGTCAATGAGAGAGGGAGGTGCTCTGGTGGGCGGAGCTGAGCAGAGCGGGTAATCTCCATTGCCATATGGGACACATTGGTGTTTAGGACGACTGCTTACCCATGGAAACTGTGAAGGCATAGACATCTCGTGCATTATTCATCAATCTTTGTTTTTATTTTTTTTAAACAGCAGCACTCATGTCCACCTTTCACATCTCTGCACACAAATTACATTCTAAGCTAACGTAAATCATGACAATTCTCCAGACATGGGTGGAACTATGTTGATTAAGCCTGGAGTTTTGGGCCATGAAATAACAACTATGTTAACAAAGCCTGTCCAGGATGCAGTAAATTAATAAAAAGAACAGAGATCTATTTGGTGATTTAACGCTGTAAAGCCCAAATGAAGGACTACTCTAAGCTTGGGTTCTCACTTTGGTTTAAGCCTGTCCTGGAACCTTGCCTGCACTGTCAAGGTTACCAACAAAACCAGTATAAGCAATAGCAACAAAATGAAATCCATATCTGGAATTTATTATTTTTCCAGTTATATAATCTACATTATGAAGCCAAAAACCTGTCTGTTTCCATCAAATAACTCTGTGAGGAGTATATGCCCATTGAATTTGTTCACAACTTACATGAAGCTCAAGTGTATTATGTTTGAAAGAACTGCTTAGGAGGATGTTTGCTGTATCCAGTATGCAGCAAATTGAATTTGATGGAAATGTTTAGAAGGAAGAAATTGCCTCTTCCTTTGAGCAACTGTACTTGTTCATCAGGGAGAAGTTCATGGAATGTCAGGACTGAGATGTAGCAAGCAGGAAACTGGCAGTGTGCACAGACTCTTGGAGATACTTAGAGAACTACAGGTCTCCCTTTGGTAAGGAGCGGTTTTGAATTCAAGCCTCAAAAGTGACAGCAGGGCTGTGCTGTAATCCAGGAAAGCACTGAACTTGCTGAACAAGAAACCAGGCTAGATTGAAGGACCCAGTGTGTATCAACTTACCAGGAAGGAAAGACATTAGTTTTAATGTCTTTCAGTTTAAGCTGTCTCAGCCAGATCTGAGATTTCCTTGGTCAGTTCATAAATCTGTAAGGCATTCCATAAGAAAATGTATCATATATACCTATTTCCATCAGGTTACTCAGGCTTCAACTTCAAACTTCCAGGGAAAACATGGATGGCAGATGCCTTCAGTTCTCTGGATATCTCTGAATAGCTTCTAGCTCAACTTCCTTGAAGTCTCCACAGATCTGTCTTTTCCACTGGCACTGCAGGAAGACTGAGCTCTTTACGAGGTATGTGGCACCAGGTCCTCACATGCTTTGGCTCACACAATCTCTTCATAACAGTTCCTTTCTGCCTCTTCTTCCCACTTTTCCTCTGCTCCAGCATGGATCTTCTCCATGTGCTGTAGTCCTTCAGGAACAGACTGCTCCAGCATAGGTCTTCCATGGGCTGCAGTTCCTACTATAAAATCTGCTCCTGCATGGGCTACTCTCCATGGGCCACAGTTCCTGCCAGGAGCCTGCTCCAGCATGGGCTGGAACATGGGCTGCCATGTAGATATCTGCACTGCTGTGGGTTCTCCAAGGACTGCAGGGGAATCACTGTATTGATGCCCAGAGCACCTCCTCCCTCTCCTTCTCTCACCTTGGTGTTCACAGGACTGTTTCTCACATGGTTTTTTCCCCTCAATCCTCACAATACTGGGCAGCATTTTTGCCCTTTCTTAAATACGCTTTCCTAGAGGTGCCTCCATCTTGGCTGAGGGGTTCAGCTGTGCCCTGTGGTAGAGGTGGCTGGAACTGGCTGTGTCTAACATAGAATCATAGAATTGTTTAGGTTGGAAAAGACCTTTAATATCGAGTCCAACTGTCAGCCATGCCCACTAAACCATGTCCTGAAGTGCCTTGTCTACGTGCTTTTTGAATACCTCCAGGGATGGTGACTCAACCACTTCCCTGGGCAGCCTGTTCCAATGCTTGATAACCCTTTCGGTGAAGAAATTTGTCCTAATACCCAATCTAAACCTCCCTTGCCGCAACTTGAGGCCATTTCTTCTTGTCCTATCACTAGTTACTTGGGAGAAGAGACCAGCACCCACCTCGCTACAACCTCCTTTCATGTAGTTGTAGAGAGTGATAAGGTCTCCCCTCAGCCTCCTTTTCTCCAGGCTAAACAACCCCAGTTCCCTCAGCCGCTCCTCCTAAGACTTGTGCTTCAGCCCCCTCACCAGCTTTGTTGCCCTTCTTTGGAAATGCTCCAGCACCTCAATGTCTTTCCTGGAGTGAGGGGCCCAAAACTGAACACAGTATTTGAGGTGCGGCCTTACCAGTGCCGAGTACAACGGGACGATCGCTTCCCTGCTCCTGCTGGCCACAGTGTTTCTGATACAGGCCAGGATGCCGTTGGCCTTCTTGGCCACCTGGGCACACTGCTGGCTCATATTCAGCCGGCTGTCAACGAACATAGGGCAGGTCCTGCCCTCTCTTCACAGAGGCTGCCTCTGCAGCCTCCCACTGCCAACACCTTGCCACCTACGCCAAGTACAACTTGTCCTCCCCCACTTAATCATTCTGTTTTGCCTCAAGGGTGTGATTTAAATCACAGTAAATATATAAGAAGTTTTGTTGTTGTTTCTTTTTTTTTGTTATTTTCTTCGTATCCTCTGTGTGAATGTACCAGTATTTCCCTTCATTTTTTTCCTTTACACACACTGGTATCTTACTGTTACAAGATCTCAGTAACTCAAGAATTGTGAGATTACTGGCAAGAAACACACTTTGTGGGTGGAGAACACACAGGCCCTTCTTCCAAAGCTGCAAACACCTAGTTAAGTATACAATTTATTGGGGTTTAACTTAATTATGTTAGTTAAATAATTTGGAAAGGGACTGTTGGCAAATGGGGAGCAGAAAGGCATGTCAGCAACAGGAAACATAATGAATCCATTAGCCTTCCTAGACAGAGGGAAAGGCAGATAAGTATCACCTGTGGCAAACTGAGTAGCTCCCTGGGGCAAGATATAGAGAAAATTGCCTGTAATAAAATCAGTACCTCTGCTGAGCCTATAAATGTTAGTATATTCTTTATATTGTAGGACTTTATTTTAAATTTGTAGGCACTGATAAAAAGAAAGAGAGAAAGCTTTTCTAGCTCCCACATTAAAAAAAGTGGTGTTGAAGCTAATTTTTAAAGAGTATTAAAGTGACATATGATACTGGATTTTTTTTTAAACAATTAATGTTTTTACTTTTTTTCCCCTCAAATCCTCTTTGCTCTAATCATCCGAATTTCATTGCTCCATTCTTTCAAGACACTTTAATATAAGAACCAGACTTGTCAGCAGTCAATGCAGTTTCTATGTATGACAACTGAAAGTCTGTGTAGTGAGCTATAACATACAATAGTGTACAAAAATCAATAAACTAAATATGTAGTGCTCCAAGGTTTCTGTCTGGCTATTAATTAATCGCCAGCAGAGTGACAAGATTGATGCTCACTAAAATATGTTCAATTCTTGCTTTAAGATCTCAAAGAGTGCTGAGTAGGAAAAATACCAACTAGAAATGCCAAGTCAGCATAAAAGCTTAAGAAAATTTAAAATAAAAATAGAAATACTAGTCAGCAGAATAAAAACTACATTTCTATGTGATTTTGATCTTTTAAAACTAAGCTTATTCCAATGCAATTTAATAGGACACATATAAAATACCATCTCACAGTTAACATGTCTACAATGTGTATGTCTTAAACACTACAGAACTTAAACTAACTGGCAAAGGCAGGGACCAACCATCCAGTGACAAGTCTCACAAGAGGGGCAGGCAAGAGTGGGGCAGTGCTTGTGGTCGTTGTGGCCACTTCAAACCATGAGTGGCCACATATAACTGGTCCCTAGGGAGAGCCAGTGACCAGAGTGTGCACTGGCAGTTTGCATGTGCAGAGTAGTACACTTCACCTTTTGTCAGGCTGCTGCCTGCTCTGCTCACTCGCAGACTTAGTCTGCAATCCCGACAATCACCCCAGCTAGCTGGTGGATGTGCAAGCCTACCTGGAAGCTTGAGGTCTCCAGGGAATTAGAAGGATCGCATCTTTCAAAAGAATTACCATTTTATAAAACTACAAGGTGACTGCGACCTGCTGAAAGAAAATGGTGTTCACCTGCTGCAACTGCAAAGCTGAGGATGAAACCCAAACAGAAGCACTACAGCCTAGCTATGCTGACATCTCCACACAAGCAGACCTCCCAAGGACTGAAATAGCTGTCCAAACCTCAGGTTCCATGAAGCTCCAGCACCTGGAAGTCCCTTTAGCACCTGAAGGCAGTGGTGGATGTCATAGCTGCAAGCATGCCCAGCTAGAACTCTTCAAACAAGTAGCTGTGTTACAAGAGGAACTCAACAGGCAGTGCAGTATCTGGCAACATGAGCGGGAGATCAGTACATTGTACTGCACGCTGTCCCAGGCTGAGCGACAGCCTGGCCTTCAGGCTGTGCAAGGGAAAGGTAAACCTGAATTCAACCTTGAGCCGGCTGACTCAAGTAACTCACAAGATGAGTTACTGCTCAGGGAAGAAAGAATAACCTTCCCTCTTCCCCTAAAGTGTCCCTAAATGACAGATATGATGCTCTGGGGGTGAAGAATGAAGAGCACATGAGTAATGGAGGAGGATCCAGGGGAGGCTGACCATGCAAAGTTGATCTCACTGCCCACCCACATTAGAACCAGTGTGACCAGAAAAGTATGTAATCAGAGATTCTTTACTGAGAGGCACCAAAGAACCCATTGTCATCCCGACAATTTCTCTAGTGAATTCTGCTGCCTACCAGGAGCTTGCATTCACACATCACTGAGAAGCTGCTGAGCATGGTGAACCCTACAGATTATCATCCACTCCTACTATTCCACACAGGGTCCAATGATACTGCAGTGGAGCAACTTAGTATCAGAAGTATTGATTAATATTTTCATTTTGCGCTTATAAAGTCAAATTCAGGCATACTTCAGATTACTTACCCTTTCAAAACCACTCATGCTGGTAATAATATATATCACAAATATTAGAGGCTTTCCAGATACTTATGAAGATACATTCTTTACCTAGGAGACCTTCTCTATTTTAATATATTGACAATTATATGTGCTTTGGATCATTGTGGTTTTTAATGTATATTAATACATGTAGAAAAAAGTTATTACAAGAGTGAGTCTGGATATCAAATAACTACTTATGGGGGAACACTTGAAAACACTTGAACAAATTAGTGTTCATTTTACATTCGTTTTCAAGAAATGTGGTAGCATGTGCTATTTCAAAGTTTTATAGTCAATGGTTGAGTTCCTACTTCCTCATTTATTGTATATGCCCAAGTATTCCTTCCTTTATTTAACATTTTTTTATTGGTTTTAACTTAATGTAATTTAAAAAGCATTCTACTTTTGATATTGTCTTCTATGAAAGTGAATGAATAAATAAGCAATGGCAACAAAAATTTAGTGATATCTATACTACATTTCTTTGAAATACATGTTTCTTTTATGATGGACCAGACTAATGTATCACCAGAGTGACAGCTCTTATCACAGTTATTCTGATGATGCATTAGTATAGTATATCATCACAGTGCTGTCACTGTGATGATGTATTAGTGTGCTACATCATCAGATTGATGGTGAAAACAAACTGTGCCCAAGACAGAAATCATTAAGAAGTTTTGTTGTAGAATTCTCCCAGGCTCTGTCTGTATATACATTTGTATATGTCTCCAGAGAGAAAGCTGATATAATACTTGAATGCTCCCACGCCCTACCTGCTTTCTATTTCTACTGTTCTTTTTATTCTCTTTTCTTTCCACTCAATTTATCCTTCAGGTTACCTTTCCTTTCTCACCTTTCAGCTCCTATTGCTTCCAGCTACTACCCTTCCCCTCTTTCTCCTGATATCTGGTAACTGTCACAACCCGGGCTGGACAGAGCAGGGAGTTGTAGTCAGTTCAGAATTCCCCCGGTCCAAATCCAAGTGAAGCGACGCCAAACGATCAGTTGGTGGTTTTATTCACGGCAGAGGCAGCCTGAAGGCGGGCGGCGTTAACAGCAGGTGCCGGGGTTTCTCACAGTGGGAATTGGCGCCAAACCCCCTCAGGAGCCCGCGTAACCCGCGGTCACCCTCCCTCCCTCCACAAACACACACTCCAGGCCTTGCTTATCCGGGGATCAGCTCAGGGCGGAGAATGAGGCGAGCCCTCCCGGCGGGTCAGGAGGGTCAGAGCGGACCCCCTCGCTTCCCAGACTCCCGCTCGGAGAGGAGCCGGCCGGCGGCTGGAGCCGCTCCCAGTCCCAGACCTGGTCAGCGGTTGGTGTCGAAGGGGGTGAGGTGTGGGGGTTATGGGGGGAAAAAAGAGAAAGGAGAAAGCGCTCACCGGCCCTGGCTCCAGGCCTGCTCCCCTCAGCCGAGGTGTCCTGTCCTGGCGGGTATGTGCATGCGGGGCTTCAGTTCGCGCCCTTTTATCCCCTCCTGGCCCCTCCTTCGGGCGGGCACTCAAGCTCATTAGGCTAATGAGGTGTCACGGGCTTTCAGAACCTTCGGGAAACGGGTTGGTGGGCTTGGGGAGTACCTTCTCCCTCCCTGCAGACATGGCCCTTGTTTGGTCTCTGCCCGTACGGGGCGAGCTGCCCCACTCAGCACCTCAGAACCGGGAATTGCGCAACCTCTGGCACTGGTGGCCTGGCGCCTGACCGGCTCTTCTTCACCTGTGGTTCATCCTTGCCATGCAGGTGCATTGTTATGCAGAACTTGCCCCCCCCCCCTCGCCCCCCCCTCCCCCCCCATGTTGGAGACGTTAACTCTTTCAGTCTCTCACAGTAACAGAGATCTAGGCTATAGTCTTCCTTGCTACTCGCCTTCCACATGTCCTCTCCTGTTCTGCTCTTCCACCATTACTTACGCTATTTCTATAGTTGTTACTCTGACTCTTATCCTGCTGCCATTCCAGGCATTCCCTGCAGCACCTGTTCTATCTTTCTGAAAATGGTGACGTGTGGCTTCTAAATTTGTATTTCATTTGGATTCTGTAATTTTTGTAACATCTGGATTTTAGCACCCTTTCCTGCATTATCTCCTATGTATTTTCAAACAAGGTGAGGTGAGGCAGAGTGGGAAGGCAAGGCAAGGCAAAGCACCTAGAGGTACTTTCAGCTGGTCACTGTCTGAAATAGGATAAGAGCTCGGCAGACTTCAGTCTACAGAAGGACAGTTTGTCCCCCTGTACTTTTCCTCTAATTTATCTTGTTAATGAACACCAATTTAACTGTCGTTCTTATTAAGGACTCACAGTTCTTTCTTTGAACAGAAAGCTACAGGTCCGGAATACAAACCGAAATATTGGGCCATGCCTTGGACACCTCGCAATGTTCACAGATCAGGAAGAAGAGATCTTTTTATTTTCAAAATGTTTCATCTTGATCTCTTAACCATTAAGAACATCTTCAACTTTTACTTTATTTTGTAAATGCAAAATCATACATCTCCATGATAAAATCTTGATGCTACAACTGTAAAAAGTAGGTTTTTTTTCTCGGATTCCTAGCCATGTTTTTTCACCCTAGAAGGAAAAAACATGTGTTCCATATATACTTCAGAAGGTGAGTAGTTCAACATTCCTGTGTAGAAGAGATAATGTACTCAAACATACATCTTAAACTGGATATCCAGGAGCAGGCAGTGTAGAGGGTATAAAATGGAATTATGATTTCCTAACCTTGTTGATCTTTTCTATAAACTCTTAATTGGAAGATTTCAAGTAATGTAGTGGTGGCTGTATTTCCTGGGGTTCTTCTCCTCCTTTTTTTAAAGTATGTACTTTTGATAGATTTTCTACATATTTCATTTTCATTTTATGACAATCCTCATGGGAAATTTATTTCCTCTGTTTTGTTAATGTGTTGGTTTTGGCTGGGATAGAGTTAATTTTCTTCATAGTAGGTAGCATGGGGCTATGTTTTGGATTTGTGCTTGAAATAGTGTTGATAACACAGGGATGTTCTCATTATTGGTAAGCAGTGCTTACACAGAGCCAAGGCCTGTTCTGCTTCTCCCCCCACCCCACCAGCGAGCAGGCTGGGGGTGCACAAGGAGTTGGGAGGGGACACAGCTGGGACAGCTGACCCCAACTGACCCAAGGGATATCCCACACCATAGGATGTCATGCTCAGCATGTAAAGCTGGGGGAAGAAGTTGTTTCAAGATGGTCCCTTCTTTCAAACAGGTCTGCTAACTCATTGCTGTAGATGACTGTCTGGAGAGGTCCTGGACCACCCTGGGAACTCATGACAAGAGCACTGCATGTGCACAGAGGAACAGTCCTGGTATGCAGTTACACCACAATTATAATGAGATGACAAATGTGAGTTTCGTGCCGATTATTCATGCAAAACTTAAGTCCCATAGCTCTTGCCAGTCGCATCTGACAGTAGGAAATATGGAATCCCTTCTTCCAAATCAGACTGGAGTAAGTGATTTGTGCCTCACTCTCCTAATTATGCCAAAGAAGTAGTAATTGCAGCAGGAAAAAACTGAATACCTAGACTAAGCGGTAGGATGCCAAAAGACTTTGAAACAAATTTCACAATTAAAAGGTAATTGGATCAGAACCATCAGACAAAGCTAGAAGAAAATGTCTCTTCTTTCCATTTTAAAAAATACATATTTTAAGAAACATGTCATAGCAACATGAGTGTTTTTCATAAGGTCTTCCCAAAATCTGCTAGAAGTTGATAGAAACTGAATTTTAAAGGGCAGTGATGTAATGCTACTGTCACTAGTATGAAAATCAAAATCAATTCATAAAGCTGACCTCATAGTTTTTGAGAGTGAGTTCCATTCTTATTGAAAAAAGCATCACTAAGGATGGCTAGCCATCTGATTCTGAGTCCAAACGTGCTCAGTTGTATAAAGAATACTGAAGAATAAAGTAATCCAACAATTTGAAGGACAGTAGGTTGCATTTTCATCCCAGTATACTGTAGAAAGTATAGAGATATATAAAATCAGCACAATTGTGCAATGTAAATATAATCAAATAATTATAAAATACATATTTTCTATATATTTAAAATTATCCTTAAAAGAAACAAACAAAAATAAATTAAAAATGTATATAACCAAGCCTATTATGTTATTTGTTGGGTGAAGAGTACCCAGTGCTCTTGGACTAAATAATACAGTACACTGTAGCAGTGTTATTTCTTCCTCTACTTATACATGATTATAATTACTGCACATCTGAATTTATACAGTAAATAGATTGTATACAATTAATCATCTATGAAATGCATCACTGTGTTGCTTTCTCCTTATTAACTCTTTCTTCATTACTAAATTAAAGGTGACAAATGTTATATCTAAGACAAAAATATCAGGCTGCACAGTCTGAATTCATTAGGGTAGGTAATTGATACCCATGATATACCAGAACACAAAGACAAGGGCTGAACAACCTAACATTAGTTAGAGGATAAGAGGTTATCAACACTGTTTTAAGGTGTGTAGAAATGTAAAGCCTTGTCTTAATCTCATGATAATGCTTGTTTTTGAACAGCAATTCTTTTGCTTTTAGAGAGAATGGTATTTCACAGCGTACAAAAAAATAAATAAATTATAAATTCAGTGTCCATTCATAGAATCTCAAAGTGATCAAACATAAACAATATGTAAATGTCATTCTTTTCTGTAAGATGTCTGCCTACTCCCTACTAAAGGCAAAATTTTCTATTTCTTATATTTCTCTCTCTCTTTCAGTAATATGGCAAGTGATTTCCACTGCAAAGTCAAAACAGTAGAATAACTTTACACAGATGTTGAAATACAGCTCAAATCACAGAGCTGAGATATAAACCCAAAGTTCAACTTCAATTCTCTTTGAATCCAGCTTTGATTCTTTTTGGATTATGTAGTGTGATGAAAAATACAAAGGTACAAGGTAGTAATCAGGCATTTAGCTTTGTTAGGCAGAAATACCTTTTTCCTTATGCTACCATTTCTTAACTGTTTAATTACGGCCTGAACTAAAACTTGCTATCGTCAATGAAAATGTTTAGTGGGCTTTCAATCAGACCACAGGATGGCAAAGGAATGTTTTCCTAACTGTTTTTCCTAATTAGTTTTGATGTTTCCTTGTATTTTTCAGTCATTTTCTTTGTCAAATATTCTTAAATCTGTTTTAGCTATATTTTCATTCATATTTCAGATGGGGGAGGGGGAGAAACAACAGCACACAAAATATAAGTATAAAACATTTCACCTATAAACATAAAAATTAAATGAGTTTTTCTCATTTTTTTGGCATACAAAGACTATACACAGTCTGTTAGGTGTTGTTTGATATGGTATGAAGCATTCACTGATACTGAAGAATTTATTTAAGAAAGCTGTAAATAACAATGTAGTACAACTTGATGGCTTGCTCTAATGTTTTATTTTTTACTAGACCTCACTCTGTGCATTCTATATCCAAACTAACTCTTTGGGGAAGTTAAAACCTGACAGCATACACTCAGGTGGCAATGGTTCAAGGCACAACAAATGTTCCCTTTTGTTTCCTTTTAATAGGTTCCGATAAAATGTAGTATTAACTTTCAAAATATTTTAAGCTTGTTGGTTCTGCACCAGACATTTTTAAGAACACACTTAAAGTAGATGAGATTTCTCTTTGCCTTGGAACGCTGCTCCTAAAGATAGCATAACGTTTTTGCATTGTCAGAAATTGAAAACTTGAATACATTTTTTGTATCCTTTCATTCTCCAGGGCATCTTTGTTAAAATGAACCTCCTGAATATTTCTCAGCTGTTGTTTCCCCTCTGATTATCACCTCTTACCCAGTATTAGCTAGATAGCTTAGAAATGGTCAGAAGTGAAAATATTGTTTAGCGTTCAAGGCATGAAAGTGCATAACTGTAGTTTTTGAATGGCGGTTTTCAGGCACACATTCATTACATTTGTCCCTAGAGACGAAAATGCACAAGAGTAAAGGTATCATATTACCTACTATTCCAGTATTTTATTTTGATCTTCTCTTTCCTTTTCCCTTGATAATGTGGACAGATGTAAAGAGAATATAGAAGCCTAAATGAAGCCATTTTATTGCTTCACCTCACTGCAATAAAGGATGCCCTAATAATAGTCTGTTACCTTTTACGTTATTCCAATTGCTCTTGTAGAAAATGGTGTACTAGTCTGGGAGATGGCTTTTTAAAATTTTGATTATGAATTTAGATTTCTAAGCCTTTTTTATTTCAGTGCGCAGCAACACATTAGTCATAAACAGTCATCAGGAAGGCTTCAACAAAGCATACGTTAGTAGATTCAAAATTAAACCTAGGCTCTCTATAAGGGAAAAAAAAAATCAATAAACTTTAAAGTCTATAGTTCCCTAAAAAAAAAAGCACAAACAAACATATGTTAAAATATACTTCCAAAGTCATATTTTCTATTTCTCTCTACTGGCCATGAGAGGGAACATAGGATGATTTAGTCAGCTATAACATATATATATTTTATATTGCATCAGATGAATACTTTCTTTTATTGTTTCTTTATAATTTAAAAGCTTTTTAAAAAGATGAGCTTTTGCTTCTTTTTTTCTTCCTTTTTTTTTTAAATAAATGAAAATGAAACATATAGAACCAATTTAACCTTGAAAATGAAATTTTTAGGATAACTTTTTAAATTCAGGATCTTGCATCAAACAATACTGATTGTTACTATTTTCATTATTTAAGACAGCTCAACTTGTGTATCTCATGAGGATTGATGCAGGTTTTCAGTAACTGAGGCTGTTGCTACTTTTATGTACAAAACAACAAAATCCCCTTAGGAAAAAGTTAAGAAATAAATGTTTCCAATATATTTTTCCATCCATCATTATGCAAGGTTTTTCTTGAAAAAGTTATCTTCTCCAGTAAAATCACTGATATCGTCCATGTAACTAAATCATTTCTGCATGACAGGACTTGACTCACATTTGCATTTACAGAGCTATTTTTTTTCCAGTGCAAGATGTTTTCAAATCGAAACAGTACCTATCACATTTGATCTCATGGAAGTTTCTTCCCTAAATGGAGGTACAATAATAAAACAACTGAGAGGAAAAGGAAGAAAATATTTTTATTTCTTCCTCAATAATGTTACATGTTATATAATGGTGTGGGGGCGGGAAGGTTGGTTGTTTTTTGAGGTAATACCTTGCCTCTGATAAAACATAGCACATTAGCCTCTGCTACGAGGGGAAATATTAAGCATTTTGAATGATAATGATGTACATCCTTGTAAAGGGATTTTTTTTGTATCCTTATATTCTATTTTCTTTTGAGCTGGGGGGGGAGACAATGTGTACTAGTTTTGGCTGGGATAGAGTTATTTTTCTTCTTAGTAGCTCATATAGTGCTATGGTTTGGATTTGTGATGAAAACAGTTTTGGCAGCACACTGATGTTTTAGCTATTGCTGAGCAGGGCTTACCCAGAGCCAAGGCCTTTTCTGCTTCTCCCCCCACCCCACCAGCGAGCAGGCTGGGGGGCACAAGGATTTGGGAAGGGACACAGCTGGGACAGCTGACCCCAACTGACCCAAGGGATATCCCACACCATATGACAGTGTGCTCAGAGATAAAAGCTGGGGGAAAAAGGAAGGGGGGATAGATGGACGTTTGGAGCGGTGGCGTTTGCCTTCCCAAGTCACCGTTAGGCATGCTGGAGCCCTGCTTTCCTGGAGATGGCTGAACACCTGCCTGCCCATGGGAAGCAGTGAATGGATTCCTTGTTTTGCTTTGCTTGCTTGCACAGCTTTTGCTTTATCTATTAGACTGTCTTTATCCCAACCCATGAGTTGCCTCAAGTTTACCCTTAATATTCCCTCCTCCATCTCATATTGTATACCTGAGTCACTGTCATGTTAATTTAAACTCATTTAGGCTGTTTTATATTTGCCCTTTTACTTTATATGGTGTTCTTATTTGTGAATAAAGTGCTTAAGATCCTGTAACAGTCAATGTAGTTATAAGACTAGCTCTTCATTTCATAGTCAACTGTATTTATTTACCTTAACTTGAATGGTCTTGTGCCATTTAAGATGTCCTAGCATATAGGGGATCTCTGGGCTGACAAGTAAAGCACCTATAAAAAAATCACACCCTTCTGTAGCAGTAGGTGGAGATCAAGCATGAAACACCTAAGCATTTCAAACGGTACTATGGCATCAAGATTAAGCACCTGGATTTCACCCCTAGATTACATTTAGACATTTAAATTGGAAAAATCTGAAGTTGAATTTGACACTTGGTATTTAGTTTCCTTTTTATAAAAAAAAATAATTAGGTGGCTCTTCCCACTTGTGTCCCTTAGTAATAATTTGAATTCATTAATAAATATGTATGATGAAAGTACTCTCCCTTGTGGTCTTTGGAATTCAGCAATAAATAAATATTCATGGTATTGCTCTCTCTTTCCTAAAGGATGACACCTGAAAGTAAAACACATTTATTTTTAATGGAATACATGCTCTAAATTACTCTAGTTCAAGAAATGCAACTTTCATCAGTACAGTTACTACCCTTTAAGCTGCTAATTGCTCAAGGTTATGACATGATAGTAATTATTTAGTAATTATCTTTTTCCAGTATTCTAGGTATTGCCATTGAAAAACTGCTTGTTTTCCTTGTTTTCAGGAATATAATACTCAAGCAGATAGACATTTACATGAATCATTTTAACTGAAAATAAATTGCACATAGAAAATGTTTACTTAGGAATAGGAAACCACATAGCTGTGTTAATGCTTTGTTGTTTAATATATGTAATAAGTGAATGATAGTGCTTCCATACAAAAATAAATGGAAATAATTTTAATGTAAATCCATGCTTATTTCTCATGATAATGTGATGTAGACTTTGATACATCTCCTCACTGTTGAAAGGTTTGAAGGCCTTCTGTGTTTTAGAAACATTATTCAGCAGCAGTTGACATTCGTAAGATAATTTCAATATGAGTTTATTATTTAATATAGTTTAGGTGTTTGGAAAAAAATATGTTTTCCAGTATGAAATTTTTTTTGAAGTTTAACTTTGTTGTCTCACATTTCTACTCACATTTAAGAGTACTGGAAAGTTACTAATTACATGCCAAAAATTCAAAGACATAACTAAAACCAAATTTTGATTTAAAAAAAAATAAATTGAAATGCTTTGACTTTTAACTACATCTTTGTGAATCCTGAACATTTCACAGCAGATTTAAGAACATACAGATTGTTCACTTTTGCTCTTTTCTTTTAGAATTCTTTGTGCTCCTCTTCCAATGTAAGATAATATAAGATAGCAATATATTTAAGTCTTAAAGGATGATTCTACAAAGTGCTTACATGACATGGAAGTGGAAAATTATTACAGGTAAATTGATTGCTAACTTATGATTCTCAAATGCTTTTCAAGATGCATTAAGACTCCATCTTTTATTGAGAGATGTAACATCAACGTTAGAATCAAATTCTGTTAAAATAACACTGACATTTCCAAGCACTTTGAGGAGAAAGCAAAACTAAAATGAATGAAGAACTACTGTACCAAGCAAAAGCAACCTGCAGTTATTCCTTTTCAAAAATTTACAGTGTTATTCTGTGTTACATCTCTAATAAAACTACTTACCAGAACTGTAAGGGAAATGTTTTAGAAGTTGTCCAAACAAGTAGAAATATATTTTGTAAATACAACATAATAAGTCAGTTAACATTGGTAAAATGATTGCAAAACATGCCTGTGACCAGCACTCTGTTGGAAGAGAGGCCTTTTTGATATTTCAGCTTGCAGTTTAGCACTTTTTTTTCTACATGCTTTGAAATAGTTTGAAATCACGTTCTGATAAACTGTGCAGGTGCAGGATTTAGTTTCTGCATAAGATTTTTGTATGTTTCTTGACTTTAGACTGGCTGTGGTTTCACTTCTTAGAACAGTTTTATTTTAAAAAATGTCTATATACTTTTACATTATTACTTTAGCATAGTTTTTTCTTGAAGAAATTTAGGCCCTCTTATCTACTCCTAGTAGAACACTGAAAAGGATTGAGCTCAAGTTCTTCCCTTTCATACTATATAACGTAAAAGTATTGACCTTTGTGACTGATAAGACTTCTCATATAAATTCAGGATTAAACCTGAAAAACTGAATTGAGATTAATTTTCTAAATAGTTTTGTTCACGTTAAAGTGTGCTTAAAAATATTAGAAACCAGCAGTAACATAACCCTTACACATTGAAATACTGGGAAGGAATAAAATAAAATTAAGGGGATAAATGTAGTTAATACTTTTATGCAGAACAGTTCAGGGATTTATTTTTTTTGTTTTCTACCTTTTAATTTTTAAAATTTATTTTGGAATTACCTTTATTTTAATGTCATTCCACATGATTTTGCAAAACTGCAATAATTCTGTTATATTCTCCAGTTTTGCTGTTTTGTTACTGTCAAAGTATAATAAAGTGCTTTCACATCGTATTTCTTTTAGTTTATCTCTTAAAACATTTTGAATAGCCAGCAGTCAGTGATTCTATCAAAGTAGAAGATTAAATGTTTATATAACAGCAATCCTTAATGTCTAGAATAAGATAATAAAATAAAATGTCTGTAGTAGGACAGATGAAAAATTTCTTACAGATGATGAAATACAGAAAAATAAAGTACTGCATTAAAAATTACAAAAAGTTAAAATAATACTTTGAAATCCAAATTTTAATGCTTAATATTGTTAGAGGAAAATATATCATTTGGGATCTGACAACCTGAGTGAGATATAGCTGCTCCAGCTCCATACCCCCAGGTGCAACCCATCACAAGGCTGAAAATTCCTAGCAGGCACAAGTACACAGAGTGCACACACACACACCCTGTATATACATACATACATACATACATACACAGGCAGCAGCCTCAGATCACAGACAATCATTCAGAGCAATTACAGGAACACAAACAGCACCAATGGTCTCATCTTGCTCCCTTTGGGCTGAGCAAGACGGTGGTCTAATGGTGAGAATATACATTTATTTGTATGTATGAATGTACAAGGTGGACCCCTCCAGCAGCTGGTTTCAGACTTTCAGTCTGCCCAGTAGCTGCCCCTGGATCCCAGTCTGCCCAGTTGCTGCCACCTGAGCATAGGAGCCCCCAGAGCCACAGCCCCACTCCAGCTGAGTACAGATGCCCTCATTCATACGCACCCCTTCTCCTTCCCACCGCCCCAAGCTGTCCAGGAGTCCCCCCCGGTCCCACAGCCAGCCCCCATGCTCTCACCCTTAGAGACAGACGGGTGGTCTCATGGCCAGAGCTGGCCCTTAGGGACACACACACTCCGAGGTCACTTCACCTCCTCGCTGGCTGGGTCGACCTGATCTTCACTCACGATCACGCACTCGCTCGCACGCCTGCAGTCACTCCAGTTGCTGGCACCACAAACTCCCATACACACACATGCACATGGATGAGAGCCCCTTACTGGAAAATAGCTGAAGGGGGAGTTCAAAAAGGCTAAACCACCTCCAGCCCACGGTCTGGCTCATACCCCCGTACACCCAGGACAGAGAGCCCTCGCCCAGGGAAGAGTTAGAAAGGAATTTAACATGAAGACAGGACAGATGGCACTGATCAGGCACAGGGCGTAGCCAGACAAGCACACTGTCCTTGTTTTGGCTGGAATAAAGTTAATTTTCTTCTTAGTAGCTGGTACAGTGCTATGTTTTGGATTTAGGATGAGAATAATGTTGATAACACACTGATGTTTGAGTTGTTGCTAAGCAGTGTTTCTATGGTCAAGGACTTTTCAGCTTTTCATGCTGCCTTCCCAGCGGAGGCTGAGAGTGCACAGGAAACTGGGAGGGCGCACAGCCAGGACAGCTGACCCAAATGAGCCAAAAGGGTATTCCATACCATAAGACATCACTCCCAGTATATAAACTTGGGGGAGCTGGCCATGCGGCACCACAGCTCAGGATTAGCTGGGCTTTGGTCAGCAGATGGTGAGCAGTTGTATTGTGCATCACTTATTCTATATATTCTCTTAGTAGTAGTAGTAGTATTTTCCCTTCTTTTCTGTCCTATTAAACTGTCTTTATCTCAACCCATGTTTTACTTTTTTTTTCCCCAATTCTCTCCCCCATCTTACTGGGGTGGGGGAGTGAGTGAGTGGCTGCGTGGTGCTTAGTTGCTGGCTGGGGTTAAACCATGATATACACTGAACAGCTCCTGCTTCCACATGTGTGAACCCTTTTATTCCCTTATGCCTCTATTTCCCACAATTGTTACTCCCAAAACTATCTAAACCCCTCCCTTTTCCTGCCTTTGTTACCTCCCCTAAGCATCCCATAATGAGCCCTGTGCAACCCTAAAATGCCCTTCCTCTGCATCTTAATAATGGGTCCCACACCCCTAGGCAGCAACCCCCATTAGTCTGAAATGCGTTCTAGAGAACCTCTCCCCGTGACTCTTCCGGATGGGTTTCACGCGTGCACACTGGGGCTGAGGATCTCCTGGGACAGACTGGCAGGGCCCGGACAGCGTGTCCCTTCCTCTGAGTCCGCAGTTTGGGTTCCCGCTTGCTGTCGTGCCCCCCCGTGCTTCTCTGGGCTTGGGATGATGGGCCTTTGATGGGCTGATGGCCGCCATGATGGGCCTGGGAATAGCCAGACAGAATATTTTTGGGGCTCCTCATCTGCCATGGTCTCTCTGTGTTCCTCTGTGGGTGTGGAGACAAGATTTTTTTATCACATAATCTACCAAATATGTGTCTAGAAAAATAAATTTTCAATTTCACTTTAAGTAAAAACCTCAAAAACTTCTTACACAAAATCGCTGTCTGGATGTAAATGATTATTTTGGGATATTATACTCAAGCTGAATTTATTCTGAAGATTGCTTTGGGCACTGAAGTGAGTGGCAGGAGAGACAGTAATTAGTAGACAGTATACCACCACTTTTGACAGTCTGAAGCATGACTCAAACATTGTTACAAGCCTCAAGGACTGGGAGAAATAAATCGTATCAAATAAAAGAAACTCCAGTGTAGATAGCAGCTGTGGAAAAAAATATATATAAAGGCTTATTTCAATTAGAGTCACACAGATGAAAGTGAGAAAGGTTGGGTGTCTCACAATTCAAAAAGATATGAGCTTAAACAACCTCGGTCTCCTGTGAAGCACTAAAAGATAACTGAAAAGCAAATATACAAGAGAGACATCTGTAGTAGAACCTCCATGGATTCCATTTCAACACTTCAGTCTGTATTTCTAAAATGGTAAAATGAATATAACCTTAAACAAATAAACAGAGATTAAAAACTTAATAGGAAATATATGGATTGACACAGATTGATCTGATGGGTGAAGGATGCCTGTAATTCTGGCTTGGTGTGTTCATTGGAAGATAATTGAATCAGAAGTGGATGGCAAACAGCAGCTTTTATCTGGCACATTTTGCAGACCTACAATGTCAATTACATTTTATTTTATCAAGTCACATTTGAGAAAGTAATGATGTCAATAGAAAAACTGAGTTAGAAAAAAAGCTGGGATCAAAATGTTAGAACTAGTCAAGCACATTTTATGATCACAAACAGAAAGGACTATTTTTTAGCATTTGATTCATTAGACACTTATACATTAGAAGTCATGATGATGAACAGATTTGAACTTATACTCTGTTCTACTCTTTATAAAATAACTACGCATGAAACAAATCCCATCCACTGCTATGCCTCTAGGAACCAAAGGTTTGCTTCTGCCTATGGCACAATTACTTACCCTTATCTACGAACTGAAGGAAGATTTTTAAACCTGAGAGCTTCTTTTTCTTAGAAAAAAAAGGAATGTTAAAGAATGAAGGAAAAAGTCTTTCCAAAGGCAGCAAAAATGCAAAACATATTTAGTACATCTGCAGATACATATAAATTTACATGAAGCATGTTGAAGAAAAAAGGCAGTATCAAATTGTTGTGAGACAATACTAAATTTTGGTCACTAGCCAATCTAATCTGGTATATTTAAAAAATACATATATATTGCTTAGGTAATTCTTCTTAAAAAAATTATTAAACATTATGTAGATAATGTCATTTACACAAGAGGAAATAGAGCTTACTTGTAGTTGCCTTAATCCAATATTGATGCCACACATGAGGTCAAACTCCCTGAGTGCACATAGAACACACTGGCCAACATGGGAAAACAAGAGATGGAGTTAAGAAGGTCCTGTGTGCGAACAGTCTATGAGACTGACTGTACTATCGTTGGTTTGTGACTATAAAGGGTGTAGTTTAGAACTCTTCTCTAGAAAATACTGGCTAGGAGTCAGCCCAGAAAGTTGTTCATCTGCATTTATAGCTTTTAGTCATAGCTGGACTGGTGATTGACCATGTCAGTACTTCAATCTATTTCAAATAAAATCAGATTCATTTAAACTAGCATAGAAATGAGTTGCAGGTCTGCCTGAGGGAATACAAACCTGTATGTGCATACGCCTCATATACCAAGCATCAGATAGGAAAAGATATTAATGGAAAAGATTTTCTGTTAATGTTCCACTTATCCTAACTCACTTGTCTAATGCTTAAGGCACTCACTGCAGGGGAAGGAAATCTTTGGAATGAGCATGTGTATTTCATTCAATATCTGTCAAGAAAAAAAAATAAACAAACAAAAAAAAATTGGTAGAACAAACTGTTGTTTGTTTCAGAGTAGTCCAGGAAAACAGACTTCTTTGCCCAAGTGAATATCCTGAACATAAGGTTAAAGAGTCTCACTCTCACTTTCTTTCCAAGGACATCTTTCAGTCTTTGTCATAGGTGTGAAGTACAATTCACAATGTACAATGGAGAGACTGAGGCTTTTCGTCCTGACTTGTTTTACCTGGAGTGGCCTGTGGACTAGTATTTGAAGTATGGTGCTAAGAAGGGGGAGTTTTAAGATGAGAAAAGATGTAGCAGATCTCTTCCATTTTTAATGAGTTCTCTAACCTGTGAGGTATTTAATGAAAGAAATAAATATTACTATTAATTTGTTTAGTTTGCTTGTGAAGACAAATGAAAAGTGCTTCCTTTGGAAAAGTGGACTTAAGAAGTAAATTCAGAATAGGGATTAGGTACAAGCTGGCCAAATTTATAAGAAGAGCTTTCAACTAGATTTAGCAGGAAAGGGGATGGAGTTTTGAGTAACAGAGAAAAGCCAGGGCCTGCTGCTGTGTTAGAAATCAACAGGGAAAAACAATTGTCAAATGCCTCAAAGGAATTAGGGCATGTTCCTCTAAAAAGGTGACACAGCTGATGATAGCCCAGCTGAGGTACCTCTATACCAGTACACAGCACAGGTAACAAACAGGAGGAGCTGGAAGCCACTGTGCAGCTAGAAAGCTATGATCTAGTTGCCATCACTGAAACGTGGTGGGGTGAAGCGCATGACTGAAGCCCTGCAATTGACAGCTATAAACTGTTCAGAAGGGACAGGGAAGGAAGCGGGGGGGGGGGTTCGCCCTCTGTGTAAAAAACATTGGACTGACTGCACAGAGTGGCCTTTGAAAACCAGTGATGAACAGGTTGAGAGCTTATGGGTGAAAATTAGGGGCCAAGCCATCAAAGGAAACCTTGTGGCTGGTGTTTACTTCAGGCCACCCAACGATGCGTTCATACTTCAGCTACAAGAAGCATCACACTCGCAAGCTCTGATCCTGCTGGGGGTTTTCAATCCCCCTGACATCTGCTGGAAAAGAAGCACAGCAAGCCGTAAAAAGCCCAGCAGACTCCTGGAGTGCATAGAGTATAATTTCTTAATCCAGGTGATAGAGCGCCCTACCAGAAGAGAAGGATTTCTGGGCCTGTTGCTCACCAACACAGATGACTAATTAGAGAGGTCCAGATTGGTGATAGCCTGGGCTGCAGTGATCATGCCCTGGTGGAATTCACAATCTTGAGTGATATGGACCAGGTGAAGAATAAAGGCAAGACCCTGAATTTTCGGAAAGTGAACTTTCAGTTGTTTAAGAAATTGGTGTATGGGACCCTCTGGGAAACTGCCCTCAGGAATAAAGGAGCTGAACGGAGCTGGCAGTTCTTTAAGGACATTTTTCTTAGAGCACAAGAGCTCTAATAAAATATTAAATAATAATATAAATAATTATAAATTATAAAAATACTAAAAGTAAATACATAATAAAATAATATAATATTAATTTAAAAGGAAGAGCATGCATACACATAATAAAATAGCAGGTCAGTTAATGGGGAATATTTTCTTTTTATTATTAGCATTGAATATTTTCTGCTTACCTACAAGGAAAACTTAAAAATTTGTGTTTTTCAAAACATTCTGATACCAGAATTATAACCATAAGATTCTGGAAGCAGAACTTTTTGTTTCCCTCTTTGACTACTAATATTTTGAATAATATATTAAGGCTCTGCTTTAGAGAAATTTCCATCAGCACATGTATATATTGAATAAAGTGTGTGAATAGAATAAATTTTGAAAATTCTGAAGTATTTAATCTTCTTATTTTAACCCTTACACACCTGCTAGTCAAAGTAAAGTACATTTTTCAGTATTCTCAACACAGATATTTTTCTCTACAAGCTGGGAAGGAACATTCAAGAAGCATAGGATATCTTTCTCTTTCATTCCTATAGAGTGAGGGGATTGGTGAACATATGGGGTTATATGCCCACATCTAGAACACCAGAATATCACTACAGGGAATACCAGGGATCCAACAACTCGCAGAAAGTGGCTGATGAAAAACAATGACACTTAAAATCTAAGAGGCATCGTCCTTTACACCAGATATAAAGGAAGTCAAATTATCTTGATTCCATTTACTGTTCTATCATGGTAACTTCATACAAAGTTTAATGTACTAGAACAAAAAAATTACATTACCTCTTTGTGGCAATGCAAACTGTCAATAACTGTCAATACAACATCAAGCATATGGTCTTGAAGATGAATGAAAGCTTTACGTCTTAGTGCTACATCCCTAGCTTTTAAAACACTAGCAAGTGTTCCTAGATCTGCCATTCATCCTAAGTATACACAGAGTTTTGGTAGAAGTAATACAGAAAATTTATAATATTGCAAAAACATAGTTTAACATTTAAGTAAGTATGCACAGGACACTACAATTCTCTGTGCTTTGAACTAAAGCAAAATTTTAAGGGGAAAGCATCTGAACTCTTACCTTCTCTTTAAATATAGCTAACCGTAGTATTTATTTTCAAAATTGACAAAAGTTTAATTAATAATGTAATAGCAACATCAGAATGACCATATCTGACAGACAATAACAGATCTTCTAGGTAGAAGTTAGTTCTGTTGCTCACAGTAGCATTTTCTTTGGAAATTACCGATTTTATTCTATTTCTCTGTGGCAAAGGTCTTAAAGTCCTTCACAGTGCAGGACTGGTCACACTGAGTCACCTGGAAAGAGATGCAGACTTCTTACTTTGTGGGATCTGAACTACAGGTATCAAGTGAGAAAATCTTCTAAATTCCTAAATGCCTTTCACAGTCAGTGAACAGAGCTTTATGACTCTGAAATACTCCTAAAAGAACAAACAACATGTTCTTCTGGAGACCTTGAAAATACTGTTTACCTCTACTGAGTACAAAAACATTTAACACTACAACAGCCCTTACAAGCCCATATGCCCTATGGTGCCTTCTGGAGTTCTCACCGATAATTCAAATTGGTTTCTGTTCAGACCACACCACAGCTTTAATCTAAATGGAAAAAAAATCCTAAACATTTTATTTGGATGATGACCCAAATGTGTAAGGGACATACAAATCAGATTGACTGATACCATCCTTCATATGTATTAACAAGATAGCATTTTTACAGTATGAGACTGGAAAATGGCATTATGGGGTTTTGCAGGATTAGGAAGCAATGATATATGATAGCAAAATGATACCATAGCAGAAAGTTACAGCTTTTGCTAATGTCATGTCTACTGTTTCATTCTTTAACAGTAAAGGAAATAAATCACCATAGAGCATGGTATTTCTGTTTCCATACTAGGCAGCAGAAGGATTTCAGGAGGGCATGGTAAAAATGGGAGTTAGATAGATAATAGAAAGCTAGTTTATGGTGACCTATATGCAAATATGGCTCTTGAGATAAAGCCTTTATTTCTTCACATTTTTCCCTTCACTTGACATAGTACTGCCAGTAAATATGATATTTTAGAACTCTGTATTTTAGAGTTGTGGGTTGTGGTTTTTTTTTTTTTTCCTTTCTTTTTCTGAGGATCAGCTGGACTTCATTCTGTGAGGCTCAGAAACAGGGAAAAGACACATAAATGCATGTTACAGTGCAGTGTCATGCAGCAGTACAAAAAATATTTCACTAACAGAAGCTAGAATCATGTAAAATGCTTAACTTACTGGACTTTCAGCACAATTCATAAGAGTACCAGCATTCTTATAGCACTTTTTACACTCCTTAGCTGAAAAAAATGTTGCTTGGCATTTAAGAATCTTAAGGATGGATCACAGAAGGGAGGGAATTTGAATTTACACCACTAGATACTAGGTTGTTTTGGTAAATGTAGTCATGCTGGAAAACATTTTAAAACAACACATGGAACACTGTAAGTGGCATATAAAGAGAGGCCTCACAAGCAGGAAAATAAGATTGATAAAGCTTGAATTACTATGTTACTCTACTCAGGGATAAGTGAATACATATTTATCACAAGTGCCTTTTCTTAATTTGCTTTGGAAAAAAAGTACATCTAAACTCACACTGTGTAACAGCTAGCAATTTCAAGAAGATATATTCATTTGGCAGTAATATTCATGTCAACATCTGCAGAACTATCAATTCTGTTCATTTCCACGGAATAAACACCTACAGTATAGGTGTAAATACCAGCATCAAGTGCTGGATGTTGAGTTTATGCCTCTAGCCAACCTGTACATCTATAAATGAACAGGAGGATTTTTGGTGACAAAAATCCCTTATTTATCAGTATCATTCAACTAATTAACCACAAACATCATCAATTTTTCATTTGATGCTTTGAATGCTATTTTTTCTCCACTTATTTCTATATTATGTGTTTTGATGCGGGTCTGTGCATCCAAGCTATCTTAACTGTCCACGTTTGGTATCCTAAATATCTGTTCTGTGAGGAATATGCAGTTTTTCTTCATGAACTTCAAGTTGAGAAATGATGCTTTGCAGTCAGCTGAATGCCTACTGAATGGTGAAGTGGACATTAGACTTGCTTGACATGTTGGATTCCTCCAGGCTATAATCTACATTTTTCACTTGTAATAGATATCTCCACTTCTGTAGTCGCTAAACCCAACAGTACTTATCCATTCACTTAACTATTAATAGAGATTTTTTTCCTTTCTGTAATGAAAATGTTTTATTCCCTTTTTATTTCATCTTATTGCCATACTCCTTAAATGTGATTGATGTGGCATACTTTCGCTTAATAGATATTTAGATTACAGTAGCCAAAACATCTCCATAGGTATTGTCATTACAGGTGTTTTGGGTAACTTTGGATGCATTTGGATGCATAAACAGTTACACTGTATTTCGAGATCAGATTCTCTGTTTTTGTCCAAAGCCAGCTGCCCCCCACCCTCCCTCACTTACACACACCCCAACCCCTGTTTGAGCGCATTCCCACAGCTCCAAGTCAAAGTTATTAGTCACATTTAGTAAGTATGCACTTCAGTGCTAACAGGATGCTTGAGGACAGGTTTATGAATACTGAACCCTGTACTAATTTCTGGCTCAGAAGACGATAGACACTTTCAAAGTGCATCCCACAGAGATACTATTTTGTAAAAAGACTTAGTTCTTTTTCCTCTCGGGCCCTGTTTGTATCCCATTTTCATCCCAGTTCCACGGTTTCTCTACATTCAGACCTAAGTACCACCTCCTAACACAAGAAACCAAACTCTGCTCATCAGTACTTTCCTGCCACTCAGAATTGTCCCCATCCCAGTCCTCAGAACAGATTTCTGAACCTGTTCCTGATTCCCATAAATATGGGGATCTAAGGAAAGGCTGAAAGTTAAGCCTGATGCATTCTGCATTCTGTGGCAAGAGGGCAAAGAAAAAGTAGCTAATCTTGAAATTCTTTTTATAACGTTGTCTACTTGTTTTTAAAAATTGGTCTTATATTACTAAGCAGTTAATCAGACCTGAGGAAAATAGAAAAAGCAGGGTTTGGGGTTCATAGAATTTTTTATAATATTGTTTCTGTCCAAATCAAACTGCTGTTCAGAGCACTAATCTGTTTTCTTACTTCTAAAATGACCAAGTCAATAAATCTTGGAATGATGATACTAAGAAGAAAGCATATGGCCTAAGGAATCATCAGATTGCACCATGAACCACAGTGCCATGAGATTCTTCTATAAATGTAAGTATTTCTGTCCTCATAAAATTCCATTCCTTTTTACAGCAATAGCTAATCTGTGGATTTGTAAAATATATATACAGGAGTAAAGAATCCCAGTTCTGAAACTTCTGAAATTTTGCAAGAACAAGTCAGAATTTAAATGTTTCATTAATATAAAATACTGAGAAGTGGGTTATACAGTACCAATACATTTTTGTTGTCTGTGCACGTCTTTATAGCTCTAGCTCCAATCTCATCTTAGCAGAAAATTGACTGTGTTTGATATGTATCTGTGAACACAAATCACCAAGTGTTTTTTGAAACACTTAGCCAATGCCATAAAATATCTGGTTCTACTATAGATGTCATTTTTAATGTATAGTTCTAAAGTTCAAATCAAAGTCAAGTAAGAAGATTGTTGAGACATATTTTTTTTTTTTGTCTTGGAATCTAATTGTTGGCCATGATTGATATTCAATCATTCAGAAAAAGCATATTGTACATTTTTTTCATGTAATATATCTCCTTAAGGGATGATTTTGTATAGATATTATTAAACCTGGGTATGTTTCCAAGCATAGCATTCTGGTCCAAAAGCACATGCCTGCCACCTTCTTATTCCATGCCTTCCTTGTAACTTTTTTGTTCATTTTTAAGAACCCTGAGAACACGGTCAGATGGAGCCAGCATGCACTAGTATAAAAGTATGGATGTGTTAATTGAACTTGTCTCTTAAAAAAAAATCCTTTCCTCCCTGGAAATCACTAGTTCACATCATATAGCTGAATAAAGAACACAGCTGCATTAATAGTATTATTTACCATTTGCTTTTAGCTACAAATTGTCTCAGTCATTTACATATCTGTGTCATGTAATTCCTTTCTTGCAGCTGCTGTATGACAGTAGTGATGCAATGGTCTAAACGTTCTGGCTTTTAGGGAATTTTACAAGTTTGCTTTATAGAAGCTCAGTTATTAGTAGATATATAAATGAAGCACAGATATCTAATATTAAAATCAAATCTATGATTTAATTATTTATTTATCTGGAAACCTAATTATAGTTTATAGATAATGAGTTAGACCTCAAAATGTTCATTTTGATGTGCTTCGCTCCAGCTGACACGGTTACTTTGATCTCCATTAACTAAAGATCTTTCTCATTGTATAGCATCTCTGAAGCATTAATAATTAATATTTAGCTAGTGAAATAGAGAAGGGACATAACATTAAAGTTATTGCTTCTTCAGATAATTTATGTGGGTGCTAGTCTCTTCTGTCAGGTGGCTGGAGATAGGATGAGAGGAAATGGCCTCAAGTTGTTGCAGGGGAGGTTGAGATTGGATATTAGGAAAAATTTCTTTACTGAAAGGGTTGTCAGGCATTGGAACAGGCTGCCCAGGGAAGTGGTTGAGTCACCATCCCTGGAGGTATTCACAAAGCGCGTAGACAAGGCACTTCAGAACATAGTTTAGTGGGCATGGTTGATGGTTGGACTGGATGATCTTGAAGGTCTTTTCTAACCTAAATGATTCTATGATTCTATGTTCCAAGACATAGATAAAAACACCAACTCAACAACAAAACCAACCAAACAAAAAAACCCCAGATAATAAAATTAAGCCATAGGACCTTCTAAATAATAGATAGTTGTTATTTTTAAATGCAATCTATTTTTTTCTACTTATATTGCATAGATGGTATATACGTATATTATCAAAGATATCATTCTCAACTAATGTATCATTCACTTCACAATTTGACAGATGGTCTTAATGTCATTTGTGGGGAAAAAAAAAACAAACCACAAAAAAAAATTACCAGAAAAGCAGTGCAAGTATTTTAATATGCACAGTCAACAAATTGTTGTTGAAATTCCACTGGAAGAAATTCTATTGAAATTCTATTCCACTACAGAGTAACAATGACAAGTTTTTAAGTACCAGCCTGTCTTAAAGACTGACAAGAACATGTTTTTTTAAATTTCTAAACAATGCTATATTTGTGTGAAAAGCAGTATCAAACTTCTTTTTGTTAACATACTCCTCATTTTATGTTTGTATCTCTTAAGTGCATTTCATGTAAAATAATAGATAATACGTATTTAAACACCCAAATATATTTTACATTTTTTGTTGCTCACCATAATCCTATATACTTACTTAGACTCTGATATTAAGTAAGTTGAATGTAAATGTGAATCACGCTTTGTGATTTTTTTCCTTTTATTTCTTCACATTCTGAGTGTTATTAGTAGAGGTTTTCTTCAAGAAACTAGCAACAACCAATCTCAGACAATGATTATTTAATAGTTCCTACTTTGTGCATGCAGAGACCCGAAGTCATAATTCCTGTAACTCTCAGCCTGTGGAATACTATATTTATAAGTACTGCCTCTTCAGAAGTTATTTTTGTAGCCTAATTATTGCAATTTCTCACAGGAAAAGTTCATCTGCCAATGCAGTTACTCAAGCTGACTTTCAAATCAGAGGTTGTAATGCATGTAAAATCTCCTTTCCACACTTAATTTGGAGTTCATAGGTCTATACTGTCATTGTTTGCGGAAAACAATGGTTTATGCTGTCTTCTATTTTCCAAAGAAAAGTCATCTTATATATTTCAAGATTTTTTTCGTGCTACAGGTAACAGTTCTACCTCTGTTTCACAACAGCACCTGTCAAAAATGGATGCTTTTGTACTCGCTTGTAGGCATTGTGCGTCTGGGTTTCAGGGACTGCCGGTTTGGCCCTGTCCTGGGTTCGGCTGGGGTGCAGTTAATTTTCTCCGGAGGCCAGGAGGGGCACGGCCAGGACAGCCGGCCCGAACTCGCCAAGGGGTGGGCCATGCCGCAGGACGGGCCGTGCCACGGGCCGTCACGCTTAGGAGATAAGCGGGAGTGCACGGGAGGGCGCATGGCGGGGCCGCGGGCAGTCTGCAACTGCGCGGGGCGTCACTCGCTGTGCCTGTTCCGTTCTTAGTGCTGCCGTTATGACTGCCACCTCTCTCCTTCTGGTGTCCCAGACGGCTGTCCGTACCTCAACCCGCGAGGCTCCACCTGCCTTTTTTCCCTCCTTTTCTCCTTTCTGACTCTCCTCCCCGTCCCACCGTGGCGGGGGAGGAGCGAGCGAGCGGCCGCCTGGTGCTTTGGTGCCGGCAGTCCGCGTTGGCGCCCGGCCTGGGGCAAGAGGAGTAATTCGAGGTATGGGTGGTCCTTGGGAGAAGTAAGGGGTGAAAAGGGGTCCAAACCTTGTCGGTGGAACACTGACTGGGATTTGGGCTGTTGCAGTTCTGGTGGAAGGGGGAGGGCTGGATTGGGTGTAAATCGTCCACCGCTGTCGGGTATTGTGAAGGTGATTATGTTAGTTTTGTTGTGGGGACGTCTTTTCTGTTGATGTGAGTGAAGTTTGTGATTTTAGTGATAATTCTTAAATACGTGATTTGCAGAGGCGAGGGGTGAAATGGTTTGGGTTTGTGTGGCGGGGTTTGGTAGCGGGGGAGGGTCCGCAGGTCCGGCTGCTGCTGGAAGCTGCTGGAAGCTTCCCCGGCTGGGAGCCGGACCCGCCTCTGGGAGAACAGATTCCAGAGGGGAAACCTGCCGGGAGTTGGGGGATGGGGATGGGAGAGGAACCCCTGTGCAGATCCCGAGGGCAGGGAGGAAGGAGGGGATGCCCCTGCAGCCCGTGGGGAGACCAGGCGGCAGGCTGTGTCCCCCCAGCCCACGGAGGGGAGCGGGGGAGCAGATGCCCACCTGCAGCCCGGGGAGAGAGGAGCCCACGCCGGGGTTTTACTTCCCATTGTCCTTGTTCTGGTTTGATCGGTAGTAAATCTGATCAAACAAATACAGGGCAAGATTGTGCCAAAACTGAGAAATGTATAGCCACAATAACGAAATGTCAATATGTTTATCAAGATTCTGGACCAATATAAATAAATATCTTCATTTTAGGGCAGCTGTAAGAGGGATTTAAAAGAAAAGTGGATTTAACACAGGTTTACTAATCCCGAAAGTATGGGGGGGAGGAGGATGGCTTTTTTTCAAAAATCTTTCCTGTGTCTGGAGAGGAATTGGTCTAAATGTCTGTAATGTAGACACCTACTTTTAAGCTCAATATCTAGTCTCTACTTAGGGTCAGAAGAGAACAAACTGGTATTTTTAGGGCATATTTAATCTTTAAAATTAAAGTAGGCTCTACAATAAGTCAGATGATTCAGGGTTTAAAGTGCTTATTTTTTTTCCTGTTGACTAGAAGGAAAGCCTAAGTGTAGATAACTTCAATATAGAATGGAAAGAATTAGATGTGATGAATATATTCAAAAAGCCTTTGAGAAAGGAGTGAATAAACCCTTTCTACTGCATGAAGAGTTACAGGATCATAACTGTGTGAACAGAGTGTTATTGTAAGGCAAATACTGTTTTTTAGCTGGAAAGAAGCATCCTTCAAAACTAAATATTGCAACAGAACATTCCATGCCCCTGGAGTTTGGCTATTTGTACTGCAGAACTGTTCAAATCATGCCTAGTGACAGTTTTAGACCATGTCAAAAAGCATTCTTGCAAACAACTCCTGCACATAGTATGGTAGGGTATTGGCCAGAGACAGTTTACAGCTAGCAATGGGATGGGACCACCCAGTTTCGAAGGCTAAGACGGATTAATGAAGTGCAGTTGGTCGCCATGCCAGAAAACTGTCTGGCAAATCACAGTGCAGCAAATACATAAGCAGGTACAGTCCCTAACCTGCCAAGCTTAAGAGTATACAGGTACCATCTCCTCTGTTGAGAACATTTCTATTTTAGCATACCATGTAAAGAACTGCACTGTCTTTAGAAGGTACAATACTAACTTCTATTATTAATATTTCACATAGGGACACCCTTTTTCAGAAGATTCATATGACATCTCCACTACTTACTAGTGTCCTGGGAGGGGACACTTTGTCTATATGTGTGGTCTAAGGGTTTTTTATAATCAAAATATTTAATGTAATTTAATTTTATATAATCCCTAAACATTTATTCTGGTCACTTGTTTCAGACTGATTGCATCATGAACTTCTAATTATAAATGAACCAGTATATTTATTAAGCTTATTTAAATATAAGACACAAACTAAATGATTTTCTAATAAAAAGAACGTGTTGAAATGAAACATTCTGAAATACATAGTAAAGGCTGTTTTTCTTTGCATCAGCTGTTAAAATGCTCCAACTAACTTTGTGTAGAAATGGAAAAAAAGAAAAAAAGGTTCAACTTTGCAGGCTTTGTGCAAGCTGTCAGGAAAATGAACAGCTGGCTTGCACATGCTACAGTAGCTCTGCTTTTTATATCACATGAAAACATACCATATGCCCCATTAGAGAAGTGTGTGGAAGGGACATTAAAATATTGTGAGATCTCTCTTCATAAAGATGTAAATATGTAACTGACTTTTCTCCCATTGAGCAAACTTGAGGCTTACATTTCTTAGATTACAGGTATCTATATCTTCAGTACTGTTTTTATTGGTTTAGGTAGGGCATCTGTATAAGTACCTTAATCTTTTTCCACTGCTGTTGCAAACAAATGACCTGAACAAGTGTGCATTGTAATCATATAACCTATCACAATAGAAAAGAGATAGCAAGCAAAATGTAAACTGAAGTCACTAATGGCAAAGAAGTCTGAGATGCTAGTATAACACTTGTCTCTCATACTTAATTTAGACTCAGCTGTAATGAAACAAATGAAATATTTTCTATAATATTCAAGATTGTGAAATTAATGAACTGCATGTAACCAGAAAGGTTAGTAGAAAAGATTAGGAAAATTTCAAAGATCTTGCGTCATGGGCTTTTACTTTTTTAAATTAAATAAAAAAAATACTTGACCTTTTGCTTTTTAGCACCATAACAAAATATTTAAGCATGCACTTAAATCCTGCTGATTCCAAGTTGGAGTTAAGAGTCAAAAAGTAAGATTATTCTCAGATGTTATTTTAAATGTGACCCAAATTATATAAACAGTATTTGTGCTTTTAAACATCTAAGGTTCTGAAAAACAGGTAGATAAATCAATACAGAAGCAAACACCTTCTTGTTTTTCACGTGTAATTATAATTTACATAAAAATAAAGGAACTTGAAAGCTCAATATTGATTACTATTCAGACACCTTTTGGTGCCTGGATGTGAAGCTAGGGATCTATTTTACAGAAGTGTTTAAAGACGGAATAAAATATTGGTATTATATTGGTTTAAGTTGAATGCTTTCACAGCCATTAACCTTTTCCTCCATATTTACCTTGAAAATGAATACTAAATGCCAAAATTTAATGATTTGGACCAAGTGCAAATCCCCAAAAAATGTATTCATAAGAGTATCGTAAATAAAGTTCTTTGATCTACTGAATTTGTTGATCTCTATCTAAATTGGATGATGTAATGCACTTGTGCAAGTTTTTCTGATAGTCCTAATAAAAAAGGCACTCAAAAACTGTAAGGTATTGATTAAAATACAATTTATTAGAGCTAACAAGAAAAACTGTTTCTTAACAGTATAGATAACCTTACATCCCTCCCATAACCTTGTATGTTTTGCTGCATTGGATGGACCTCCAATTCAGGCAAAGCACATAGCACAGATCCTGTACATGAAGCGGTTCCCTGCCTTTTTGGTCTTTAGAGTTTTGATAGCATGCTCTTAGAAGACAAGTCTATTCATCATTTCTACTGTCAAGCACAAAGATGTTCACATGAGAACACGCTGCTTTACCTTAACATAACGAGGAGGACGTGCAGGTGGTGTAAGGTCATTGCCAAGTGGGAGCTGCCTACAGGTTCGTCTGTTAGATTAGCTGGCTAAGTTTATCTAGTGGCCAAGGAATATGTTCAGCACAACACAGGCCTGAAGGCAAAGTGCTATTCACAGCACAGGCCTGCATGTACTCACATTAACTGTTGGGTGGATTACTAACTCCTCAATGTGCAATAGTCTTCCAGTTAGAATCATTACCGACCATTTGTATTTCTGCGAGTCTATGTAAACCTTTCCAAGAAAATCAAGGAGGAAACATGATACTTTCAGAACTACCTGTCTGGAAAAATATTGGTTCATTTCCTGAATAATAATTTCTTTGAAATTACATAGGATATTTTTGTCTTTTCTTTATTTCCGTAATGGGTGTCTTTGGCAATCTTCTGTGGAAAGTCTATTGGAAGTGTTACAAAAGGAGGGAAAAAAAATTCTTTTTGCAGAAACAATTAAAGTAGTACCATTTTCATTTATACTTCTGTATGGTACTTCCTGAACCTGTGCAACAGATAGATCCCTGTTCTCAAGGGAAAATAAGACACAGGAAGTAACAGACAAATTCCTCAGCAGGATGAATGGAAAAATGTTTCCAAATGCTCACTGTGAATATATTTTTGGTTAGCCTGAAAAATCAAAATCAACATAGACTAACAATACTTATAAGTTTCCATTTACCCTCTCTGATATGCTTGTTCTAGTAAAAAGCAATGTCTCACTAGCTTAGGTAGACAACAAGCTTTAAGTTAGGCAGTTATTCATTCAGCTTTGTTAATAGGGTCTAATAAATTGATTGCAATATATTTTAAAACATAGTCTTGATTCATTTGTATTACTCTAGCTTTTAAACCACTGGTTTCAGAGATAGGTTGGTACTTTGGGCATGAGTCATTGCTCCATTATTCAGTCTACAAAAGACAATAAATAAGCTGCTGATTTTGCTTCCTTCTGGTAACAAATTGGTTTTATTTAACCAAACTGTAGAATTATTTTTTTTTATGCAGCCACTGACTTGGCTATCTTCTTTTTAAGAGCATACAAACTCTTTTCCCTAGAAAATTCATGAATGACAACATTGTTTCCATCGGAAAACACCTAACCTGTGGCAGTAAACATCCTAACACAGATGTTACAGCCCAGAGCCAATACTATTATTTGCCTATCTACACTTGTCTCTATTTTATTTCAGTTTCTGTGAAACATGAAAGCTGTTAAACTTCACTTGCTTTTAAAACAATAGAAAGAAACAATAACCATAAAACACTCCACTTTGAAATATAAAATTGAAGTCTTCTGGTAGTAATTTGTAGGAGAGAAGAGAGATTATTCAAAATACTTTTGTGTATGTTATCATGCTCCATAGTTTTGGGTTTTTTTTGGGGGGGGGCGCTGCAAGGGGGAGGCTGTTAACATTTCCATTAGATGTCATCTCCACAACTAGAAGACAATTAATATATTGGTTTGTGAGGACAAAAGACAGAATTTAGGCATAAAGCAATACACTGGCTATGCCTTGGATTTGTATTTCCAACACTGACCTGTTAAGTGTTCTGAAGTGAGGCTTTTATAGCAGCATGTCAACATTACTACTGATGAAAAACATTCAATATACTTTTTTGATCAAGGAATTATATAGTATCACAGGCATTGGAATGTAAACAATTAAACTTACCATAAGACAATTTAGATCTCGAGATGCCATCAACCATATTGAATAGGGGTTAAACATAACTGCTTAAAAATGTCTAGTGGCTAGGTATCTGAAGCACTCCCATAAGGCTGAAGAGTGTGATACAGATCTTAAGAGAGACTAGTGTCTTTCTGGATCACCAGCTTACAGCCAGGTGGTTTACCCTAATGAGCCTCAAGTGGCATAGGATCCCTATGATGAGACCAAAGAATTGTGGTTTTGTTTTTCTTTGCATATTCTAGCAGCTGAAACTCATGAAAAACCGACACCACACCTAGACACTTTAATTTAGGGGTATACAATCTGGAGTCAGATTCCACCCTTGATTTCTGCAATCTTACTCTATTTTTTCCAAATCTTTTCCACCCTCGTGTGTTCAGAAGTATTTTATATTATTCATTTACTTGTATCTAAAGTAACCCCCAGAGGATGTTCTAATTAACTTGTCAAATGTCATTGGGTTTGCACAATTAGATATATGACCAACTCTAAAGATTAATGTAGAGCTTCAGGTGAGCACTTCTGAAAATTAAATTGTCTGGTAGTCTCTTTGTCTTAGCCTGACCCTCTGTGTCAGCATGACCTTCCCACATTGAGGTGACATTTAGAAGTAATAATCACATCCACAACGTAATTCTAGCTCTTCTAATTCCCTAACATAAGCTGAATTACCAACTGAAGCAAACAATAGGTTGCTTTCATGCAAACAAGCTTTTCAAAACCAGTTTCATCTAAATGCTTTGATTAAATACTTTTCCCTGGGACACCCAGACCCTGATCTATCATGATAAAGCATTTCCTGGAGATTTTTAGTGAAGTCTAATAAGCTTTCATCACTTTGATACTAAAGAAATTTCATGGACATGAGGGAAAATAACAGTTTAAAATGTGTCAAAACTGAATAATCAGTCCTTGTTTATTTCATTGAGATGGCAAGTAATATAATTAAATGTGCTGTGCCTTGTTGGCACTTGAGCACACTCCTTTTATCTGGAACTGCATCTGTGATTTAAAGTTAACCATAAACAATATTCTTCCCTTTCTTCTTTAAGTGCCAACTTATTAGTTAAAAGCCTGCTGCCATATGGTGAAACAGTATCAGCTGAAAAAAAAAAATCAATTAAAGTAAGCTTCTAAAGAAAGATCTTTCAGAAGAAAAGTTTATGTGATTTTCAGTAACAAATACTAGTATTTGAGTTTGGTATTTAACTAAAAAAACCAACAAAAACCACCAACATTATTGTGTAGGGGGAAAAATGAATAAACAAAACCAAGGAATAAGCATGCCCTTTTCATCATGTCCTAGGCTGACAAGTTTCAGTATACTGACAAAGCCTTTCCACCTTAAATTGAATTCCAGAAGCTTTATATTAGAATGAGGTAAAACAGCTGGCAGGACTAGTCTGCCCAACTTCATCAAGCCATTATGGTAACTTCCAAATTAATTTCTACTCAGGTGTCATGGTTTAAATTGAAGATGCTTGCAGCTGTGTTCTGAAAGAATTAATCATTGGAATGTATTTTAATTGACTGGAGTTGTAAATGTATTGATTCATAGCTCACTTCCATTTGTACAGAGATTTTTCATGATGTCTACATCCTTAAACTAAATCTAGTTGAAAATGTAGGATTGAACTGCATAGGTTAGTGTGGCTACTTACAGGATAAGTTACCAACTTTGATTCAAGGCAACTGTCTGGCCTATAGTGACAATAATACATGCTGAAGTGCTTCTCAGTTTGAAAACAGCTAGTTAAGATGTCTATTTCAAAATGAATAGTTGCATGATCATATGCTTGTCTACTAGGTGCAATGTTGTTTGGTGACTTGGGCAAACAGTTAATATGGCTTGGCCCATTGAACTTCAAAAATCAGGAGGAAGTCAAGTTTTTTCTCTTGTCAAGGAGTTAAATGTCACAGCTACTTGGTTTGGAGAAAAATAGTTATTTCTATTGAAATGATTGAGGTGAGAGTAACCAACATCCATACTGGTTTGCTTATTTTTAATTTGCCTTCTTGTTTTCATTAAATTATATGAGTCTTAATTCTAAGGATATGCAAGTTGCTAAAACATTTAAAAAACGTGATGTCGAGCTCTTTTCTTATGTATGTTTGCTCCAAGTAATGACATGAGATCTTTATGTAATTTAATGGTCTACAAAATTTAAAAATGCTTACTGATTTATGAACCTAAAATGTGAATTGCTATTCCATTGCTTTGTTATGCCACTATGTGATACCAAGATTTTAAAGTTTTCAAAGTAGACTAGGAGAATTAGAGTGTGGCAGTTCTCAACCACAAAATTTCTGGAATGTACATCTGTAGTCTTTCAAGTTACCTGAGGGTAGGCTTGAGAGTTGATAAACTAGAGAACTTCTTTTTTTTAATTTGGAAAGCAGTAAGACATTTTAAATGTTCCTGGAAGTGAATACAATATGATATTGTTAAAATTAATGAAAACAGTATGAATGGAAAACAGAAGATCGATTATAACAACTTACTGTAGTGAGCATGTTGAAATAAATATTTATTATTCTAATTAAGTAAACATTGGGGCAGTTTCCAAAAGGTGAGTATTTATACAATTATTTACATATAAAGCTTTACATATAGAAAGACATTAATTTTGATTCAATTCAACATGGAAAATATTATGCAATCTCTTGTAAAAAATTTTTCTATTCTGTTTTCACAAAATCATGAAATAGAGAATCATCTCAATATATAGGTAGCATGCTGCTGATGGGATGGGAATAGAGTTAAGTAATTAGTAATTTGAATGTTAACAGGGTTTAGTCTGACATGTAAAATTACATATCTTTACAGATTCATCATTGATTTCACAAAAAGTGTACAAAACAAATTTGTATATTCTGTTGCAGGCTAGTTCTAGACTACTATAATAATTCTTTATTAGACAAATTTTCTAGACAATGCAGAAATTGTGATATTCATTAATCCATGCCCTTCAGGTAGTTATGTTCTACTTTTTGAGAGTCTGCAGTGGAAATATTATTTAAATATTTTTTCCTAGTTATTTACCTGTTCTGAGAATTAAGGTGGCAGAACTATAACTCTTAAAATTATTTTAGGAATCATGTATGTTCAAAATATGAATTCTGTTTTGAGGTTCATGGAATCACAGAATGACTGAGTTTTGGAGGCACCTCTGGAGGTCAGTTGGTCCAACCTGCCTGCTCAAGCGGGGCCACCAAGAGTCATTTGCCCAGGACCATGTCCAAATGGCTTTTGTATGTCTCCAAGGATGGTGACTCTACAACCTCCCTGGATGACTTGTACCATTGTTCGGTCACCCTCAGAGTAAAAAACCAGTGTTTCCTGATGTTCAGAGAGAACCTCCAGTGCTTCAGTTTGTGCCCATTGTCTCTGGTCCTGTCAATGGGTACCACTGAAAAGAGCCTGGTTCCATCTTCTTGGCACCCTCCCTTCGGGTATTTATATACATTGACGAGATACCCCTGAGTTTTTTCTTCTCTAGGCTGAACAGTCCCAACTCTCTCAGCCTTTCCTCATAAGAGATGCTCTAATCCCTTCATCATCTTAGTGCTCCTTTGCTGGACTCTGTCCAGAATGTCCATGTCTCTCTCCACTCAGAACTGGACACAATACTCCAGATGTGCCCTCTCCAGTGCTGAATAAGGGAGAAGGAAGGATCACCTCCCTTGACCTGCTGACAATACTTTGTTTAATGCAGCCCAGGATACCATTAGCCTTCTTTGCTGCCAGGGCACATTGCTGGCTCATGTTCAACTTGGTGTCCACCGAGACCCCTAGGTCCTTTTCTGCCAAGCTGTTTTCAAGCTGGGTGCAAGAGGTTGTTCCTCTCAAGGTTCAGGAATTTGCACTTCCCTTTGTTGAACTGCATGAGGTTCCAGCCAGTCCATTTCTCCAGTCACTTGAGGTCCTTCTGGCATGACAGCGCAATTCTCTGGCATATCACCAACTCCTCTCAGTTTGGTGTCACTCACAAACTTGCTGAAGGTACAGTCTGCCGCATCATCCAGGTCACTAATGAAGATGTTGAACAGGACTGTACCCAGTACAGACCTCTGGGGTACACTGCTAGTTACTGGCCTTCAACTATACTTTGTGCTGCTGATCACCACCCTCTGGGAATGGCCATTCAGCCAGTTTTCAGTCTGCCTCACTGTCTGTTCATCTAGCCCATATATCAACTTGTTTATGAGAATCTTATGGGAGACAGTGTCAAAGTCCTTACTGAAGTCTGGGTAGACAATATCCACTGCTCTCCTCTCACCTACCAGGTCAGTTATTTCATCGTAGAAGTTTAGCAAGTTGGTCAAGCATGTCTTCCCCTTGGTGAATACATGCTGACTACTGATGAGTATCTTGTCATTCATGTGCCTGGAAATGGTTTCCAGGATTAGCTGCTCCATCAGCTTCCCAGGGATCGAGGTGAGGCTGATTGACCTGCATTCCTCTGGGACCTCCTTCTTCCACTTCTTGAAGATGGGAATGACACTTGCTTTCCTCCAGTCCTCAGGCACTTCTCCCAGTCATCATGATCGATCAAAGATTATTGATCATGGCCTTGCCGTGACATCAGCCAGCTTTCTCAGCACTCATGAGTGCTTCTCATAAGGGCCCATGGATTTATATGTGTCCAGTCTGCTTAGGTTAACTAAATACTCCATTTTAAATGTCAGTCCACTCTAATTTTTCAGTCTCTGTGCTGGGAAGAAATCTGAAAGGATTGTCACAGAAGTAATAGTGGTATTTTATTAAGCCTTAAAAGTTTTCTCTCTTAGGGAGGAGACTTTAGAAAACATCCTTTTAAAGAAACAATTAGCTTGCTAGATAACCTGTAAATTAACCCATGGACTCTTGCAGTGATACCTAATTATCTCCTTGCCTAATGAGAGTATTCATAAGTTATAAAAATAATGTTATCTAAATTGTAATGTTAGAAAGGGGGGCAAATAGAGAAGTAGAAAATTGGTCTTAGGATCAAGTAGCTACTTTTACATTCCTGTGGCTCTCTACTCTAAAGGAAAATCAGAAAGTTCAGAAGAGAGGGATGAAAGAAGTATCTCAGATTCTTTCTAATCTAAATGAAATGAAGTTAATACAGGGTTGAGGGAGGAACCTATTTATCAGTTGTAGACATGTCAGCTATTCTTTCCTGGATTTCTATGCAGTCAGTGGAAAGAAATATTTTAAGGGCATAAGTGATCTAACCTACTTTTAGATACATACCTCAGGGTGGGATAAATCATGACCTTGAAGCCCCTTTTTCTCTCAATTGGTTATAAAAAGATCCAAGGATGACTAGCTGAGATCTGGAGACCTTTTTCTCATATTTTTAAAGTTAAATAACTAATCCCATCTGTTTTTTTCTTTCCATGTCAAAATGACCTGGAAAATAAGTGGTTTTTTTCTGTTGCAATGTATTTTATATGCTTCAAATACCAAGTATTAAAAATATATATATATATATATATGTAAGGTGCTGTAGCCTGTATATTCCAGCAATCAGTACCATGAAAACAAGTTGTTCAGCAAGACTTTTCTTACCTCTCTTTTAGGAAACAGAATCTCTGAGCATCACTATGCTGATTTTAGCTTAAGCTGACTAATGGAAAATACTGGACAGGGGGACAGGTTTGAGTACTATCATCTCTCCTAGACTAGTTCCATAAGTCACAGCTGCAGATAAGCGCTGCTACTAACCTGAAATTCATTATTCAAGACTTTATTTCAGATACAGTGAAACTAGACTGTTGATACTCCATTGCATATTTTATTTTGATTTCATTCTTGCCTCCAAAATGCTTAAGTAGCCTGATTTTAAAAAAAACCTCCTCCTTTAAATTCCTTTGGTCAGGCAGTGAATCAAGAACTGTATCTCCTTTGTATAAACAAATGAACAAACAAAGAACCCCAAAACCAAAACAAACAAAAAACCCAACAACACCTCCCCTCCCCCCCAAATCTAGATTTAACTCAAATAGAGATTGTTATTTTCAGAAATCTAATTTTAGGGTTCTGCAGTCTGGAAATCTGAATCTTCCTCCAAACAGAAATAGAAAAGCTCTTTTAGAGGAACAATGATTCATTTTGAGATAGAATTAACTGTTTTATCTTTCTGTGAACTGAAGAGGAATCAAAACATGATTTTATTCTAGAAATGTGACCTCCAGGCAACTGAATTTATGTAAAATAAACCTAACTGCAAGTGCCTAAGGAATTTTCCCTACAAAACCTAGAATTGTCTCCCAAACTCATGCACTGGACTCCTGACTGTCTGTCCTATTTATCTGTCAGTTCATTCCCTGTTTGTGTTCTTTACCATGTGAATTGCCTTCTTCCAAGGCAGAGGCACTACAAAGGGACTAGCTCTACCCAATATATATAAAGCTATTCAGTGTCAGTTGTCATCAGATTACAGGCAGGTGCCTTTTCAGCATTTATACAGATATAGATGATTCATGTCCTCAAATACTTTAAGGCAGGACTTTTTAATATTGATGTCTTGACTTTATGTACTCGTTTCACGCAGGTTGCACTTAATGCACTGAAATACTGCTTTATGTTAAGTCCAGATTGCCTAAAATAAGGCCTTTTCCAAAAGAGCTGACCAAAAATACTATTTTGAGTCTAGACCTAAAAGTCTTATCACAGGACAATAGATAGCCCCAGCCTATCAGAAGAGTTAAAATCAGGTGTGCTAAGTCCCTGGCTAGCATCCTACCCAATACTTCTTTCTTTTCTTGCTGCATGTCCTTTTTTCCTATCATCTTAGAGATCTTATTTTGGCCAATTCATTCTCCATGATGATGTAAAAAATGTATTTTTCTCCTTGTGTGGAGAGTATTTCACTTAAAAAATACATACTGTGTGTGTACAAACAGCTGGTCCATTTGGATCTGTAATGAATTTTTCACATGTATGTGTTATGCTTATACATTTATTTTAGCTAAGTCATTAAGCCTTTCCTTTAGGAAAGAACCTGAAGATTAATTACCTTCATCTCAAAGAACACAGTGAGTCTGGTAAATGCAGGAAGAAAGGAAGATTTTCTTCTAACCAAGAAGGCAAGAACAGAGAATTTTTGTAATTTAGACGTAGTGGTGATCAAATATATAACAAACTGCCCTTAGGTAAGTTTTTGTTTTGCTTCTGTATTTGTTTAGTTTCCTTGAATTATGCTCTGCTTCCATAAAGGAAGAACAATGGGCAGATTTTATCCCTGGGCTAGTAAATTTTCATGACTTTTCATCTTCCTGCCTTACACAGTATTATAGTCTCCCAAGTAAAAATGCAGAAATCTAAATCCCACACACTGCAGTAAGCTCTCTGTCAGATAGCTCAACCTGAGAACAACCTCACTCTTTTATAAGCAAGTCACAAAAGGGTGAAAAGTCCCTGCTGTTCTCCTGTTGTATGAAATACAGTGGGGTTATCAGGGATTGTGCAAATAATCCAGACTTCTAAATAACAACAGGCAATCTTCGTGCTATTCCTTCAGCATCATATTTTTAATTCTGAATAGCTTTTATCCTCACAATCACCCTTAGAGATCTTTGAAGTGATATTTGATTATCAGTAATACTTTATATACTAGCATTTTTTTCTCTCAACTGGAGCTACGTATTTTAAGTAACTTACCAGGTAAAATCTATAAAACACAGAAAAGCCAATTAAAAAAAAATCACAATAAACAACAATTAAAGAAGGCTATATTAAGCACTCAAAGGTAGGACTGTTTTCCAGTTTCAGGACCTGAATATTTGTCTCTCTGTTATATTTAGATGATAAAAATGAATTCTTATATTTACCAAATGTGTTATGATTACCAGAACATGAAATATAAATAAACTTCCATAATTATATATTTCTGGGAATTAAAATTGAACTTTGATCACAGGATGATTTAGTAGTTTAATTAGTTATTAATGCCAAAACAATTTTATTATAATCAGGTTTCTGTACATATATTTAACTGGGAAAAAAATTAGCATCATGGAAATCTGTTATATTTTCATAAAACTGCCTAATAAAACAGAGCTCATAGCAGCAGTTCATGAAGTTACAAAAATAGTTTTCAAAATATTGAAAACATTTTACTAAATTTTGTGATAAACCTTTTACTTAAAAAGTGTAAGACTGACACTGTAGCACTCTGAAAATTTCACTTGACTAAGAGTAGGAAAAAAGTGTATGTGAGATCATTAGATCATATGGAAAGAACAACAGAAAAATTATGTGAACATATGGGTGAATAACTTTTTAAAATGTTCTGTGAAATTGGATTCTAAACCTTCAGGAAAAAAAACCAAAACTATTTCTCATTCAAAAATCATGTGTACTTATTGGCTTCCACTAGTAAATGAAAACTACTGATTATGTTGTATTTTTATAAGGCAGGGCCTTATAAAAATATTTTCTTGAGGAATTAAAATCCTGACAGCTGTCTTTCTCAGGTTTTCTTGCAGGTGCAGGGATTTTTAAAAGCTAAAATCATAGGAAGCCCACAAAAAAGATAGGCACTTAATTCCCATCTTTACCATCTTCTGAAACAGTATTCTGTGGAAAATTAAACTAGCATGAATTCAAAAGGCTACATGTTCAAATCTGGTCTGATCCCTCCTACATTAAAAATCAGAGCCAGTAACTGAACCAGTATAAATGATAAGAATTACCTTGATTTAAATAGACTTCTTTTTTATTTAGTTTCCTGACAGACCTTATTATCCTACTTCTAAGGTTTTCATATTGCTTAGCTATTTTATTTTTATGTGCAGGTACATCTGTGCATAAATGAAAACTTCATATACTATGTGATCATAAACACAGATTAATCACTGCCATAGAGGTTTTTTTCCAGTTGACACCATGACTATGTTCTGAAAAATCTAAGGCCACAGCATATAATTAAATGCTGTTATAAGTTAAAGGCTATGTCACCTTTTGGTACACTGCAACCCAAATCCAGAAATCTAGTTTCTTACCTTGATGTTGGCTCTAAAAGCAGGAACACCTTGTAAAAAGTAGTGATATTAAGTGTTCTGCTATAAACAGTGTACTGTTCAAAGCACTTATTTTATCAGAGAATCTTAATTCCATTTACTGTCAGTAAAAACTGTGTTATTAACTCATCTATGATCATTTGGAAAAAAGTCTTCTCTTTTAAGTAGTGGAGAGAGTGGAAAGGAAATCTTTATAACTAATGTGCTAGACTTCTACCTACTATAAATCTGCATAGGCCTAATGGCAGCATACGTTTTCATTATTATTTTAGGGTTCATATATTTAACTGTTGCTTAGCAGCAAATTTTAAAACACACATTGCAGATTTGTGTGTGTGTGTAAATAAATTAAGTTATGATACAATAAATATATGTAAATAATTGTGGGGTCGGTCCCTAGATTTACAATATCTACTACACATTTACATTTGAAACTGGATTATTTAAATAAAGTAAATGCATTTAACATGTACTAGAGAAATATGGCTATGATACCATTGTCATGGGTATATATTATAATATTTTTGTACATTCATGATTCTTATATACACTATATCTCTCTTTTCACTTGAGCCTCTAATATTTTTTATGAGGGAATAAAAACCTACCATTTTTCTTCATCCAGATCATCTTGCACATATTTCAGTACAAGTTGCTAATTCTCATTATTGCTTTACTTTCCTGTAGTGAGCATAATACCACTGTATTACCTAAGTTGTCTCAGCAAGATCATAAAAAACAATTTAAGAACTAAAGGTTCGAGCCTGTTTAATTTAGATTATCCTAAAAGACCACATTTTTTCCCCTAGATCCAACTTTCATAGCATCAGTAACACACTGAATATTCTTATCTGACTCTTTACTTAGTGACTGTTTTACAGTGAAAAACCTAACCTCTTATAACTATTTTAGATATGTACTTTTTGGAAACAATCCCATAAAGTAAATTAAAATAAAAAAATCTTTACAGATATATAAAATCTGCTTCCCTGTACTTTTTCTTTAGATGCAGATCAGTATAATGTTATTAAAATTCATGGGCTTACACGTTCTTAATACATGTGTTCTGAATTGGACTTGCAATATACTTAGAAATGAAATGGAAATGGATTTATGACTATGTAATCTGTTAGGTAAGTAATGCAACTAGTTTGGGGAAGTTGAAATATTTTCCATTGATTAATAACTAATACAGAACTAAATGCTTTTCTGACTTCAGTCTTAATCAGACTTGAGAGACAACGCAGCCATTGGTCATAGCCAACAAGAGTTCACGAAGTGAAAGTCCTGCTTAATTTCCTTTTATGACAAGTTCACCCATCTAGTTGACCAAGGGAAGCCAGTAAATGTGGTGTTTGGGGATTTTAGCAAAGCTCTGGACACTGTCTCACGGTATCCTTCTGCACAAAATGTCCGGCACACAGCTAGACAAGTCTGTGATATGTTGGGTGAGCAATTGGCTGATGGGTCGGGCTCAGAGTTACAGTAAGTGGGGTTACATCAGGCTGGCATGCAGTCAGAGGAAACCCTATTCTGGGCCTTGAAAAACAAGTTCTGTGGCAACATGACACAAAAATGGAATCAGATAACAGGACTCATTTCAGAAACAACCTCATAGACACCTGGGCCAAGGAACATGGCACTGATTGGATATCTCATCCCCTATCAAGCACCACCTTCTGGGAAGACTGAACAATACAGTAGACTGTTAAAGACTATACTGAGTGATGTGTGCTGGGAGATTCAAGCACTGGGATGCAAATGTAGCAGAAAGCACTTGCCTGGTTAACACTTGATTATCTGCTAACCAGCCTGGCTCTGCCCAACAAAACTACTAGCACTGCCACCAAAGATTTGAAGAAACTGGTCTGTATTGTCACAGAAAGGTATCTAATAGTAGGCAGTGTTTAATTTACTAGCCCAAGGTACAGTCACTAGAAGATGCAGTCAGCAAAGTGCAAAATGGGGAAAAGTAAAGTTTTCTATGTGTTAGATTGGTTAGCAGATGTGGTAGACATACATTTACAATACCTTGGAGTCTTTAAACTGAGGCTGGATTTTTTGTATTGGAGGGAAAATAATTTTGCTTTAACAGTTTTTGTCAGTGTCTTGGGACAGTGTACAAATATTTCTAAATGAAATCTTATGGCTTTTTTATGCAAATGACCAGATACAAAGATCCTAATTGTCCAATGGAGAAAACAAAAGTGAGAAAGGAGCAAACAAATGTTTTTCATAAAAATATGAATATATAGCTTTGCTTTTCATCACCAAGTTACTAGGAAGCTATTTTTCTCTTCCAACAACTGGTCAGCAGAACTCCAACAGGACAGATTAGGGATATATGAATGTGGCAGTGGAGGAACACAGAAGATACAGGCTAAAGCTGTAATTCTGTGCCTGGCAGAACTAAGAGGGAGTTTGTGCTGTAATTTTCTCACCTTTTTCTCGCCTGTCTTTTAACTGTAAAATCTACCTTAAATGCAGCCAGAGAAACCTCCTAGATCAATTTTTTGATGAAAACAAAAACATCTGCACACCCAAACTGGCTGTGAGCTGACTGACCACTTCTAATGTGATATGTGGCAGTGTCACAGTTTCCTGACCTTGCCCTTTTGTTTTTCCATCTTCAGGTGAACCATCATAAAAAGACACAAAGTCTGCAACTCCATTGTCTAAACTAAGATGCCTATATCATCTGACATATACTAGGGTATGTTGCTTTGTTTCTCCTTGCCAGATCTGAGGGCACTGGTCACCTCTGCCAGACATCCACTTACTATTTCTGTTTGGATGTTTGAACGGTCTCCAGAAAGGAGGACATGAACTGACATGATAACAAGGTTTTGAACTGTCAAAACTCTTGCTGTTTTTTTTCTTTCATGCTTTAAAAAAAATCTCTTGCAAAGAGATAGTATGTGTGAAGAAAAAGGGGGTAAGAAAATGGGCATGAGAAGACTTAAATTTGGGGGAAGGATGTTGTTTTCAAAGTCATTCTTTGATTTCCCACTTGGATTTTTTTTTTCTTTTTTCTTGCTAGTGCACATTTGTTTTCTTAATCATCTGTGATTTGTTGCTTTTTTTTTCTTCTTAGTTGCAATTTCAAATAAAAAAGTCTTTCTTAATTTTTATTAGTTTTAATATATGGTAATATTCCATAATTTTAGTACTGGAAAAGCATTTATGATTTGTTACAACATATTATTTATAGGGTATAAACAAGTAGAATTTGTTCACTGTGTAGAATTCAAGTTCAAAATATTTTAACTCTAGAAATTCAATGCCAATAATAAAATCAATACTAAACCGTTTTTAAATAAACTCCTTGTGGAAGTTAGAAGCGAAGTTAGCAGGAGACAGAATGACTGTTTTCACAAACGCCAGTAACTATGCTCTTTCTGAGGAACCAGCTTATTCTCTATGAACTAAGTAACAATAAAACCAGATATAAAACAAAATTAGCTGTTAAAGCAAAGCAACAAAAGGCTTATTTCTCACCTAACTGAATCATGCTGAGTCCAAGTGCAGAAGGAACAGAAAGTTTTTGTATACATTTTTTTTTCTTTGCTGAGTCTCTGTTTTTTCCAGCTGACTGCAGTCTCAGAAGCTAAACACTGTGGAATAGGTTAGTCTTATTTCTGAGAGGTGCGATATTCACTGCATCTGCTGACTGTAGCTTACCTCCAGGTCTGCAGTTTTAGTCTTCCTCGTCAGTTGTATTGATCTTTTCAGAGAAGCTAAGTCTTTCTGTTCTTGTCAAACATCAGATCAATCTGGACTATCTGTTATTTCTCAGTGCTGCTTCTACAGCTATTCTTTCAAACATGTTCCTAACATGTAGGCTAAGAACACCCATGAGGATATCATCCTGTCTTAGTCACGATCCCCCAAGAATCTCATCTCGTTATTAGCAGTTATAGTAACAAGATCTGAATGATACAGTCCTGAAAGACAAAGGCTGAGAACGGTAGTTTTGAGAATAAGCTGATATGTCTGCCAAACACTTATGAGCTAGGGGTGTAACTTTGGTTTTATATCAAGGAAGAACAAGAAATAAATCTCTGTCTAACAGGCCACTGAGATTTTTTTCATTTTATACAGAGTTTGCACTTTCATGTGACATAATTTATGAATTAAAAAATGTCCTACATATTTCATATGCCTCACTGAGTGCAAATGCCGGTGTTGAAATGCTCATGACACTAGCTAAGCATCTGAGCATCTTGCTCTAGCACCTTTATCATTACCTCCTGTTGGGGATTTCTTGGCTGGGCAAAGGTATGTGAGCAATCCAGCCGCTATGTGGGAACGAAGTATAAATTTACAAAATACTGTGTCCTTGTGTGCTGGGAAAAAAGAAGATAAGAAGAGCCTGGCCTGACAAGCAACACCTGGATGCTGAAGAAGGAGATAAGTAACTGCATCCACTGTGACCTTGGCAAGGTTTCATAGACAACTTTGAGAAAGTTCCCATGAGAAAATTGCAGAACCTACATAGCTGCAAACCACAAGTAGGTGTGTTTTAGTAATGAATAAACATTAGCAATGTACCAATAATATTAGGACTAGTAGGCATGATTATCGTAAACTGTATAAATATGAGCTATCCGTGCAAGTAAAGTGAAGTATGCTTTATCACTCATATTGGGTCGGCTGCATTTCTTCCTCTGCACGCGGGTTCCAGAATCCTGAAGATTTCTCGACATTTTTTCCCGACAATTGGCGCCCGAACAGGGACCCGTGCTGCAGATTAGGTAAAGGAACGGCGCCGGGAGCAGCGACCGGCGGGCAAGAGCGACCGAACACTGTGCTGCGGTGTGTCGTCTCCGACGCCTGAACCGATTGAAGTTCGCCGTACGGGCTGCTGGAGGGCTGCAAGGAGGTCTTATTCAGCGCTGGAGGAGGTACCGTATGTTATGAATAACGGTGATATGAATTTCGAGGTAGCCCTAGATTTATTACAGAGCTTTTTAGAAAAGCGGGGGGTAGATCATGGTTGCGTTAAACAGCTAGCTGGACTAGTAGCAACAGGGAGAACCAAGGGGTGTTTTCAAAATCCTGATTTGTTATTTGACGAAGAGGAATGGAGGAAATTAGGAGATATTTTATGGGATATGGTAATTGACGATGATAAAACCGCGAAAAAGTTGATGAAACCGTGGAGGGAAGTAATAAACAGTATAAAGAGACATAAAGTGGAAAAAAATTTAGCTGCAGTGGCGTCTCAGAAACTAGGTCGTCTTGAAACTGAACCTTCTACCCCCCTATTGCCTCCTCCTGTAGCCGGTGGAGTCTCATCCTTTTCAACTGGATCGGGGTTGATGCCACCGAGCAATGATCTATTATTTCGTAATACTCGAGTTCCCAACCCGCCTTGCTGGCAGTCAGTTAAGGTAGAAGCGAGGAACAATGCTAAACGAGAGGCAACGGAAAGACAAGAAGGTCAGATAGCTGAGGCAGGGGACGAGGAAAGTGTCGTTACTGAATCTGTTGAAAAGGACACTGCTTGGGAAATAGGTCGGCGACCCCGATTGCTTAATTGGCAAAAAATAGCGGAAGATGCAGCTGAAGACGGAGATTTTTCTCCGCTGGCGTTTCCAGCAATGTTTGAAAGGGATCAAGGTGGTGATTTGCAGGGAACATACCACCCAATGAATTGGAAGTTGTTGTCTCAGCTCAGGAGTACAGTTTCGGAATCTGGACTACATGGTGAACCGACTAAGCAAATGTTGAATTATGTATTTAGCACATTAGTTTTAGTACCAGAAGACATAAAAGCCATTATGGGCATGATCATGACACAATCGCAGTTATTGTTGTGGCAAGCGCACTGGCGACAGTTAAGTGAAGAGGTAGTGCGGCAACCTAGGAGAGAAGGAGATCCCTTGCGCGGTGTCACAGTAGAGCAGTTGACGGGCACCGGTCCGTTTTTGGAAATACGGGCACAGTTACAGATGGGTCCAGAAAGGTGTATTGAGTCTATGCGTGCAGCTAGGGCCGCTATAGAAAAAATTAAGGTGTCTCAAGTCACTCCTTCGTATATGTCTATTAAACAAGGCAGAGAAGAGACCTTTTCTCGCTTTGTAGACAGAATTACCTCAGCCATAGAACAGTCAGATGTACCGGAGTGGATGAGGGCAGCTTTGTTAAGACAGTGTGTGCTTCAAAATGCTAACCAAGCTACTCGCTCGGTGTTAATTACCTTGCCTGTAGACGCTACTATTGAATTGATGTTAGATAGAATGAGTAGAGTCCCGGTGGGGCCGCAGGCTATGTTAGTCGAGGCAGTAGAGAGACTAGGGAGAGACCTCCTTCAGTCGCAACAGCAAGCCTTTGCCGCCTTGGCCCCGCTGCGAGCCCATGCTGTGGAAGCCGCCACTCTACCACGATTTGTCGGAAGGAACCGTAGTAACAAATGTTTTAGATGTGGTCGCGAAGGGCATATTCGACGAAACTGCCGAACAGCACAGGTTTGGTGCGAGAATTGCAAGTCCACTAACCACAGCACCGAAGCCTGTTACTCGGGAAACGAGAGAACGAGCGCGTCGAGCCGCCGCGCACCGACAAAAGTGGCAGCTCCAGCGGTCGAGACTCCGGAGTGTCGGAATCAAAGGCCACCGCAGATGTCCGCCCAGCAACAACGCTCCAACCAGCCACAAGAGGGAGCCTCGGATTGGATTTGGAAACAGCAGTAAATATGGTACTGATAGATACAAAGCCACAACGTGTGACAACGAATATAAAAGCACCCTTAATGATTAACGGGACACCGCATGGTGCTCTTCTTGTCGGGCGGTCGTCGTCCAGTATGAGGGGACTAACTGTCATTCCAGGATTGATAGATGCAGACTTTACTGGTGTCATAGAAATCATGGTCCAAACGTTATTTCCGCCCATACATGTTCCGCGAGGAAGTAAAATTGCACAGTTAATACCCTTGACACAATTAACCCAGAATATGAAGCCGATATCTTCACAAGAAAGGAACGAACAAGGATTTGGATCTACAGGAAATACTGCATTACTGACCATGGCAATGAATCGTCGACCAACTGTTTCTGTGATAATGGAGAACCGTGGTCGAAGTTTAACACTCTTGATGTTACTTGACACTGGAGCCGACCTAACCATCGTAGAAGAAAATGCTTGGCCCCAAGAATGGCCAACAAAAGCCATGGATCAAGGAGTAGAAGGAGTAGGAGGACATTCTGAAGTCCGTCGTAGTACGGAGCGCATTGCAATAATCATAGAAAAGCGTAAAGCGAGTACATATGTCACCACAATGTCCCTACCTAACGGAGTATATGGCCTGATAGGTCGAGATATACTAGATCAGTTGGGAGTCGTCCTTACAACAGAGAAAAATTTTTATTGACGGTCACTGCATCATGGGCTTTCCCGATCGCTTTAACATGGACCTCCGATGAACCCATCTGGATCGAGCAGTGGCCGTTAAAAATGGAAAGCCTTGCAGCAGCGCATCAATTAGTTCAAGAACAATTTCAACAAGGACATTTAAGGCTATCGACAAGTCCATGGAATACCCCCATTTTTGTGATTAAAAAGAAATCTGGAAAATTTCGATTGTTACAGGATTTACGAGCGGTAAATGCACAGATGCAAGCAATGGGAGCGTTACAACCTGGTCTGCCTAATCCAGCTATGTTACCTAAAAATTGGCATTTGGCAATAGTAGACTTAAAGGACTGCTTTTTTAATATTTTATTACACCCTAAAGACACTCAACGATTCGCGTTTACTTTACCCGCAGTTAACAGGGAAGCACCCGCGCAACGCTTTGAGTGGACAGTGCTGCCTCAAGGCATGAAAAACAGTCCAACGCTATGTCAATTGTTTGTCGACAATGCATTACGACCTGTTCGAGACGCATGGCCAACTGCCTTCATATACCATTATATGGATGATATTTTGATTGCACAAGAATCAGAGTTTACCGAGCAGCAATTACAATTTTTATACACTCAACTAGAAAAAAGAGGACTTATTATAGCCCAGGAAAAGGTTCAGAAAAAAGCCCCGTGGATATATCTAGGATGGAAAATTACTGAGTCTCAAATACATCCGCAAAAGCTACAGGTTACCACAGAAATCAAAACCCTTAATGACATACAGAAACTGATGGGAGACCTTCAATGGTTACGTTCTGTTGTAGGTATTACTAATGGTCAGTTAGAGGTATTACGGCCTCTCCTGAAAGGAACTGATCCAACGACACCAGTGACTTTGTCATCAGAACAACGATCAATGCTGCAACAACTTTCGGATCAAGTTGTGTCCCGGTTCTGTTTCCGTCGTGATCCAGACTACCCGATAGATTTTTCCATATTTCAAACGGCTGACCATTTAATAGGAGCACTCACGCAGTGTAAAAACAAAAAGGGGGAACAAGAGGAAGTGACAGTTCTGGAGTGGGTGTTTCCCCGATTGCAACCGAGGAAATCGATACAGCCAAAGATTGAAATTTTAGCAGAATTGATAAAGAAGGGTCGAAAAAGGGTATTGCAAGTGACAGGGCAAGAGGTAGAAACAGTGTATGTCCCGATGACAAAAGATACAATTGAATGGTATATTCAGAATAGTGAAGAATTGCAGGATTCTCTGCTCTCATCAGCCACGATAATATTGTTATGGCCCCTGAAAACGGTATTGATACAGTGGATCGGCCACAATGAGTGGATGCAAAAGCCTCTTAGAAGCGAGTCACCTCTAGAGAATGCCCAGACAGTATTCACTGACGCAGGCAAAAAATCGGGTAGAGCAGCAATTACCTGGAACGCTGATGGCGAATGGCACCACCATTTGCTGGCAGCCGTTCCAGGGGATTCGTTGCAGACCCTTGAGCTTGCAGCTGTCGTTTGGGCCATGGGGACTTGGAATGATGAGGCGGTGAACGTGGTGACTGACTCCCTGTATGTGGCAGGGGTTATGCAGAGAATTGAAGATTCACAAATCAAGGACATAAAAAATCAACGATTAGGGGAGTTGTTTCGGCAGTTGCACACGTTAGTTCAAGGAAGGGAAAAGCCATATTCTGTTATCCACATTAGAAGTCATATGTGGAATTGTGGATTAGGAGAAGGGAATGCTAGGGCCGATGAACTTGTGGCAGTATGCTCTGCACCGGTCAGCGATTTTGCGAAAGCAAGAGAATCGCACAGTATGTTTCACCAGAACTCGAAAGGATTGCGTAATCAGTTTAACGTTACCGTGGAAGAAGCCAGAGGAATTGTTCGTGCTTGCCCGCAATGTAGTCATCATGGTGTAGGGTTAGGAATAGGCGTTAATCCAAGAGGTTTAGGCCCAAATGAAATTTGGCAGATGGATGTTACCCACGTGTCCGAATTTGGTAGACTGAAATATTTGCATGTGACTATAGATACACATAGTCATTTTGTATGGGTCACACCACAAACAGGAGAAAGGGCTATGCACGTCGTGAGACATTTAACCACATGTTTTGCTGTCATGGGAGTTCCAGTACAAATAAAAACTGATAATGGTCCGGCATATATCAGTGACAAATTACGTAGGTTTTGCCAAAGTTGGGGGGTACAGCATGTGACAGGGATCCCACATTCACCAACAGGACAGGCAATAGTAGAAAGGATGAATCAAACATTGAAACAGTATTTACAAAAGTTTAAAGAAGTGACAGACATTCAAGAACGTATATCAAAGACATTGTTTGTGTTAAATTATCTGTGCGTTTTTGGGTCAGCCAATGAGCCCCCAGTCAAGGTACATTCGGGGGTGACGAAGAGGGCTCCTGTACAAATGAGAGTAATGTATAGAAACCCAGAGACTGGTCAGTGGGAAGGTCCAGCTGAGGTGCAGTATGTCGGCAGAGGATATATGTGTGTACTCACCCCTACAGGGTCAAGATGGATTCCGGCAAAATGGATCCGGCCAGCAATGAAAGACTGATCTCTACGAAAATGATGTCATCGAACTAATGTCGTCGCCTCGAGAAGCGGAGAGAAAGGACGTCCAATGCCCTCACTGTGGACAATGTAATCCTTGAATCTTGAGTGTTCGTGCAGATTATGAGGATCAGTTATAGATCAATAAGACAAGGGTGGGTCGTTGGGTGATGAGTTTTTCATACTCATCTTAGTTTGTTATCAGAATCGATAAAAACTACAGGTCTCGACTGTGACGGGTTTTATTCTTATCACCTTAGTCAAGAAAATTAATATACGCACATTAACCAACGATCAGAGTATATTTTTGTTGTACATTAAATGTGGCAAGAGTACAAGAACTTGTAAAAATGGACAGATATTTAGTCATTTTAGTAGTAGTCAGCTGCTTAAGCGTAGGATTAGAACATGCAATTTTGTCAAAAGCGACATTTAATCCCAGGGAGAATGTTTGGGTAACTTTAGGTAGAGCTATAAACACAACGACCTTTTGTGCTAGTTTGTCTACTCCTAGTGTACCCTTTGTTACATGCCTTATTGGAGTACCATTAAAGGATTCTGATTGGAATATGTTGAGGTTAGTGTTCCAGGGGCATTGCAAATTTAATAGAAGTTGTGTTGGAGGTCTACAAGGCCAGAATATGAGTCAATGGTTTGAGAAATATGATAACTGGGATGATCATCTCCCTGTCGGCCCAGAGCCTCAAGAAATTGAACTTGTAGATTCATTAAACGCTTCCTATTGTGTGTTCCTGAATGCGTCAAAATACCCTTGCAATGAAGGGTCTCGATATCCGTGCAATACTACAACTGAAACTTTTGTTTACCCCCAAGGTAACAAAACAGACTGGCAAGGCTGGTGTCAGACCATCAGCCGCAAAGAGTCATGTCCAACCCCAGGTACTACCTGGCCAAGAAAATTACCACCTGGTCTGTTTTTTATCTGTGGCAACAGAGCATGGCAAGGAATTCCTTTTAGACCCACAGGTGGCCCATGTACCATCGGCCGACTTAGTATGGCCTTGCCACACCATCACCCGAATAAATCTAATCCGGTGAGATGGAAAAGGGAGGTAACGACAATACTTGATAACACCTGTGATGATAACGTACAACTCTGGAACAAATGGGAAACAATATTCGCATCTCTTTTTACCCCAGGCGTTTCTGCTGCCCGGGCACACAAAAACTTGGAAACACTGTCTTGCTGGGTAGTGAAACAAGCTAATCTTACTAGTAGAGTTCTTTCTGATTTGACAAATGTTATAGATAATGTACAACATGCTGTTTTACAAAATCGAATGGCTGTTGATTTTCTGCTTTTAGCCCATGGTCATGGATGTGATGATTTTGAAGGAATGTGTTGTATGGACTTAGAAGATAAATCAAAGTCCATCCATAAGGAAATCAAACAACTTATGGACCATTCACAGAAAATCAAGAAAGACATCGGCCTCTTTGGCTTTGAAGGCCTTACAAACTGGTTTGGATTGGGAGGATGGTTAAAAGGGCTTTTACAAAGTATTTTAATGCTTGTAGTTATTACAGTAGTTGTAGCAATCTGTTTAAGCTGTGCTATATCATGTATTAAGAAAATGCTAGCGCGAACAGTTAATCAAATAATGCTTGTGCAGAAGGAAAAAGGGGAAATTGTTGGGGAATGGTTGAGAGAAAAAGGACACGGTTCTAGTGATCCTCTGTGTCAGGAGAGTTTGTTCTGATACAGGCCCACAATGGACTCCTGTTGAATTTGCACCATCATCATCATCTGGAGCATCATAGATGATGTGGCAACATGAATACCACCTCAGTCAAAACCTAATGTATAGGTCATCTTGGTTAACATAACAGGTCAAGATTCTCTGCGCACCGCAACCGCATCATAAAGCCCACGAACCAATAAACAAGATGGCTATGACTCGTGCAGCGCGCCTGGCCAGCAAGCGCATGCGTCATAGATTGCAATCGAAGCGGACTTTTGGCACCCGCTGGCCACGTGTGCTAAAACCCGTTCCTCTGCAAACGTATAAATACCGGGATTTTCCGAAGAGCATCGGGCTGGTGTACAGTGAGGCCATCGTTGCCTCTGTGGGGACGCCCACAGAAAGCTGGCACCTACCGATTGCTGGGCTGAGTTCACAGAGCAAGATGACACAGGAATGTATGAATAGTTCATCTTCCTCATAGTCCTCATGGTTCGGGTCATTAGGGGTAACAAGTTAACTCAAAGAATTATGGGCATTGCTGTAGTTATTGTGATTTTAGCTATTGTAATAATTTTACCTTGTTCAGCTTGTTAAGGAAAAATGGCATCCCAAGTTATTAAGCAAGCCTGGATTGCTCAAAAACAAAAAGGGGGAATTGTTGGGGATTTCTTGGCTGGGCAAAGGTATGTGAGCAATCCAGCCGCTATGTGGGAACGAAGTATAAATTTACAAAATACTGTGTCCTTGTGTGCTGGGAAAAAAGAAGATAAGAAGAGCCTGGCCTGACAAGCAACACCTGGATGCTGAAGAAGGAGATAAGTAACTGCATCCACTGTGACCTTGGCAAGGTTTCATAGACAACTTTGAGAAAGTTCCCATGAGAAAATTGCAGAACCTACATAGCTGCAAACCACAAGTAGGTGTGTTTTAGTAATGAATAAACATTAGCAATGTACCAATAATATTAGGACTAGTAGGCATGATTATCGTAAACTGTATAAATATGAGCTATCCGTGCAAGTAAAGTGAAGTATGCTTTATCACTCATATTGGGTCGGCTGCATTTCTTCCTCTGCACGCGGGTTCCAGAATCCTGAAGATTTCTCGACATTTTTTCCCGACAACCTCCCACACCCATGCCCAAATCGTGGGCACAATGTGTACCTTCTGTTGCTGATAAAAGAACTGACAGAATTTAGAGAATGCAATATACTTTCTAATTCAATTAGCAGCTGATGTGTTTCCATGGTGTATTATGGGACATATTGTGTGTAGTACTTCCTGCAGTCCAATCAATATAATCCATTCTTTCTATATGGCAAAACTAGGTGTATGTCATTATCTTTTCTGATTGAATAAATTTTGCTTGTAGTAGTAAAAAAATCTACTTGAGAAACCATGGTTGTATGTTCAAAACTAGGTTATCTTTTGACGAGGAAGTCGCTGTACTGGGTCTGGTTGGGATGGAGTTAACTTTCTTCATAGCAGCCCATATGGTGCTGTGTTATGGGTTGCTGGCTAAAACAGCATGGATAACACACCAGTGTTTTGGCTATTGCTAAACATTGCTTACAACAGATCAAGGCTCTACAATTTACTTTTTTTTTTTTTTTAACCCCCCTAACTTTTTGTTAAATCGTCCCCCCCTGCTCCTGTTTGACCTTCTCCAGACCAAGTAAGCTGGAGGTGGGCAAGAAACTAGGAGGGAAAACAGCTGGGGCAGCTGACCTGAAATTGGCCAAAGGGATATACCATACCATATAATGTAATGCTCAGCAATAAAAACTGGTTGTAGAGTAAAAAGCAGTGGTGGTGTCCTCCAAGGTGGCCCTTGTTTCGAGACTGGCTGGGCATCAGTCTGCTTGTGAGAGATGCTGAATGATTGGCTTTGCATCACCTGTTTTTTCTCTCTTCACTTACTAAACTGCCTTTATGTTGACCCATGAGTTTTCAGCTTTTGCTGTTCTCCCCCACAACCTGCTTGGGAGGAGGAGAATGAGAGCCACTGTGTGGGTGCTTGGATGCTGGCTGGGGTCAACCCATCACATTACTTTACAAAAATGTCAAAATCATTCTTGACAAGAAAAGCCTTTGAAATCTTTTGTTTGTTGCAGATTTAGCCACTGAAATATGTAATTGATTGGAATTTTCTATTTAGTATCACTCTTCCTATGTTACAGTATCTGCAATTTATAGCAAACTTTTTAAAAAAACAAAAAAGCTTATTAGTGTCCTAACTGTAATAGAAGTAAAAAAATAATATTTTTCAGAGAATTCCATAAGTAGGAAAGGCACTGGAGACTGGATTTGCTTGACCAGATTTTTATCTGTTATGTATAGTCTACAGCCTCTATAGTTAAAAAGGAAAAATAGGCAAAACCATTTAGTTGTATCTCATACATAAGTAGACATCTAAAATAAGTCTTGATGGTTTACCTTGTTTTCATATACTTGAGTGTCTTTCACAGAGACATTTTGAAAAAATAAGCCTCAGTATTTAAGAGATTAAAGTTTTATCCTTTTTTTCCAATTCTCTGGTCAAAGGAACAGTTCTGGGCCAAGAACATTGGCCAGTCTGTGTGGCTTATGTCTATACTGGATATTGTAGCTGTTGATATATAATTTGTGGTATGTTACGTCTTGGTAAAAGGCTCTGTGTAGATGGAGTCTGTGTACTTTGCCTTTAGGGTTGTATCAGCTGAAACCATCAGAAAGATCAATGGATTGCTTCTTCCTCACAAGCAACTGCATATGCTCAGTTACAGGAATCTGTGGTACATAATGTGGGACAGGCGAGAAGGAAATTATGTAGGAGGAAGGGAGGCCTCTGCACACATACGGACTGAGAAGTCATTAAGAACAAGGTCAGATGACAAAGTAAAAAGCTTTCCCTGAGGAACCAGGAAAAGATGCTAAATGGTACTGAATTTAGGATTGAAAATTCTACCCTAAAGGACTGGCAGGGACACAGTGGGCAGAAAGAGATTTGTTTCACATCTTTCAATTTTAATGTTTTATATGACACACCTGATTTTGTTGCATTTTAAAGATTTTCCTTCTTTTATTTTAATTCTGATGCAACCTAGCTGTAAACATTGAAAATCTTTAGGTGCTTTTCTTCCCTTTTTAAGGAATGTGTCCATTTCATGCTGGCTGAAATTCTGGTGCCATCGATTAAGAATTTAACCTCACAAGTTTTTCTGACCACTGTGATAAGATTATTCAACTCACAAAGGAGCTACCCTGCTGGCAGAAAAGCTGTGTGTAGGGCAACCTAAAGTAAACTTTTCATAAATTAATCTCAGGACAGTGTGCATTTGGGAGGCTGTGGAGGAGTTTGGATATAATGTTCAATGCAAAAAACACCCTACGTTAGTCCAGGAGACCAAATAAGAGTGCAGCTAATTCCCCAGAGCCGTAGACAGAGTACTTAGTTTGGAGAAGTCAGAACTGTGGTTCCTCTTAGCTGTCCATTCATTTTCCATTAGCCAGTAATGCAGGTATAATTTTGTGGGCAGTTTCTGGCACTCATGAATGTGACTTTCCCTCATACAGCCAGGCACCATCATTAATTTTGGGTATGGCTTAACTTTCCAACCTGTTTTTATTTTCATGTTTTGCTATAAAAATGGCCTTTGTTATTGGGAATTTTATTTACCTGAATGTTGTTACAGGATGCCCTGACTTCTTGTTTAACAAGTTGAGAGTTATAAGTTATAGGCCTGTTTCTTCCATCCGGTTTGCATATCATTTTTTTTAATTGTGAAATATAGCAAAATTTTTGAGCAATTGAACAACAAAATATGAGGAATCAGCTCTCATAGAATAATTGAAGATGATGGAAAAAGCAATGTCAAGGTTTGGGAAAACTAAAAACCTGAGTATTGTGCTGTCAGTATTGGCAAACTAGCTGGTAGTGAGACTGTTGTTTTTTGTTGTTATTCTGTAAATCTGCATAGGATAATTTGTTGCAGATTTTTCATTTCTTTAGGATCTCTTACATAAACTGTAACATTTTCTATAAAATATTTTTCTGTGAAAATAATGCATTTCTTCAATAATTAGATATGTCAAGTATAAACACAGAACTGAAGAAAAGAAAAAAAAAAAGGAAAATAAACCCAGAATGTGTCTGTTCTATGTCAGAAACAAGACCTGGCAGGGTAAAACCTAAGCTAAGAAGAGCACAGAGTATAAATACATTGGCTCCTGCGCATAGTCTGACTTCATGTATTCAGCCCATGCATAGAAATGAAGCAACACAGCTGGGAGCCACTGCCTGGAAATAGCCTGTTATCAGAAACCTGGCATAAGTGATGGAATGTCACAAGCAAGGAGTATGTGTTGTTCATTTTAATGACGATGACTTGTGCAGTAAGAGCATCTGGTGCCTGAGAATATGGCTTTGCTTATGTCTAAGTATGTGTGCTTTGTCTTGTTGCTTACTCAGGTGATTTAGTACAACATTAATGTAGGCTAAATTTCATTGGACTGGAAAAGGATCATTAAAGTATTTCAGAAGTAAAAAAAGGATGTCTTACAGCTTTCATTCTCGGTGTTGAAAATACTGTTATGCTACACTGTATTTCAGACACTTTCAGTTGGTCCTCTGTTGCAATTAAAATTGGGTAAGATGACAACACCCTTTCAGATTTTAAAAAGATTCATATTTTTGTCTGTTGAAATTGTATTTCTAAAAGCTATAGTATACTCATTTATCATACAGTGTTATACTCAGTTCCTTTACCTCATAAGCAAGTACAGACCTTCTACTGTTCAGCTTGATTCTCATCAAAGAGATTATTGTCTGTTTGGCAAGGAAAGAACTGAAGGTGACATGTAAAGAAGGTAAGTTATAGTTTAAATAAGAAATCCTCATGGTATTTGACTAATGAGAACCCAGTAATATTGCTGTTTCTGACAGCTTTTCATCAAACTTAGTTAAAGCAATCAAACGAAACAACTGTTTATATGTAGGTGACTGCTACTTTACATGACTAAAGGCTTATTTCTACCAATACGGAGGAGCACAGAGGAGCAATGGCAGGTGGGGGAACCCCAGTAACCCAGTCAGAGAGACAAACCCCTGCCCCAGCCCTCCCAGGGCTGTCCCTGGAGCGCCTCAGCCCCATGGGCTGGAGGGACACCCATCACCCTGAGTTAGCAGGGGAGGCTTTCCAGATCACCTTCAAGAATGAGGGAAGGTTTACTTATTTGCAATGTTTAGGTGAGGACCCAGAGGCAGGGAAAATGGGGATCAAATGGGAGTTGGGAGGAATCAGCATGGGAAAGCAGAGGGCTAAGAAGTCAAAAAGGACCCAATCAAAAAGGACACAATCTCGGGTTGTGTATAAGAGATGTACAGGATGAAATATTTTATAATATTAAGAAGCAGATTGAATTGAAATCAAACAGTTATTTGTTAAAGTTTGTTTGTTCTTCAAAAAAGCAAAAAGCCAACAAAAAACCTAATGCAATAGAGCTAAAACTTCTTGTGCTTCTGAATTAGCCATTTCTGCTATGCAGTTTCACACTTTTGCAGAGGAATTTAGTTATGGAGCTCTTCGTAAGTACTACATTGTCTTTCCCATTCTAGCCAGAAACCCTTGGTCATTTACTCAAATGAGTTTCTTGTCTATCGTAAAAAAAGATTCAATTTACAGACCTTCCTCAGGTTTTTTTTTTATTTTCTTCTCTTCAGTCATTTGTGAATCTTTATAATTGTTACACAGTTACAGGACTAACAAGGCAATAATATATTCTTAGCCTTCATGTCACAACCATGGCTAAGATAATGTAACCAATCATGTATCTTTTAACACTAAAATCTTATTCTGAATAATATGGTACGCATGAGAAAAAGAGGAAGGTAATGTTTTCTGAAAGTATATACTCAGCTGTGCTTAGAAAGGCCATTCTTTTCCTTATTTTTATCACTTACTGCATGAAGGATCTGATATAAAAATCAGTCTTCATAAAATTGTTACAGGCACGTGGAGAAGAGACTACAAGTACCAAATTTGCAGTTAAAAAAACTTAATTCTTATGAAAAAATGCAATACACATTCCTTTTCCCGCTGTGTTCTCCAAATGTTACATTTATTTACAGAAAAATACTGGAAAACTGTCCACAATTCATGCTTTGAATTGCATAACAGCATCTTTCATTTCTGAGGAGATGTCAGGGTAATGGCTAGATGCTATTTTCTTGATGAAAGTAGTGGATGTGGCTAAATATATTTCATGTTACTCATTGAATAATTTAGCTTAACATTTACTTTTTTGTGTGTGACTAAGCTCATAACTGATTGATTACGTTCTTTGTTAAGTGGTGGACAAATTAATTTTCTACATCAAATGAGTTGTTTTCGGTTACTGCAATGGCTTAAACCATTCTCCATGTGGTCAAAATAAAAGATCCAGTATAAATGAATATTTATATTTTATGCACTTGGGAAAGTCATCCAGAATCAAGCCAGAAAACTAAATACTTGAAAAACAAAGCAAGCAAACAAACAGGAAACAAAGCACAACACCCGTTTCATAGTTCATGTGTATATTTTTCACATGTTCCTTTTTTCTGAGGAAGCTCCTAGAAGACAGGATAAAAGCCAGGGTAGAAACAGATGAGATAAGCCTGAAGAACTGGTCCTGTGAATCTCTACTGTTAAGTCATTCCTACATCTTGCCTAAATCTGTTTGAGGGTTCTATACATAGCAAAATCTGTTAATCATTAATTCCTTCACTCTAAATATATACAGTTAGCCCCTATCAAGTTTTATATAGATTTGTCTTGTACATTCAAACTCCTTGTGTTGTGGTCTAACTCTAGCTGGCAACTAAGCACCACACAGCCTCTTGCTCACTCCCCCACAGCGGGATGGGGGGAAGAGAATTGGAAGGGTAAATGTGAGAAAACTCATGGCTTAAGATAAGAACAATTTAATAATTGAAAAAAACCAGTAACAGTAATAATAATAATAATGATAATATTTTTTAATGAAAAGGAGAGTAACAAAGAGAGAGAGAGAAAGCCCAAGAAAGACAACTGATGCAAATGAAAACAACTGCTCACCACCAACCGACCGATGACCAGCCAGTGCCCGAGCAGTAACCCCCCCCCCCCCCAACTTTCCCCCTAATTTTATTGCTGAGCATTACATCATATTGTCTGGAATTTCCCTTTGGTCAGCTGGGGTCAGCTGTCCCAGCTGTGTCCCCTCCCAAATCCTTGTGCCCCCCCAGCCACTGGCTGGTGGGGTGGGCTGAGAAGCAGAAAAGCCCTTGGCTCTCTGTAAGCCCTGCTCAGCAGTAACCAAAACATTCCTGTGTTATCAACACTGTTTTCAGCACAAATCCAAACCATAGCCCCATAGTAGCTACTATGAAGAAAATTAACTCTATCCCAGCCAAAACCAGCACACCTTGTTTCCCCTTTAGTGCCAGTTTTAAAGTAATTCAGTAATAGGAATCCATTCCTGAGATTCTTCAGGAAGCGTATGGCTTCAGAAAAGAAAACCTTTTCAACAAGGAAGCAGAGTTCATCTTTATTCTTAGCTCACACAAAAGAAGAGTATAAGGATTTTCTTTTTTTCAGCTTCAGCCTGACAAGGGAAAGAAATAAATGAAGAGAATGGAAAGAAACACTTAAAGACCTAAGAAGAGGCTGCAAGAACATAGCTTCATTGCCCTCTCCACATACAGTTGGCTCTTTTAATGAAAAATGTCATTATCCTACAATAAAAGAAATAGGAGTGGCAGGAGGAGGAATCCGTTGAATATATACAATGAGCAGAACCTTTTTAATTTCACCTTTCCTAGATCTTGTGAGGACAGTTGCAGCTGCCAGGCAATCAAAGACTTTACCTGTCTCTGCTCTACTCTGCGAAGTATTTTAGGCAAGTTCACAGTAAGGTAGTAGCATGTCTTCCTGCTCTGCTTAAATGTATTACATTACTATGTCTGCCAGCAAATTCACTTTTGCTTTAGACTTACGTTAAGGGTAAGCTGTTAGACTATTTATAATATGGATTTCGATAAATTCAACTTTTTTAGTGACTAACAGTAAAACATGAATTAATCTAGACGTTAGATTAGTGTAGGAAAGTTCACATTAACTTATGTCAATTCAAACTTGTTAACAACTACTGTTGTGGCTAGGGTTGCAGATAACTTATGACATGCTCTGTGTTTGGATTTATCTCATTTTTATTGGATTGCTTGTTTTGGAGACGCTAAGCGCATTATGCTAAAACTGCTTCCTAGTCTTATTCTATATGAACAAGTAAGCTATGTATCAGAGTTGTAATGGAGAAAATTCTACTGTATATACATAGATATAAGTAGGAAATTATTTGATTTGTATTGGTAATAACAAAGTTAGGATACCCATAACAAGAAAATGGAATCGATGTGCTTAAAACTGATGGAGGGGGAATAAAGCATTATTTCTCACAGCAAACTCTATTATGAAAGGACAGAAGATACATCTATCTTGCAAACCTATTCAGAAGCAAGCCACTTGAAGGGATTCAAAGTTGAAAAACTAAAATAGTAAGCGCCTGAAGTTTTTTACTTCCTAGATTAACACTTGCAAGATGCAAGATGATTCAGAGAATGGAATTTGTAAAATTGTAAAAGTCAAAACATTATGAAAGATATTTATCTTGCAGATCACTGGCCAACATATAATTGCTGACTGCAGGCCATGTTGAGATGAAAGTTCTATAAGTTGAACAGAAAGTGGAGTGGCACATAAAACTAAGGAACATCGCAAGGCCTAGGAATAACACAGAGCATTTCCTGTTCAGTTTTAGAAGGACAAAAAAAAAATGAGTGATGAGAATTTCAGGAACAGAAGTAAAAGTGTAGAAACTACGTTTCCAGAAAAGAAAAGAGACTATAAATCATTATAGTCTATTAAATATCTACAAATATAAAAAAGTTATCGTACACTCTCAGCTGATATGGTGATGTTTTAAAACTAAAGAAAACAAGCTGTGGATAAGGAGATAATAACAAGGTCGAAAGCTTTTTCAGAAAAAAGGTACTTCTTTTTCTTTCTGCATATGGCTGAGTAAGAGAGGGTTTGAATCCTGAGTGTATTTTAAGTGTAACCGAAAAACAAACAGTAAGTTATAAAAAACAGCAACTGAACATCTAATTACTGCTTCAGGAATGTGACAAATGCTCCAGCAAGCAATATATTTAAGTGCAGAAAAAGAGTCAGCTTTTCAGTGAGGTCTTATTTCTTTTCTCAGAGAATGAGCAATCCAAATAAATGATTTTTTCTTGACTGGAATGGCATTTTCAATGTATTCAAATAAATTTCAACAATCAACAAATAAAAATCTTCAATTGATGTTGTTGCTGGGATTCCCCCTTTTTAATTCTTCCTTTTTTTTTTTTTTATGAAAGAAATGACAGAAAGAGTAACCTTTTCAGTTTCTGGGAGGCAGAGGAAGGGGTCAGGGGCCTGGCAGTGTTTTTTTTCAGAGGCTTTTAAGATTAGATACTGTTTTGCTATTCAGCATATCAAGAGACATTTGATAACAGTGGTACTATCTAACTATGAAGTAATTAAATTATTTTTTATATTTAGATACTTTCATGACATATCTTCACAATGAAATATCTTTTCTATGCTTACAACCAAGATTTTATGTCTAATCTTTTAATTACGAAACTGAAAAGAAGACCCTCAAGAGACAGTCTGTGTCTTCATCAGATAGTGTACTCACATCTATACTGTTTTTGGCTTAGTATCTTTCTCAGTGGTCTGCAATCTTTGTTGTTTATTCTGCCATTTGTTTGGGGGGGGTGTCCAATATTGTAAACAATTTTACTTATTTAATAATAAGAGTAGTTAAGAAAGCTTTACATTAACATAATCGCATCAAGATAATAGTATTAATTTTCTTTGGCTGATATTTGGTATAAACACCACATTCTTTCTTGATGACTATTATTTGGAAACCACTGTAGTCTATTAGAACAGGAAGTACTGTAGGAAAAGAGAAATTAGCTTGTCAATGTTCTACTTTTTCTGCTTTTTACTTCCTTTGAGTAATTTGTTCTGTTTCTACTTCTGTTCCTAGGAAATTAGTGGCAGTAAGGTGCCTATCATAGCTGTCTGAATGTCATTCCATAGAATGATTTTATAATATTCACTTAAATGTCTGGTTTTATACTTGATCTCCTGCCCTCTCAATATAGGTCAAGTGCAATTCTTTTTCCAAATTCTTATTGATGATAGTGGAATTGAACAACAGTCTAGTAAGCCTGAATACCAATTACAGTGAAGGCAGATCTAAATTTCAGTCACTACAGATTCTCATACTGTTGCAAATTTAACTGTTTCACCTCTGAATAATTACATATTTGACTTTGTAATTTGTCATACTCAGCTCTTTCATTCTACTATGGTATACTAAGCCGTCCAAGAAAATCAGTAAGTATTACAAATGACAGATTAAATCTTCTTGATGTTAAAGCCATGACTATAAGCTAAGGTCAAAAAGTTTCCAAGAAGTTTGATAGATATGTATGACATACTGGCAAAGCTCTCTTTTGGCTTTGAAACACTGACAACATAGGAGTTATCACCTGTACTTGATAGTTTATCATCTGTACTCAATAGTCAGATTTATAGCATGCACTGTTGGAAAATCTAACTGAAGATTTGGTAATAAAGTTCTCTTTGTAGAACTGGTGACATCCCCCATCCCCATCCATTGGGGGATGAAAGAAAACAATTTGGATGTTATTTTTAATGAATTGTTAAATTATTTGTAGATTAACATCCCTCTCCTATTTACCAAAGAGTTACTCTAAATTTCACATTATTTATGAGAATCAATCCATTTTGACAGCTCAAAATGTTAAAAATAGCCTCCCAGACATACTGGTAGGTTCCATTTGGAAAGTGATGTATGAACACTGAGCAAACTGGGGCTAAATCTCTGCTACTAACCCAAAGATTTATGTGTTCTTGAGTGGTTATAAAGTTTTCTTCCTTGCTCAACTTAATTTTACAATAAAAAACAGAAGTGGATGTTGGGGATTTCTTGGCTGGGCAAAGGTATGTGAGCAATCCAGCCGCTATGTGGGAACGAAGTATAAATTTACAAAATACTGTGTCCTTGCGTGCTGGGAAAAAAGAAGATAAGAAGAGCCTGGCCTTACAAGCAACACCTGGATGCTGAAGAAGGAGATAAGTAACTGCATCCACTGTGACCTTGGCAAGGTTTCATAGACAACTTTGAGAAAGTTCCCATGAGAAAATTGCAGAACCTACATAGCTGCAAACCACAAGTAGGTGTGTTTTAGTAATGAATAAACATTAGCAATGTACCAATAATATTAGGACTAGTAGGCATGATTATCGTAAACTGTATAAATATGAGCTATCCGTGCAAGTAAAGTGAATCACTTCTATCACTCATATTGAGTCGACTTTTGTGCATTCCTCCGCCGCTCGCAACCCTCAAATCTGTTAGGCCGAGAAACAGACGGAGGGCTTCTCAAATCTGCTCATAAGACTCGGCGGAGCAGACGGAGACGGGAGGGAGCAGGCTTGATTACAGCCGTTCCTCCCGACAAGTGGAGACAGTAGCAAGTCATGATGTTCACTAGCTGAGTGTCAGGGTATGTGGAAGGAGAGTGTCTGCTCCTTTAAGGGTATCTGGCCAAAGGAGACACAAACCAGAACATACAAATCTGACCAACACATGATAAGGGAGGTAGTGATAAGAACAAACGTGGTCAGTGGCATGAATTGGTAAGGATATGTGGTGTGTGACAGCGTTTATTTTCATGGGTTTGATTCCTTGATTTGAGTAACATTATCATTGGAGGAAACAAACAAACAACCCCTCAACCAATAATAAAAAAAAATAATAAAAAAAACCCACAACAATCAAAGATAAAAGACCAGAGAGCAGAGTTCCTGGTATCTCATTCCTCATTTCTGTACCCAGCAATGAGGACCTAATCTTCCCATTTTTATGGCTTCAGAATGTTGTTATTTCTGGCTACTCTGTGCCTTTAACAAGTGCATTGAAAAGTATTCTTCCACTTACGAGCTTTTTATGTTTCAGGAAGGAATTGGGTGGGAAAGATATGGATTGCAATTAAGAGAGAGAACTCAGTTCTACTTAACGAGTGACCGGTCTGATGATTAAGTTGTGTTGCAAAGGGTGTGCACAACTCTCGTTGTTGCAGTCTGAGCATTTGTGTCTAAATTCTTCTTGGACCTAGGAGCTACAGGTGCTCAGTGTGAAATGAAGTTAGGCAGAAGATGAGTGCCTAGGGAATAAGATTAGGAAAGACAGGAGTGCAGCTGACAATTGAGCATTCCCAGTTACATAGCTGTTAGCCCCCCAAAATGTGGGGGGGTGTGTTTGTTTTTGTTTGTTTGATTGCTTTTTCTCCCTTGGGATAATGTCGTATTTCTTATAAAAGCTAGACTGGGCTTTTCTAAATTACTTTCTTGAGTTTAGGCTTCTATATGTAGACGTGCCTACATCTTTGTTGAATACTTGCTTGTTCATGAGATAAGAAGTGTTATAGAATAATCAATCCTTTCTGTATTTTTCTCACAAGAGGGTGAATTCTATCTGTTAGTTTGTGGATACTTGAAACTAAGTGATATGAACACCACTGAAATGTCATTCAGTAGAAATGTATCTCAGGGAAAGCACACAGATTCACATCAGTTATTTTCCAGTAATACATGACAAATTTTTCATGATGGACCACTACATGCTGGGTGCTGACTGGCTGGAAAGCATCTTTGTGTGAACATGAGCTAGTAATGTGCCCTTGCTGCAAAAAAAGGTGAATGGTATCTTGGGCTGTGTTAGGCAAAGTACTGCCTGAGAAGTCAAGAGAGTTGATCCTTCCCCTTTATTGAGCACTTGGTGGGACCATACCTGGAGTGCTGTAGCCAGTTCTGGGCTCCCCACTAGAAGAGAGACACGGACATACTGGAGAGAGTCCAGCAAAGGACCACTACAGTGAGGAATGGACTGGAACATCCATCATGAGGAAAGGCTGAGAGATCTGGGGCTGTTCAGCCTAGAGAAAAGAAGACTCAGGAGGGATCTCATCAATATATATTAATACCAGAAAGGAAGGTGCAATAAGAATAGAGCCAGGCTCTTTTCAGTGGTGCCCCGTAACAAGACGAGAGGCAATGGGCACAAACTGTAACAGAGGAGGTTCCATCAGGAAAATCTTTTTTTATTGTGAAGGTGACTGAGCACTGGCACAAGTTGTCCAGAAAGGTTGTGGAGTCTCCATCCCTGGAGATATTAAAAAACCATCTGGACATGGTCCTGGACATCATGTTCTAGGTGGCCCTGCCTGAGCAGGGATGGTGGCTAAGATGACCTCCAGAGGTTCCTTCCAACCTCAATCATTCCATTCTTTGATTTTGTGACCAGCAGCTGATCAGCCTAAACTACGTTTGCAAGTGTACTTGTGTCAAATAATCTCACAGTGTAATGCAAAATAGAATCAGATGTGGTTTTAGAAAAGGGAGATGGAATCTGCCTGTATTTTGTGCAATGCATAATCTAGTCAAGACCACACATGTGAAAAAGGCAGGAAAGACCTCAGGAATGAACCAGGCTGTGGTGCTGTCCTTGGTAACCCATATCTAGGTGGACTGGACAAGTAACAAAGATATTTTTTCTTATAAAAATGTGCCTGACATATTAAGGAAGAGCCAAGGTCCTAAATCAGAAATTGTCAATAACTAGATTTCTTAAAAAAGCATCTATAACCTTCTAGAGTCCTAGCTCTGTGTCATTTTTTCTAAGATGATGGAAGAAGCTTGACGGCACAGAAATGTAAGATCAGGTACTTTTATGTCTTGCTCTTGAGCCTGCAGCAGGTATCACCATTATTAAAGATTAAATTTGTGCTTCTAGTGGTATTGAATTTCCTTAATTACTCTGGAGCCCCCCTGATTAATTCTGCATCTAAGTAATATGCATGAGTCACTCTATCACCTTATCTAAGTCATTCTTGATGGATAGCTCAGAATTGCTTCCACAAACAATCTCTTATCTGAGATACTTGGTAAACTAGCAGTGGTAAATGAATTCACTAGTGCCAGTGTTTCAGAAATGCAAATACTCTGGAAATTTATTGCAGATGGTAATTTGCAGTCCTGGACTGTAAATGGTTTGTAACAGCCTACAGCCTGGGAACAAATCCTGGGTTGAAAGCAACCTGATACATTACTTCTCTCATGCTTGATGATAGAAATTGTGAATATTACATTATCATGATCAGTTTTGGGGATAGAAATTTGCAGAGAGATACAGAAGACCTTGTTGCTCTTGTTCATCCTTTTGCAAGTCATTTATAGAGAATAATTGCAACATCCATGCTGCTTATGGACAACAAAAGCCCCCTTTGTGAGCATATACTCAGTACAGGAAAAAAAAAGCAAGCTAAATACAGACACTGTGAAGGTGACTTCAAATTACACATAATGATTTTTTCAATGAAAATTTTAATGTACAAGACTGGCTGCTATCTACTTTTATCCATTTAAGAGGTGGGTTTGAGGTTATACAAGCTTCATTATCCTGTTCTACTAATTGCTATGTTTAGTGGGATACTAAGCCCAAAACTAATAAACTCACCCAGAGGTTAAAAGCAGGACAGTGTCAATAAAAAGGTGTAACAATTTTCTGGCCCTTCCTCCCTTAGTTTTCATTAAAGCAATTACAGAATCCTTGAAAGAATCAAGTTATTATCTTCTCTATGCTTTCTTCAGTCATGGCTTCTCACATCTTAAGTGACTTTGAAGTTTTCTCTGAGTCTGAGTAAACTTACTTTCTGAAAAATATTTATATAGTTATTGAGATAACGAAAAGGAACTTAAGAATAGCTATCCAGCCTATGACTGAATTAGCACTTACCTTGGAGTAAGGCAGCTTTGTTCAAGACCTTATTCTATTCTTCTTCTAAAAGGGTCGAATTTAGGCAATGCTAACAAAAGAGACTGAATTCCACCCCCTCCTCCAACTTCCTTCCACTTGTCCTGGTGCCTTATAATTTAGTTAAAAGAAAATGAGGTTCCTTGATTGGCCAGGAATGGTCTGCCTTTCTTTTTCTCTTTTTTTCTTTTTCTCTTTCTCTTTTTTCTTTTTAATTTTTTTCTTTTTCATTTTCTCTTTCTCTTTTTTCTTTTTTCTTTTTTTCTTTTTCTTGTCTTTTTCTAAACCAATATTAATGCAGTCACAACATCAAAGAGTCACCTTTGCTTACCTTCCCTGACAGATAACTCTTTATGATTGGAAAAGTTTTAGCTACTTATATAGTTCATCTTCTAGTGGAAGATGTCATGCAGCATTCAGCTCAAACAGGGAAGAGCTGTGATAGCTTTCTAAACCAGAACTATATTTTTGGATACCAAAAGTAAAGTAAAATAAAAAGTAAGATAAATTTTGCAAAATTGGCTATTGTTTCTCTTTCCACAAGTAAGAATTTCTGTAATATTATATAGCAATTTTGCCAGGCTTTCACTGGTGGAAGGAAGGGCTAGGCTCAAAGTTAAAGCAACTCCCACCAAGAAATATGGGAAAATTGAGTTAAACTTACTGATACTCACTGAGCTGATTTTCACCACTCACAAGTATGAATTGTTTTGATTCACAGAACGTGTTTTTATTAAAGGGAGAAAAAATATAAGGTAGAGAAATATGGTAAAATACCATATCCAATTTCTAAATAAAGTACAGGGTGTATAACTAGTTTACAGCCCTTTCTTCCCATGAAATGAATGTTTAAACCAGCTAGTTGCCTTTTCTTTCCTTGAAGTACACTCATCTTACAGCTTCAGATTAAGTGCTTCTGGAGAGCAAAGCTGAGTACAAGCAGATGTTGAATGTTTCATGTGACTGGCTTGCTTCAGCCTCTCACACTGTGCATTCCTCACTTTTAACTACATGCTCCTTGTCTGTCTAGCCATGTTTTGCTATTTCTTGTTCTGTTTCCTGTTCTGCTGCTCTGCATTAGCTGTGTCCCACTTTGCCATCTCCTCCTGCTAGCTACTCCTTGCTGGTTCTCTCACTTGGTTGCCTGCTGCTTGCTTTTCTTTGGAAATATAGACTCACTGGCTTTGCTAAGAGTTTCTGTTAGTTCAGCTCTTGGCAAGAGTAAAGATATATATTGTCCGTAATTGAAAACTTGCTCAGTTTTTCAGAATACAAGAAAAAAGTCTGAAATTTCTTACATTTTTCTCAACTGACCATAAATCCTTACCACTTAGTAGAAGATTTTTGTATATGGTTTTCTATTCTTACTAGCTGACTCTGGTACACTACACTGGAAGCTATTGCCCTCATTTAGGGTGAGCTTACTGTGCCTGGAGTGAGTAAGCACAAACATCTGCACATTGTTTATTCACCAGCTTTTACTCAAGTGTTCCTCCTTTTTTAGCCCTTTTCCCTGTGGCAGTCTTTGGAGGTAAGTTATACTTGATGTTTGCTTTGGTTCTGTGAGATTAAAGAGTGCAAGATTTAGTTCAACATGTCTCACTCTCATCTGGGTGCAACACCGACTGAAAAAAAAACCAGTATCCAAAGAGTTCTTCTCATCAGTAACTTGTATTAATATTAGGGGACATACTAGGTGGGGTCATTCCGGATTTTCCTGTGAAGATGGTGCAATTCAATATTAACAGTTTGAATAATGGCAAAGAAGTAAGATATATGAATGTCACTACCTGGGAAACAATTGTAATTATGTGAGGCAACACTGTCATTGAAAATGATCTTGATAAATTGAAGAAATAGTTCAAATTAATAAGTGGCAATTCTGTAAAGTGCAAAGAAATATATTTAAGAATGAGGACAAAAAAAAAAGGAAAAACATAAAGTTGCTTATCACCAGCTGGGAAACACTATTTCAGGAAAGGATCTGATGTTACAAATCACAAATGAGGCAATAAGATTAAATAAATTGACAAATGTAGCACAGAGGAGAGCATGAAGGATGATAAGGATTTAGGCAATATGACCTGTAAGAAAGAGCTGAAGGAACTGAGTTTGTTTAGTCTAGAAAAGAAATGATTGAGATGAAACAACGGTATTCAAATATATGAAACTGCAAAAATGAGACAGTGATGGATTGCTTTCCATACCTTCTGAGGGTAGAGCAAGAAATAATATAATATGAAGCAAGAAAGCTTCAGATTTGATACTAGAAAACATAATTGCATAAACAGTTAGCACTAAGTTTGTCAAGGAAAGTAGTGGAATTTCTTTGGAAATCCTAAAGACATCTTGGCCAGTATACTTTGTCTTGCTTAAATGCAATTGTATGTGTTCATTCAGAGATGTTCTCTCATTCCTAAAACGTGCATCTTAGAAACAATTCTGCCTCTCAGTCTAGAGCTCTGTCAGATGAGAGCATTGCTGTGGAAGGAAATGAGTCAACCAAAACTAATACAAAAGAAAAAAATTCATCCTAGAATCTAACAACATCCCAGGATCAGCCCAGGATCTGGCGAGTCTTCTAAATACCGTACTGTTGACATCTCAAGTCCTTGTCACAGCTCCTTTCTTTGTGGTTCTCAGCCATACAAATATTTTGTTAGGTCATCTTTTCAGATTATTTTTAGGATTTTTCATGATTTTAAAATCAATTATGTTACAAATCAGTGAGGTAGTGAAATGGAGTGATGAAATAAGACTTCTGAGTCTGGAAATCTTTTTGTATTGAGTTGCTGACTAAACATTGCCTTCAGGCTACATTTTGAATGTGATTTTTGCAAAAAAAAAGATAATAATTCATTAGGAACATATGAAAATCTGGTTGAGATCAGTATTTGAAAGAGTACTACAAAATAGGTAGGATTAGTTTGCTAGGATCACATAGAAAGTATGGAATTTATGACAGTGGCTGAAAGAATGAGAAAAAAAAAGGTTTAATTTGCTGGGTTGGTTTGTTTTTCCCTCCTGAATTCTCTTCTGATTTGTGGCAACAGGCCACATTACACACATCTCTGTATTTCAATTTCCACAATTAGAGTTTAGAAGGACCCTATCTATTTTATACATATACAGTTTACAGTGGCTGCATGCAATTGTATTTTCTGATCCCAGCAAAAATAGGTACCATCCCTCCACTCTCCCCTGCAACCCCAAACTAGACACTGTTTGTCCAGGTTTGCAAGGCTCTTGCATTCAACTAGATTCTACTTCTTGGTCGGAATGTGATATTACAGCTGTTGAATGCATCTAAAAAACTGCAAAATTTTAAACAGCTTTAAAGCATCATTAGACATATAATTATCTGAGTGACAAAAAAATAATACAGAAATTACATGAGCAAAAAGTATATTGATCACCTCTGAATGTGCCTGACAAAATATTCTGTGGCATTATCTAACTCTGTAAGTGCACCAAGTTCTGGTTGACTAGTTCAGTTTATGAAGCTGTGCTTGAAGGTCAGAAGAGGAGCATGTGAGAAAGACACTAGAGACAGTCCTCAAGCTCAGATTCCAACTAAGACCGGAGATCAGATATAAAATCATAAAAGTTCATCAATATAATTAGATATAATTCTTTGTTTTGCTTTTTGGTTTTACTTCTGTATGTACATAGTGTAGATTTTTTTTTCCTCTCTTTCTCCAGAGTTCAGTTACATTCCAGCTGGAACCAAAAAGCACCTACCAGTGTAGCATCTGACTCAAGTTATAACTACATATTGGAATCTAGCAATCTTAATCCAGAGTTAAAAATATCAAACATAAAATTTGAATATACTTGGATCAACTCTCTTGTTTTGATTTTCAAAGGTTACTGATCAAAAATTACTCTGCTGGTTTACCATATATTTAGGAAGAGAAGTTTCTTTTTGTCAACAAAACTGAACTTTCTGTATTATTCTGGTCTGTATAATATGATGGAGTGTTGCCCTATAGCTGAATAGAAACAGATGTATATGGAGAAAATAACAAAAACAGACACAGATGGTGTATCACATGTATAACTTCTTAATTTATCCCTCTTTGTGTGATACAATTATCCCAGCAAGTAGGCTGTATTCATCCCCTTTTCACACATTCTGCCAGTTCCTGCAGGGCCACTTTTCTGCATCGTGCTGTAAACTGCCAGGGCGGCACACAAGGATTCCTCACTCTGTCATTGCACCCTCTCTAGGTCCCATCCCTGTCCATTTTGCCTTTTGGTTATTTGTTTGTTTGTTTCTTTTTGAGTAACTGTGATTACAGTGAAAATAGGATTGTTTCAGTTGTTTCATCAGAACATTGATGTGGTTTTCCTCTTTAGGCAAAAAAACCCTCAAAATTCATCCCATTTCTTACATATTATTTGCAACTATAGGATCCTCTTTTCCACAAGAGAATGTGTTATTTTAACTTTATGTTCAGAATTCATATTTACCTCATGAAATTTGTATAAACTCAACCTAATCTCAACAATATTGGGTTTACTCTGAACTTTGCATAATGAATATTGAATTGGGACTTTGGGTTGAATAGCCAGCTGCTCAATGTTTCCCCATCAATTTGTACAAATGATTTCCTATCATAGCCTTAAAGACGTCTTTAAGCTTGTGGAAATTGTTAGTATAGAAATAAGTATTCATGTAAACAATGAAATAAAAGGTATTAATGAGTGTATTAATTCAACTCCTATGGTAGGTGGCTATAATAAAGCAAGATGTGTCACCAAAATAGGTACTGGAGAGGAGGATACACTGTGAAACAAGGAACATTGGTTGTTTCTTCTCTGTTTGTTTTTTGTTGTTTGTTTTTTTTTTTTCTTTTAACAAGGATCAGAAAGGTTTAATCCATTGCCACATACTTGACGGTTGTCTCGTTCCCTTAACAGTACAGAGCTATACACTTGGCTGCATTACTTTGGGTCAGCTTTGCATAAGTCCATGGCTTTATGTCACTTTCTGCCCAGTAAAGAACTGACACACAGATCAGGCAGAAAACATTGAATTAAATTTCATTTTAGACAAGGAGACAAGCAACAACACTGGGACAGGTTGCTCAAGGAGGTAGTAGAGGCTTGTCCTGGGTTCAGCTCGGATAGAGTTAATTTTCATGGGAACCTGGGAGGGGGCACAGCCAGGACAGCTGACCTGAACTAGCCAAGGGGATATTCCATACCATGCGACATCATGCTCAGTATATAACTGGGGACCAGGCTGGGGGGAGCTCTCGGCTTTCGGTGGGGGAAGTGGCAGAGCGTAGGGTTCCGGGTGGTGAGCAGTTGCACCGTGCATCACTCGTTTTGTACATTCTTTTATTAGTACCATTGATGTTGTTATAACTTCTATTTTTGTGTTGTCCCAGTAAATTGTCCTTATCTCAACCCACAAGGTTCCTTTTCTTTTTTTTTCTCCTTTCTGATTCTCCTCCCCATTCCACTGGAGGGGGACAGGGAGGAGTGAGCGAGCGGCTGCGTGGTCCTTTGTTACTGGCTGGGCTGGAACCACGATAATGCTCCATCCCTGGAAACATGGGGCTCTGAGCAACCTGATCTAGTTGAAGATGTCCCTGCTTATTGCAGGGAGGTTTGGACTAGATGAACTTTAAAGGTCCCTTCCAACACAAACCATGCTGCGATTCTATGATTTTAACAAATGTGTAAATATACTGTTCATATTTAGTGTTTTTAACAGACAAAATAATGTTTCTATTTAACCATTTTCTTAAATTCTGTATATATTTTCTTCAACAGCAAACTGTATCATTAGGTACATTTTCAAACGGCAAAAAAACATATTGAACAGAGATGAAACTAAGATATGGCCCATATTTGTAACAGTGCAGAATAAAAGCCTCCATACATTAGGTAAAGTCCGATGAAGAAATCTTTGAAAATGTCTTATTGTCATCAAAGATCAAATAAAGGAACAAACATCAGTATAAAATTAATTATGAGAAAACAATTTAATCTACATTAACTCTGACACTTTTTTTCTCTGTGATCACTGTACTATACATAGGCAGGATCCCCAAAACATCAATGAAAGGAGAGCACCAAGCTGTATTCTTGCCTGGTTTTGAACTTACTCTAGCTCAATTATTCCCCAGTTTGCTGTCTCCTGCTTTCTGCTTCCCAAAGCTCTCCCATGACATCCTAGATCTTTCTGGTCAGATCTTTTTCCTCAGGCTCTGTTGAAGACAGTGACAAAACTCCATAACGAATTCTTTGCTCTCTGTTTTTAAGATTCATTCTCCAGCAACCGTCCTTTCCCTCTATCCTGAGCTAAAATTGGCCACCAAGATCACACATCTGAACTAAGTGTCCATATACCTCCTTATGTGAGACTAACATGCTTTACTGACTTTACTACCTGCAATTCTTTCTAAATTTCTTCTTTTATTAGGTGTTAAGACAGTTTTGGTATTTTTGGATGGAGGAGACAAGGTCCATATTTGTGCTTGCGCTACTTGCACTACAGAAAATTAAATAATATAATTGACTGGATTTACTAGAAAACTGCACATTTCTGCATCAAGCTAAGATTTCTACTCTGACTATTAAGCTGTCAAATAGCAGAAATGTAATGATCTTTTTTCTTTTTCTTTTTTGTTTACTGAAAAGCTCTAGAATTTTTTTATTATGAATTTGTTAATTATTGGGATTATTTTCATTCCCTTTTTCTGTTACAATAATAAAATGACAGATATAGTATGCCATCTGCCTTTTTCACTCCAATGAAAGCACTGTAGAAAAAATACGGGGTTTGTTTCAGTATTGAGAAGCATTCAGTAGAGCTGTTCTGATTTCTGGTGGTGACAAAACCCAAGGCAGATAGCTGTTAGCTCCTGATGGCTTATCACAAACCCTTTCATGTTCTGTACTTGTTAAATAATAAGTGAAAGCACTCTGATATGAGAAACTATATTTAGCTGTTATTACTGTCAAGAAATGGGAGCAAATTTACTTAAGTATCCAACTTAAGCTGGTCAGCTGAAATTCCACAGCTGTATAAGTCAGTAGCTAGACTCCTTTTTTGATGGTAATGTGCCCTACAGACTATTTCACATGTGTAAAATACATGAGCTGGAAAAGAAAATGACTGGTTAGGTATTTGATCTCATGTCTCCTAGCAAAAGTTATTTTGAATAGTGGAGTCTAGATCAATGCCCTGGTCATTTCAAAACTGCATTAATATATCTTGATGTGTATGTTAAATGTATGCAAAGAAAATACAGTTGTGCTCTAACAAATTTCTGTCCTGAGAAACCGGAGAACCAGGACTCAAGGCCTGGGCATACCACACTTTCTTTCACAATTTAGTCTGGACAAAGCTCTAGATTAGCGAGGCATGACATCTATGACAGCTATTTCTTGCAATAGTGGCAGTGTTTTTTTTCTTAGACATTTTCTAGGTCATGTCTTCTGTACGTTACTTCTCTGTTCAGTGAATGAGGGAATTACTTCAACAAGGGACAAAAACGTTCAGATTTTCTGCTCCTGTTCTTACAATCCTTCAAACCTTCTTTTGTGTGACTGTTTTCACTGAAACAGAGGAATTTCCTTTCCTATTACTAAACTAGATTATGTCTCAAAATCTCACTTTAAAACATTCACATTATAAACTATTTAATTTTGCCTCACCTTATTGAAGCATCACTTTTTTGTTCTGCCTTTGAATTAAGCACTTGATTAGAATACATACTTGTGTTTCTAGTGTTACAGGATGCCATCTTTTATTTTAAGCAATATATCTTTTCTGAAGTATTGCTTCCACAGTATATGAAATTTACTTACTTCTATGCAATAGAGTATTATTTATTTTCTTCTAAAACATCATGCAGTAATTGCATGATGGATGCAACAAAAATAACATATCATTAATTTCTTTGCTTCAGATGCCTTTCTCTATATTTTGAATGAGTTTATTTCAGTCTAAGAGGACATTTAATTACACTTCTTCATATACAGAATTTTACTTACTAAGCAACACTTTTTCTGCATAGAGACAAGCTTTATTCTCATAATGAAGAGAATACAATAATTTTTGTATTGATCTACTCAGAAGTTGCCTTTATAAAGATTTGAAACACAAATTCTGCTGATACATGTGTAAGTTCAGAGAATTATATTAAAAACAATTGTTAATACAACAAGCTCCAAAAGAAAAATATTACATGTTGGCTTTTATCCTAAATAAAATCCACTATTTTTAATGAAGGCCTCCTCAGTTTCACTAGCTATTTGTTTAATAAATTGAAAAGATATGTGTCTACTTCTACTGCAAAGAATTATATTTAGGAATAACTAAGAGCAGCAATACTACAGCTCCCACTCCTCCTCCGCCTTCTAGTATTATGCAAACCCCATAATAGATTATGTCTTTGTATTCAGGATTTCCAGTTAAGATGTGTTACCAGTCCAGTCAGAAACATTTTGCTAGAATTCAGTTTTGAGGTTTGTTATAGTTTATAGTTCTGATACTGTGATCCTAATTATATAAATAGTATCATATTCAAGAATACCATGTATATGAAAAGTTGTCACTGTTACTAGAAAAAGGTATGCTGTGATAAACAGTGCAATATGTTCTGTGTTTCTGTAGTCTTGGTCTCTCTACCTCTGGAGATGATATAAACTATCATCAAAAGTAATCCAGAATTGGGTAATAGATATTCTGACCATCCAATGAGGAAAATGTAAAGAAAGCGTGTTAGAGTGCTCATATTCTACTGTAACTCCTGGCAATTTGTTGGCTAGCAATCGCTAGAGCCATTGTCATTAGTCCCCAGACAAGCACTGTGGGGACATAAGTGTTTGAGGTGTCTATAATTTTGGTCCCTTTTTTTGCCCAAAGCACGTATTTTCATAGCATGTGTCTTAATGTATGTTCAGGCCATTAAGCTGTTTCAGACTTTTATCATTTTATTAGACTAATATAAATATATATCTATAAATAGATAATAGTCCCATAGACTCAGATAATACTAACATCAGTTGAAATAAGCTGAGGAATATTAGTTTTTCATAAGAAGACTAGACAATGAAGAGCTAAAAAAAATTACTTATCCTCCAAAGTATAAGAGCATCATTTTTTCATTCAGGTAATGAAGTTTCAGTGACGTTTTGCAAGGAACTGGTTAATATGGTCCTCATAAAAATACGGTGTTCAGTTCTTGTGACTTAGCATTAGGAAGGCTTTATTCAGATTTGTTAAATTCATAAATGTTCAGGGAAAGAAGAACCTATCAAATAAGAAAAATCAAAATGTTTAGCATAGAAACATAAAATCTTAGGAGACTTTTTTTTCTTCTCTACAAATATGCAAAGAATGAATTACTATCAGCACTGACACAAGAAGCAGCAGGTATAAATTAATCAGGCTGTGAATGGTCAGTCTGAAAAAACAGAGAATTTACAATATATTCTTCCATGAGAAGAAGTCAGGAAGATTCAAGTGGCTGTAAGAGAAAAGATATTAAATTTATACAGGCATTAGTAACAAGGTCGGCAGAGCAGGTTAAAGAGCAGATTTCTTTCAGACATGTGGTTTTTCCTAAACTTGTGTTTCTTTCCATTGTTAAGGATTAATTAGTTCTTCCATTAAATTACTACTTTACTTGGGTGGAGTACTATTTTATTTTAACTCAGCAATTTATTTAACTGCCTCTTATAGTAGCTAAACGTAGTTACAGTAAATCACTTAACATCAAAGAAGGTAAAGCACACAGAATATGTACCTTTAAAGTCTTAAGTCTCTGTATAGGCTTCAGACACTTGGAGTGGATTATTCATGTAGATATTGTAGCCCTCATATGAGTAAAAGTTTGCAGTAGCAAATTCTTAGGTTTGTTTTGTTGGGTTTTTTTAAATGCATAAAGGGGAAAAGGGGAAAAAAGGAGAGGAAGTAAAAAAATACACAGTGTGCCAAATAAAGTGCATTCCTAATTGAGTAAGTACTTTTCACTCAACAGACTGCTCTCATATGTGAATAAACATTACTGTGTTAAGAGTTTCTTCCATTTGTCTTTCACATCCAAACAGGGGTGCAAATAATCACAAAATTTTTGTTGGTTTTGTTGTTGTTTTTCCTCAGAGATTTGACACAGTGACATGTTGCTACTGCGCTAGGAGTGAGCATTGCAATATGATCTGGTCATTCATGAACCACTTGGTTGTATGTTGTAAACAAAAATTTAACAAGTCTTCTACAGATATTTTTGTGGAGGTATATATGCCTGACTCCACAGTCTTATCAGCTCAGACAAAACTCATGGGCTAGCAATCTGTGTCTTCCGGTTTAACAAGCCTCCAACTGATACGTCCTGGTGGACAAATTGAACGTGAGTCAGCAGCGCATCCTTGCCTCAAAGAAAGCCATATACATCCTGGTCTGCCCTAGTGAGAGTGTCACCAGCAGGACCACGATCATGATACTTCCCCTCTGTTCAGTACATCTAGAGTGTTATATCCAGTTTTGGGCTCCCAATAACAAAAGGACTTTCACATGCTGGAGCAAGTCAAGTGGAGGCCATCAGGACAGTCAGGGTTGGAGCACATTCTACAGTGAGAAGCTGAGGGATCATCCCTCAGCCTTGCCTCTGGGAGCCTTGTTACTGTCTACAACCACCTCATCGGAGGACACAGAGGATATGGAGCCAGACTCTTCAGAGATGTACAGTGATAAGACAAGATTTAAAAGACACAAGGTGGAATGTGGGAAATTCCAATCAGATATAAGGAAAATATAAGCAATTTTTTTTTTTTCTTGAGGATAGTTGAACTCTAGAACAAGTTGCCCAGAGAGGAGGTGGGATCTCCATCCTTGGAGAAGTTCAAGACTTGACTGTACATGGCCCTGAGCAACCTTATCTGACCAGTCCTGCTTTGAGCAATGGATTGGACTAACTGACTTATGAAGGTCCCTTCCAACCTAATTTTTTCTAATTCCATGATACACATTGAAAGTGACAAATAAGTAAAATATTATTTGCACTGTATACTCTGTATAAAATCTTCATACAGAAAAATGTCTATGCTTTATTTTCACTGTAAATCTTGTATATATAATATATATCTGTGCTCCAAGAACAAATTATTGTTAAAGTTAACACACAAACTTATATTATTGTATACCTCAAAGAATGCACAAACTTGGGGGTCTTTTGCCTAAATTCTTAACTTATTTTGAAGAAACATAGTGTAACAAGGTGTTTTCCTTTTCATATACTCTTTTTTTTCCTTCTCTTTTGATTTGGTATTTAACTGTTAGGCATTTGTTTATCCTGCATATATGTATTACTTGTGCACTGTTTGAATTATTTCATCATGATGTGCTTTAGCTACTTACTGTGCATGACATCATTTATTTTTCAGAAAATACTTATCTCTTTTTCATTTAATTAATACTCTTAGATCTTTAGCAGACTTTGCACCTGACAAACAGAGCTCTGGAAAAAAGTCGAATTTATTGTTCTACAGTTTGATTTGAACAATTTGGCATGCCAACATTTATGGACAATTCTCACTACAGCATGCAAAAATGCAAAGGGCCACATTTTTCCTTTATGAAATAATGGTGAGATGTAAGATCCAGCTTCACAGTAAGTTTACGGTGGCTTAACAAGTTATCAGACATCTGTGTACATGCTTTTAGGTTGTGGCAAATTATAGAGACACTAAGTTTAGATTAATAGGCAGACAGAAATAGTAAGAAAAAAAAAGAGATACCTGAACTGCTTTCACAAAAGAATTTTAAAGGCTTTACTTTTCATTATAGAAATTCTCAGGTTGTTCAAAAGTGAAGTTGTCATCATCCTGCAGTTTCACTATGCATATTCAGCTGTAAAAAAACATGAATAAAACAAATTTTCATATTTCTTATCTTCCACGGGAAAAAAAAGAAAAGAAAAAGAAAAAGCAGAGTTCTGAACAGCAGGTGGGAAATTCAAGACTAAATCTTGAAGTCTGCACAAACTGTATTAAAGTTCTACAGTAATTCAGCAAGTAACACCAAATCTGCAAAGTTTTTTACTTTTAACTCATATGAAAATTAGAAGCTTTTCCCCCTCGTTTCAATTTATCCTGTTCTAAGGAAAATAAAATTCTTACTGGAGTTGATTCTGTAGATGGGTCAGTCTTATTGGTATGATCTCTGTAAGTTGTTTGGCATGAAATAACCAGGTAGAATTATCTATATTTAGTGTTCCATTCAGTCTGAGAGTGGCAGGTAAGTCTTCCACATCTTGCTGAGGAAACACTTCCATTGATATGTTGATTCCCATGTCTGTGACTTTTCCTGTGTCTAGTTTAGTGCAGCCACTATTTAAATGTTTTCTGACTTACAATTTTACAATGGTTGATAGTAGAACTCTGTGTCATGCTACATTTCATTACATCATTTATGTGATGTGACATGGTTAAATGAAGTGTGAGGTGATATAAAGTAATGACTCATCAAGCTTAGAGACAGAAAAATAAAAATAGAAACACCAAGTCAAAACTGTAAGAAAAAACCTAGCAGTTAATATCTTTGCTTAGAGAACTTGTGATAGTGTTTTCTAAAATATTTGTGAGCAGTATGAAAAGCAATAGCAGCTGTATGATTCCTATAATTGATAAAGTTTCTACTGTAAAATAGAATGGGTAAATAGAACACTATTCTGTTGGATGGAAGTAACTGTTCTAGTCAAGCCTGGTGTTAAAATTATTGTGCAAAATTTGTAACTAAAAATCCATTGGTAACAGGACTGTATAAATAGTATAAAATTTTATTTATGGTTCTCTTTGAGAGATCAGCATTGCAGCTTCCTTTACAGGGAACTTCTGCATAGAGTAGATTTTTGCCAAGCAGGATCTGATCCCCAAATTTTGATTTTTTTCCAAACGTTATCTGAAACTGTCAAATGGTCTGGGGACTGACAGATAACCTACTGGTTTTATGTCATACTCAGATTGGGAAATAAGGATAACATCATCTAATTTGTTCTCAGCTGCTTTCAGCAGTGATTTGTTCCAGATTTTTTTTCCTGTGGTAAAGTAATTGGTCATGTTTATCTGTGCAGATAATATGACCTTCATTATTGCAATATCAGAATAGCTCTCATCAATCACTTCTTCACATGCTGCAATTCCCTGTCCACAGTATTAAGAAATCCTTTGGCAAAATTATGGAGTCATTCATTTGAAGTGATCCCTTTGATTTTATTAAGGTTGAATGAAAGGTACCAGTGCCAAATGTAGAACATTGAACTTGATGTTTCATTTATAGACATGCACAGCCAAATTGGATAATGTATTTTCTGTCAGTATATAAGAAGTTGCTGATAGGTGTTGGAGAGCATTGTTGTATATTTTTGGCCCAAAGTTCATAACGTAAGTAAAAATCACCAAATTTCTCAGGTCTCTTACTAGTAGGGGTTTTGGTGTAGAAAAATGTATTATCTAAACTTCTACATAGTTTCTTAATTTTCACACTTAACATCCATTGTTTTTAAGTAAAATGTACAGATACATATATTAATCATATTTAAAACACTATAGATCTATTTACCTCTTTGGGGTGACTCTGACAACATCTATTAAGTTAAAGTCAGGACTTGGAGTGGAGAACCATAGCATTTTATGCAAAAATATCCTTGTCTCTGGGAGGCTGCTTTTTTATCAGTTGAAGAATTCTTAAATTATAGTATGAATGTTATACTTCAGCATAAGAAAAAAAAACAATAATATTGTAAGCAGGAAATAAAACTTATCTAAAAAATGTAAGAAACTGTCAGCTGAGACGAATTATGTTTGCAGCCCAATCAAGCAGGTTTTTTCCGTATTCAATATCATTTAATTAAGAAGTCATTTAGGGTTATCCTATCAGTGGTCTTACAAAATTTAACTACGTAAGAAGACCATTGTCATTAGTCATTGTGCATGTCTTTTCCGTATCTCAGAATGTTATTCTGCTGCATATACTTGGAAAATTGTTTCATGCTCTAGTTCTTGGAAAATACATATTTTTTTAAAATTGCTTTTCAGATATTTTAAAGAAGAAAAATGGGAAAAGAAATGCTGAAGAAGAATTAAAGAAATTGGAAACCTGGCAGTAGTAATTAATAGCTTCAGAATACTGCAAATTAAAAGGAATTTATATGACTTGTTGAGATGTATGCTGTGTACCAAAAAGTACATCACCAAATTCCATGTGTAAAATAAAGGTACTGTATTATTTTTTCCTAGCTCTTTTGATCACTCCATTGGGATCTCGTTAGTCCAGTGGTTTGATCTTTAGCGGTAGCTGACCACCCTTCTCAAAAATAAGGAGTAAGAGAGAAGAAAGGGAAAGCACTCATTAAAATAATGAAATTTTGATACAGCTATATGTGTACAAAGTCCCTAAGACATATTTGAGTATCTTGACTTGATACTTATCTTTGAGTATCTGTAGTTTACTCATGTACTCCAGAAACTTATTATAGTTGTTATATTAGGGCTAGGGATGGTGTTGATTAGAAAGATATAGTGCTTGCTTTATATCATCTAAGATTTCCTTTAACCGAAGAAAAATCTCCACCGAAGACATACTTTGTCTTCACGTCACCAAAATAGCAGTTTCACTGTGACCTACTAGTTAAGTAAAAATATAATAGCTCGTGTAAAGTAATGGTTTCGTGTCGCGCATTCATCTTCAGCATCAGAAGAATCATCACAAAAAAACATTCAGTGGTGCTTTAGTAGTTTTTAACTGTCGTGGTTTAACTCCAGCTGGCAACTAAGCCCCACACAGCTGCTCGCTCACTCCCTGTCAGTGGGATGGGGGAGAGAATCAGAAGGGTAAAAGTAAGAAAACTCATGGGTTGAGATAAAGACAGTTTAATAGGGAAAGCAAAAGCTGTGCACTCAAGCGAAGCAAAACAAGGAATTCATTCACCGCTTCCCACAGGCAGGCAGGTGTTCAGCCATCTCCAGGAAAGCAGGGCTCCATCATGCCTAATGGTTACTTGGGAATAAAAATGCCATCACTCCGAACATACCCCCCTTCCTTCTTCTTCCCCCAGCTTTATATGCTGAGCATGACTTCATACGGTGTGGGATATCCCTTGGGTCAGTCGGGGTCAGCTGTCCCAGCTGTGTCCCCTCCCAACTCCTTGTCCCCCCCAGCCTGCTCGCTGGTGGGGTGGGGTGAGAAGCAGAAAAGGCCTTGACTCTGGGTAAGCCCTGCTCAGGAGTAACGAAAACATCCCTGTATTATCAACACTGTTTTCAGCACAAATCCAAACCATAGCCCCATACTAGCTACTATGAAGAAAATTGACTCTATCCCAGCCAAAACCAGCACAGAAATTTCAGGAAAAGATACAGTCCACTTCCCAGCTGGATGCTAGGCTTGGTGACACAGAAGATACTGGCCAGGCTTCATGGTTTCCTAAGATTCAATATAGCAAATGAAAGATGCTGTGAAAAATAAGGGCATCCTGAAGATAGATATCAAATATAGAGCCATTGAACCAAACTAACCCTTGCAATGTCCTGGTATACTCTATCAAGAAATCAACATTTTATTGCTTTCATTTCATACCCTACATAGATTAAGAAAGTGTTTTATTTATTAACTTTCTTCATAAAAGATGGTAGAAGACCATTGTGATGGAATCTGTTTGTCCAGAGGCAAGAAAATCAGCTTCTGATCCCCCTGTCTCAATGTAAATATGAAATAATAGCATCAAGTTATTAAAATTGAAAGCATTAAAATTACAGTTAAATATGTCCCATTAACTTGGAGTAATCTACTTTTATTTACTTATTTAAAAGTTTAAGTTTTGTCTGGAAACCATAGAAGATCAGGTAATTTTTTGTGTCTTCAATTTAGACAAACAATACAATTAAAGTATTTGTACAAAATGATACTACTGTTTTGGAGTGCAGTGAGTTGACCATAGTTAACATCCAAACACTCACACAGCTGCTCACTTCCTCCTCTCTCCAATGGAATAGGGAGAAAATGGAAGGAAGGTCAGAATTCTTGTGGATAGGATCAGCTGTCCCAGTTGTGTCCCCTCCCAACTTCTTGCCAACCCCAGCCTGCTTGCTGGGCAGGCACAGAGCAGGAAAAGGAGAAAGCCTCAATGCTGTGCAAGCGGTGCTGAGGAATAGCCAAAAGACTGGTGTGTTACCCACACGGTTCCAGCCACAAATACAAATCACACTGTCATACAGGTTGCTATGAAGAAAATCAACTCCATCACAGCCAGACACACTACATGTGGCAATAGCATTACGTGCCTGAGTGACTGAAAATATGAAAGGCAAACTGTGTAAATTAGAGACCTTATTGTATTTGTTGATTTTAAAATGTTTTTCCACTCTGGATGTGTTCATATGTCATTATGCAGCCAGATAATCTGTTGTGTTGCAATATGTGTAACAGTCCATGGAGAGAAAATCTGTAGTTTTAGATTCCCATTTAAGGAGCTGAAGGTTGTCAGTTGCTCTCGAAGAGAGAAGGCAGAAGTGCTCAATCCCAAAAGCTACTTCTGCACTGCTAAATAAAAGGGAACCATGGAATGGAGGCAGGGGTTGGACAATTGTCCATGGGACATAGTCCTAACTTTTAAAATTTTACTTTTACACCTGTCTCTTCTGAGATTCAATTCATCTTAGAATACATCTATTTCTTTCTCTGGCATATATAAAAAACAATATTTCAGATGAGAGGATCTCTACAGTAGGTGTTCATCTCTGGTTAGATGAATCGCCTCAAAGAGCTGAGAGTGGTATGTCCAGATTTTTAAAGGTATCTAGGAGAGTCAGGGTCTAAAATGATGCTTGGTGCTGCAAAATCACCTCTTTTACATTAATTTCCTTTCCATTATTTTTTTTAATTTTAACCAGTTCTGTTGATATGATCAGTGCTTGAATAATAACAAAATTCTGTGTAGGTTGCTGTCTCTACCTTTAGGTTTTCAATATCCAGCACGTATAACACAGAGCTCAGCATCAAAAACCCAAGATATTTACATTATTTCATTTGGGAATAATATGTAATTTTAGATTTAGAAAATCAAGATAATACTGCATTCTTTTTGAACATCTCTGGAACAATGTGAGAGGAGACATGACAAAGAAGATGTATGTGTATGTATATATAATATCATTAAGGTTTTGCAAAATTTCATCCTAAAATGGAAAAATATATCTCATATTTTATTTAAAAAAGAAGCAGTACCAGAAACAATTAGTGGGGCTATTTCATACAAAATGGGGAATAAAAATGCCATGAGGACATTAAGTCTGAGAGCCAGAGACCTTTGATGGAAAACATTAGAAAAAATCTAACATCAAAAGTGAGACTGAAAAAAACCACAGAAAAAATTAACTGAACCATTAAACATGAGAGCATTTATAAAGAAAATACTTAAAATTGTTGTGCTTCTTATTTTAAGTATCAATACAATTAACTGCATTAGTTAATTGGCTCAGATGCTATTAAAAAAAAAACTTTCTCACTGAACATTTTCAGCTTTTTCTGCCGAGAAGATGGTATACACGGTAGAAGCAAGGGTACAGTGAAGGACCAAAAAACTGAGAGGCTGAAAAAGGACATGAGCAGGATGGACAAGGATGAACAATGGTCATAAAAGGTATCAAGAAGGATTCTATAGGCATGCTAATTGCTAAAGAATGTTCAGGGAAGAACTGGGTCTGATGAAGGATGGGAAAACAACCTAGTGACATAGAAAGATTGGGAAAATGTTGAATTACGCAACATCTTTTTTGCATTGGTCTTTATAGACCAAACCTACTCTCAGACTTCAGCTGGTACCATATGGTATGGGAGAGAGAAGGGCAGCCAGCAGGGGAAGAGAGAAAAGTGAGGGAGGGAGTAAGGCAGAGCAAATACCACATGCAGGAAGAGCATGGCTAGCAGACTGAAAGAAATTATTGTTCCTTTCTATTCAGCACTGTTGATAACACCTCCAGAATACTGCATTGAGTTTTTGGGGCCCTAATTCAAGAAGCATTTTGAGATATGGGAGAGGTCCACCAGAGGGCTACCCAGGCTGTCAAGAGTCTATCTACATGGCATGTCTTACAGGAGACAGGGAGAGGGACCTGGGGTTGCTTAGACTCCTGAAGAGGAGGCTAACAGGTAATTTCATAGCAGCCTACAATTACTTGAAGGCAAGTCACAAAGAGGAAGAAGGCCAGATGATACAGCAAAGATCAATGGCCACAAACCGTGGCTTGAATGGTTCATGCTAGGCATTAGGAAAATAATTGTAACTAAAAGCGTAGTGCAATACTGGAACGGGTTGCCCTGAACAGTCATGGGCTCTGCACCTATGGAAGTTTATAAGACTCAGCTGAAGCCACAGCCAGCCTGTTCTCATGTTGGCAACAGGACTACGTTGAGTGAAAAGTTAACAAAATGGCCTTCAGAAATCTCTTTTAAACAACATTTTTTTATAATTCTATGGCTATATGTTCCTTGGTTTTATGTTACAAACAACAGGGATTATTCATAGTTTTTGACAGCAGCTCAGAATCTATTTGTCTAAAATTTACTTGGAAAATAAACTATCAGTTTTTAAAGATTAGGGCTCAAAACAAACATATATTTAAAACTTTCAAACAGTAGACCTAAATGTTTCTATTAAGCATAGTCAAGGACTAGAAATTTTATGTGCCATTTCAGTTTCAGAATGTTTCAATGTGTTAAAGACAAGATATGCTGTCAGGATAGCACAGGATCACCAATGCTGTCTGAACAGTTCGCATTATCTGTTCAATATATCTGTCAATATAAAAAGAATTTCAGTTCCCAGGGCTCTTGATACAGGATCTTTCAGAAGCATAAATTTAGTTTTTTAAAAAAAAAAAAAAAGGAGGGAAAGTTATCCAATGTCAAGGTGGTCAGTGAGTTCCATTTTAAAGCTGATTTATTTTATTTCATTAACAGCAAGATCATATGAGACGCTAATTTTTTCTGAGTGGTTTCAAATGCAATCCTTGAACTAGAACTTCAGCTGAGGTAAACAAAAACATATAAACAATTTGTTGAATACTGGTTTTTTAATTAGTTTATTTAAACAGATTGATGAACCTTGATCAAAACTTTCTTCAAAATAAGGTAACATATTCCTTCAAGAATGTGTAAACAGTTTATTTATAAAACATTTCTAAACAGCACTGTGGCCTTAAGATAAGAAATCAAGTATGCCGCTGTTGCAATATGTTTCTCACCTTAAAGATTTATTACGATGTATCTTACTGTGGAAAATTGTGAGGTTTACCGAAAAAAAAAAAAGCAAACTCTAGAGGGGAAAAATATTCAAAATGCTTCAAGCGTTTTTCTGATGCACATCACTTACTTTTGATTAGTATGCATGGATCAAATGTAGACCTAAAAAGCAGAAGTCTTCTAGCTCTATGAGCACAAAGCCCCACAGAGTTTTAGTAGCCATCTTCTTCCATTGTGAAAATTACAATTTCCTCTTTCCAAGCTATGTTTGCAGGACAAAACCAGGATTCCCTTCAAAAGATACAGTTTTATCTTAAAATCTACAACCTAATAAGAAATTTTATGGTCCTTTTGTTTATTAGAGCATGATTGATTCTTCACCTAACATTGTCTAATTGTTTTTTGATATGTTAATAACTCACTTTAATCCCTGTTTAGTTTTGGAAACCATTGTATGGTAAACCCCATTCTTTTTCTTTTCCCCCCTTTTTTAAAGCTTCTTTCTTCAAGTTTCATTTGATATAGTCAAATTCTATGTAATAGTAATAAGTCCAGTTCACACCAATTCACATCATCATGTTTTACATGATTTTATAAATGTTATTGTATTCCTTTTCAGAAGTATCATTTCAAAACTGAGAAAAGGTATTTAATCTTTTTTAAGTTTTTTTTGTTGGTGGTGGTAGGTTTTGTTTTGTTTTGTTTTGTTTTGTTGTTTTTAATAAATCTGAGCTTACTAGCTGTCTTTCTCTGTATGTGTTTCTTAGCCTTCTCTCTATCTGGGAATAGGGGAGAAAGAAGTTGAGATGTGGATGTGAGCAGAATTAGAAACTATATTCAAGATTTGAGCACACTGTTACTATGGCCTGTGGCTTAATAATGTTTTTCTGCTTTCTGCTTTATCTTTTTCTTTTCTCGGCTAATTCCTCTTAACATAGTATTTTAAATTTTGGGCTTCTGCTAAGGTTTTCACAAGGTATTTTTAGAGCCAAATATTGTATGATATTTTTCTCTGTGAAAATTGCAGGTGCAATATTAAACTGTATCACAGGTATGTCACCCTATGATGAGACTATTTAAGGGGATGACAAACTACTAGGCTATTATTACTTCATGTAATACACCTTACATGGACCATTGGATCATTATATTGTCCAAAATGAATGAGTCTCACAAAGTTAGTGTTTATACATTTTAAAAATAAGAGAAAAATGTTAAGATGTTTTCCAAAATTCCCAGTAGACATTGGAATGAAAGTTTGTTAAAAATCATTATGTATATATACTTACATATGATGCAGTGAAAAAGAGTACTACTATTCTACCTGAAAACAATGCCTCACACATCTATTAGAGCTGTCTGAGAGTGCTGACATGCTGATCTAGTTAATGGTAGCCTTTTTAGAAAGCTTTGACATGGTCCCTCAGCAAAGGCTCTGTAAGAAATTCATCCACTGTATGATAACAGGGAAGACAGTCTTGTGGATTAAAAACTGGATAAAAGGTAGGAAATGAAAGAATTGAATAACAGTCTTTTATTCTACAGAAGGTTGTTACTAGTGAAATCCCACAGAGATCTTTGTAGTTGTTTGCGTCTTTCAGTGAGCTTGTGAAAGATTTAGAAAAGAAGCTAGTTAATGAAGATTAAAAATTAAGGTGTAACAGAAAATTATTTGGGTTAGTAAAAACTTAAACTGACATAATAAAATGCAGAAAATTTACTGGAGGGTGAGAAAAAATCATGCAAGAAGTAGCAATCTTAATTATACAAGTGATGGGCTGGTGTTCAACCCGTCCTGATGGCAGCGCTGCTGTTATCCCAGAAGCCAAGTTAACAGATTGACACAGCATTTTGACCAGGCTAATTTCTCAAGCCAAGAAGTAGATAGATACAGTGCTTAACAAACTGCTTAAGAAATAATTTCTCTTTCCTTCCTCAAATTTTTCTTGCTTGTATCCTCAGCCTGTCATGGCAGAAATAATAACTAACAATAAATATTGTCCTTAGTACTTAGGTAACATGATAATATGTAAGATATAGTTGAAATATCAGTATGAAAAGTGAGACTAGACTGGGCAACAAAATGAAAGAAGGCAAATGATTTCTGCAAGACATAAAAATAGGCATTAAATATTGAACATAAACATAGCATTATAAGTTTGATAAAGATGGAAGAGTATTACCATGTACTAACACCGTAGTGGCAGTATAGACATAAGGACAGATAGTGCAGCTGAAAATCTTATTAATTAAATTAAATTTGGAGAAATGTTATAAAAACTTTTTTATTTTCTTTTATTAGGGAAACAACTCTGCTCAGTTTTGTAATTGCACAGAACTTCAGTAATGATATCTATTTCTGTTAACAATTTCATGCTAATATAAATTATCCTTTGTCTCAAATGTAAGTCAACTGTGCAGGTTCTATTTAGGGGGACATATTTTCAGAATTCACTGCAGAGTTTCTGCTTGGAATAGGTAATATGTTATATAGAACACATAGAACTGATTACCATATCCAGTATCATTTTCACCAGTAACTAAAACTGCAGTTGTCAGAAATCTGTATGCCTCTACCAAAGGCAAAAATGTATTAATGCAGTTTTTAGATCAAGCTATCCTGTATGGGAATGTCCACCTATACTTTCTCCCAGTTTTTATCCTCTTTTTGCTTTCTGATTTTATTTTCTCACATTCTCTGTCTTCACAGGTTGGCTGAAACTCTCTTTTAATTCACTGTCAAATATTAGTATAAAAATATGTTCTTTATGTAAAATAAAACACATACTTCATAGGCATGTTAAACTGTCTCAGAAGACTACATATCACTGATTTCTTCCAGAAATTGAAAAATTAAGCTCAAAAATCAAACAAAATGGAAAGTCACTAGTCAGCTGAAAAATTGCTAGTTATCTAGATAGTCATTAGGAAACAAGTTGACAGTCATTTATTTAAAGCTAATAATAGATACTTAAGACATTTGCAGAAAATTGCTGGCAGCAAGGAATTCTTTAGGTAGTAGTTAGTGTTACATTTTTGGGACAATGTAAATACACATTTCTAGCACAAATATTTAATCTCATGATGGAATTTAGTATTTAATACCCAAGCTTTTTGATGGATGATTTTAACTGCTCATTTTTGAGAAACAAGTATTAAAGAGGTGATTCAGCTTCATATTAAGACAGATTGATCGACTGAGAAACATTCTAGACCACAGTGACTGTGTTGACTAGATCTCAGCTGTTATGAGCTCACACGCATACCTCCTGTTAAGACAAATTCATTGTATATAGCACAATTTAGGCCTTAAGACTCAAAGGTAGACTGAATGTAGTCATTGTTTGAAGCCATTTAAAGAAAATAAGCTCTTCAAGTGTATGATTAGTCTAATCCTAATAAGACATCGAAAGCACAACTCATTTACCTAGAGCCATTGAAATGCATCGAGGTACCCCTTTTGCATCCAACTACTGATTGACAAGAGCACAGTTTCTCCTCAAATCCTCTCTCAGACCTGCAGGCCCCATGTGGATATCACAAGTCTAGGGAGTCTTAGATGTCACTAGTGAACTTTGTTTAGGTAAATCTATTGTGCTTCTAAAATGGGACAGATCTGAAGCTACTAAAACCATATATTTCTCTCCAGTGGCATGAAACCAGGCTAAGTGGTAGGTCAGATGTAATTGTGAAGAATCAAATGTAGATGTCTGATATTTGTGAGGTAACTGCTATCTTGAGTGCAAAGGACAAGACCAGGAAAACGTGCTTCCCTTTTTTTTTTAATCATTGAAGAGTTAAGGGTCTCCATTCATGCTGCATATAAATGTGCTGAATACATTTCATACTGATGAGAAAATGAAACTGATAAAAATGTCACATGACTATTCAAGAGGAAAAATACATAAATAAGACTAATTTTAATCGATTTTATTACATTTCAAAGTGCTATGCATAATTTTGTGTGTTATTTTTGTTATTTATCGCTTGCATTACATTTGTGTAACATCTATTAGATTTCTTGGACATCAATCAATGTATGGTTGTGCCACCTGCATTTGAGGATACTGACTAGACCATGGTTTTTGCCTTTAAAGAATAGCTATTGTTCTTTCAGAACCAGTAACACTATACAGGGTATGAATGACAAAATGCTTCAGAAATACAGAGAGACTGTAGACAGTGATAGAGAAGACAGGTGGCTCTCCAAGTCTCTCAGTGGATGGCTTAAGTAATATGTATATGGATGTCCTGGTTTCAGCTGGGATAGAGTTAACTGTCTTCCTAGTAGCTGGTACAGTGCTATGTTTTGAGTTCAGTATGTGAAGAATGTTGATAACACACTGATGTTTTCAGTTGTTGCTAAGTAGTGTTTAGACTAAAGTCAAGGATTTTTCAGCTTCTCATGCCCAGCCAGCGAGAAAGCTGGAGGGGCACAAGAAGTTGGCACAGGACGCAGCCAGGACACCTGACCCAAACTGGCCAACAAGGGTATTCCATATCGTGGGACGTCCCATCTAGTATAGGAACTGGGGAGTTGGGGGTGAGGGGAATCACCACTCAGGCACTAGCTGCTGGGTGTCAATCAGCGGGTGGTGAGTAATTGCCCTGCGCATCATTTGTACATTCCAATCCTTTTATTAGTGTTATCATTATTAGTTTCTTCTTTTCTGTTCTATTAAACCATTCTTAACCCATGGGTTTTGCTTCTTTTCCTGATTTTCTCCCCCATCCCACTGGGGGCGGGGGGGAGTGAGTGAGTGAGTGGCTGCATGGTGCTTAGTTGCTGGCTGGGGTTAAACCACGACAATGGAATTAAAAAATTGTTCATTATCAATACTAATAAGAAGAAATCATAATTAATGAGCCCTTGATAGAATACATTCTTTGTAGTGCAAAGACATTCATATTTCAAGAAGTACTGCATTTAAAAACATATGACATTCTAAGTTGAGAGGAGATGGTAATATAAAGTCTTGCTTCAAAGTCCATGTAAGTCATTAAGGGTATTTCTATTAAAAAATCAGAAGTAATTGGATTAGTTATCAGCTTAAAAAATAGCACAAACAAAAATGGATGCAGTGAATGCTGTAGGGATGAGTCTTTTTTCTTACCAAAGGTAGAAAGATAGCAGGCATGATATGAGAAATAAATTTTTTTAATACTTGAAAACAAAATACAAACAAAAGATACTTACTTTTTTCAAAAAACAGTAAATAAGGCTTTTGTGCTGGGTATTCAAAGACAGGGTTCAGCCATACCGTGGTAATAAATTTGAATGAGATTTATATGGATACAGTTTCTAGTCAGCCTTGAAAAACTATATGTTTCTAAAGTGATATAATTGTAACACCAGTTTTATGATAGATGGTGCTGCTGCATTTTGTTAAAGTAATTATTCAAAAAAAAAAGTATGTCTCCTATAGAGGAATTCTGAGTCCCGCATACACTAAAAAAAAAAATCATTTGAGGTTTTCTGTGATGGAGATAGTTTGTGTGTTCTGAGTATAAAAACAGTCTCAGAGAAAAACGTGTAGTATTAAATACTGGTGTCTGAAAGTATGAGAAATTACAGTACAACTTATTTGGGAAAATACAGTTGGTTTTGAAACCTTAAAGCATAACTGACCTCAAATAATATCCTCATTTGCAAATGTTATGCAGAGAAAAAAAGTCAACAAAATTAATGCCAGGATCCAATTGGCAGGAACCCATTGGCAGTTAAGTGCATTCAGTGCACCCCTGGATCACATCTTTTAACTCAGTTTCAGATTAAAGTAATTCCATTTAGATGCTCCAAGACTGCTCCATCCAAATGAAAAGGTGGGGGCAATCAGGATATTCACTGCACAAAGTGTGCTTCTGCTCTGAATTTGAACACTGTAATGTAGAGTCATCTCTTGGTTACATCTGTACTGCTAAGATGTGCTATTGACTGGATCACTGGAGATCTAGCTGGAGCAATCCAAAATTAAGCCAGATGAACATTAAGCATGGATGACTCTGACAAAGTGCCTGGCCATCTTATATAGCAGAACTAGTATAGTCACATTTCTTTGTTTTTTAAATTGTTCACTGCACAGGAGGCTTTTCAAGGCAGTAGTAGAGTAAAGAGAATGAGACAATCTGATTCTGTTCTGGGAGGAGATAATAGATTAGTCATCTCTCAAATTAAGCATAGCTAAGAACCAAAGTCTTCCATGTTATGGGTAAGTAATCTAATAAACTGGCTGCTCTATAGAAGGTGCAAGCTTTGTTTCTGTTCATCATCTGTTCTCCAACAAAGGTGAGGTCTTCTGAATCCAGGTGGAGTGGGGGGGGAGTGGGGAGGATTGAGCCAGATGCTTATTACCAGGGAGAGCTGAGGGAACCCAGCTATAGTCCTGTTACCACTGTTTTCTATGTACTAGCTATAATCATTCGTCTGTTTTCATACAGAAAGCTGAATGGCTGTGTGAGGTATATTGGCTCCTTATAAAGAGGAAAGAGACCCCTGAATCAGGTACTCTTAATCACTCTTTAAATGGTGTAGGATACCTAAATGCCCATTTTCAGTGTTATGAATTACCCAGTAATTACCATGCTTAAATTCAGCTCTGAGATTTGAACATGGCCTCTAATTACTAATCTTTTGCTCTCAATCTGGTGGCATGTAGGCAATCACAAAGCTGTGTAAACTGTGAAGACATCAAATCTGAAAAATTGATGCAGTTACCTCTTCCTAGAATTAGAACATTTGAATGTTCAAGAACAGAATTTTTAAAAAAAATTTCATAATAATAATTCTGGGAACTTAGACTAGTGCAGCTGCTGCTGTTGTTAGTGAGGAAAAAGACATGAAATGCAAAAGAAGAGGTTGAGTTAGTTAGTTACACTGACAGGGCATTCAAGCTGATTTCCAGTTGTTCTGCACTGAATAAATGTACTCATACTGCAGTAAAGATTTTACAACGATTTCCATGTCTCACACTTGGCTTTGTCACCCATGTGCATCAGCTGAATGCTGGAAATAAAACTCATTAAAAACCTGCCCTTTTTCACAGTAAGAAAAGACTTCAAACAACCTTCATAATCTTAAGCCAAGATAATTATAAAATGCAAATCTGTATCAGATATATTAGTATCTTGTAGTCATTAATGTTTATAGCAAATAGAAACTTAATTTCAAAACCACAGCTTCATTTATATTAGTTGTACTTCTGAAAAATAATAACTTTCATGTGGAAGTCCTAGATTTCAAACTTCTCAAGCCTTACAACCCTGACATTATCATGCTTCCTGCAGATTTTTGCTCCTATTGTAGTAACATAGGGATGAAAAGGACATTGGGGATTACCAAGTCTTGTCCCCTGCTGTGTATCTAATCCTGAGCCCATTGAAGTCAGTGGGAGTTTTAGGTTTTTCTTCAATGGTAGCATGATTAGGTCCAGAATATCTCAAAAATATTAAAATTAAAGTTGTTTTTTACACATTTTCCTAATGAGCTGTTAAAGATAATATTCAAATGTCTTTAGTTACAGATGTAATTGGTTCAGCGTAGTTGCAATTTGTTTTTAAATTCCTGGATCTATAATTAAAATCTTAAAATTACACTAAAGAAATTATTCTTGTCCATGTCTAGTCATGAAAGGTCAAAGCACACTGACCTTAGAATTCTCAAGCAAAGGAAAGGCTAGAGGCAAATGGCCACAGCCTTTAAGCTAATTTAACTCCTCATATCCCTAGAAGAAGTTCACCAGGGAAAGCAGGTATTTGAGTAACAACAATTGCGGATGATATTCATAGGGGAGATAAATGCCTACTGCCCCTGAAGATCAGTACATGTCTTGATCTGTTTCCTTAATTAGGTCAAAGGCAAATGGTGAATCCAGTGGTGTAATCTTCCAGATCCACATCTTCACATAGTGAAGTTGATATATCTCAGGTACTCTTTCACATCTTCTAGCTGTATTATGAAAGAAGGACAGCAAGGTGGAGTGAAAAAGCATGTTAGCTTATGAAACATACTGAAACAGTTAGTATTGCCCTGTTTATTTAACACTGTAAAAATTATTTGAGCAGACATAAGTTAACTGAAGTTACTTGTCTGGTCAAAGTCAGTGGAGTTTCCTTTATGATCAACAGATGGAAGTGGAGCACCCCTGGAATGCAATTCAACCTAAACACCTGTCTTAGACTGGAATGATTCATCTATGAGAGAGAAAAAAAAAATAATCAGATTTCAATCATATTTCTAATAGCTTTTTTTTCAGAATGCAAAATAATGGAAGTGATGAAATATATTAATTTATTGGGTTATTTTAACTATGATTTTAAACTTATAGGACATCAATAACTTTAAAGATTTTCCAAAGAAACTGGTATAAATTCCAAATAAATGCATGTCAATATCGCACAAAACAGAAAAAAAAAAAAATAAAAAGTACAATGAGGGGTATTTGAGATGTTTTTAATACTGGAACAGCTGTAAATTAATTGCCACTAACAATACTTTAAAGCCAGCATGAAAGCTAATTTGACACAGTTACTAAATCAGTAGTTTGAGGAAAGAGTGCAATGTAGCAGTTGCAAGTTAAAAGCAGTCACCAGAGAAGTGCTACTAGGATTTAATGTACAAAGGGATTTTTTGCTAATACACATTTGAATTCTTCTAGCCTCCGTAAAAAAATGATGCTTGAATTACCTTATTAGGTTCAGCAGACCAAATGTAATGAGAGTTTCTGCATTACTGTGTTCATCTGTAAAACAATCATATGAGGATTTACATCAAAACATATAATGCAATTGTTATTATAGTCATATGTTCCAATATATACTCTTCAGCTTTCTGATCATTATACTTTCCTGCTCATTCCTTGTAAATATTTTCTTAAAAAACAGTCAAGCATAGCTGTCCTCTTCTGTTTAGAATTCACAAACTCATCTTTTATTTCCTTATTCTATGAATTTTACCTCTTTCCTTATAGGAATAAAAAGGTGTGTTCAAGGACTTCAGGATTTGTTCGTGATAGTGAATTTTTTCACTGTGAATCATATGAATACAAAACTTAGTGGCACTTGGTCCTAACTTATTAATAATATAAAATAATTATCTTTATATGAACATATTTATGTTCTATTTAAAAATCTTAACAAGACATATCAAAGCAATCCTGCTTTTATAGCACTACCTTTGTGTTAAAGAATATAGCACATCATAGATAATGTTAAATAGTTCATTTTTCTGCAGTTGGATGTTTGACAAGAATTATCCTTGGTAGCAACCTTGTTTTTCTAAATATCCATTATTTTGACTAAGTTTCTTTTTTTGTAAATGTCTTCCATTTTTCAATGAGCACACAGAAAAGTTGTTTATCAATGAGAGTTTTGAGAATCTCTCTTTGATACATCTGCTCAGCTACTCATAATCAAGACACCTTTCTATCTAAAAAAGTGAACAATAATTAAGATTTGTGAGTCTTCGTGCATTGCTGTTACAGTCTACATCAACCATAAGTGGATTAATGTACACTTTAGAGAAACTCTTAGTCTTAATCCAGCCAATTATTCTGGTGATTTTACCATCATAAACAGTATAGTTTTTTAACTGAAAAAAGATTGATTTTTGTGTAGTTTGTCTAAAACGAGGAAAATAACCTCTAGGCTTTTAGTTATAAGTTCTATGTGTTATGCACAAAATCTTGTAGTGGGCAAACAAGAAATACATTTTACATGAAGTGAAATATTTATTATTAGTATAATAATGCAGTTAAAAAGGTTACACACTCACACTTAGTACCTATCTCTTTTCTGTGTCATTCTCACTCTCTCACTACCTCCATGGACCTTTGGCCAATAGTGCCAGTCCTCTCCCAGTAAGGGCTGGGATTTGCAGCTTGTCTTGAAGTGCTTCACTGGGAAGACTGATATTGATGTTGTCTCCTCTTACTCCTCTCCTTTCTCTTAGAATTCACTGGGAGATTTTTTCAATTATTATTATGTTTTCTAACAGCTTACAGTTTCTTCATTGCTTTGCAACTCCATGTAGCTTCTGAATTTATCATATGTGGTGTATTTATGTGTGCTACATACTCACTCTTTGTTACCCCAAGCCCAGTTGCATCGAAATTCTGGCCTGCATCTCTTCAGCTGACCACTAGTGAGTTGTTTGTGGTTGTGGGATCTCCAGTACCAAGCCCATGCCCCACTTGTTATCATCCCAGTCTGTGTCCCTCTACACCACATTCTGTGCCTCCACCCCTGAAAGCCTCTGCCATCATACCAGTCCTGACTTCCTAAACACTACATCATTGTGCAAGAGTCGTAAATATCTACACAGATTAACTACATATTGTCACTACTAATATAAAAACTGCAGTCATACCATACAAAGACTAGCAAAAGTAATACAAATTAGGCATAGCCAATGACATCATTGCTCTACTGGTACCGCAATACTCTCCTCACTTATTATCTGTATTAGAAACATCTGCTGATTTGGGGTGTTATCAGATCACTCTGTCTCCTACTCTCCTATTTTCTCTGATCTGTCTCACTGATATCTAGCAATGGGAAACATCCATGAGCACACTTGAGGCTGCATTCTTTAATACAGTTTAACCTTGCTAGGCTGATTAACAACCAGCTCCTGGATTCCCTGACACTGTGAAGACCTGTATGCCCATAAGTTTATTGAATTATAGTTGCCTTGGAATTCAGAACTTCAAAGGTAAAATACAGAGTTTGGGATGTGTGGTGGGTTGACCTTGGCTAGCCACCAGGTGCCCACCAAGCCACTCTATTACTCCCCTCCTCAGCTGGACAGGGGGGGCAAAATTACAACGAAAGTCTCGTGGGTTAAGTTAAGGACAAGGAGGTCACTCAGTAATTACCATCACGGGCAAAACAGACTCACCTTGGGGAAATTAATCAAATCAGAGTGGAATAATGAGGAATAAGAACAAATCTCAAAACACTTTCCCCTCACCCCTCGCTTCTTCCCAGGCTCAGCTTCACTCCTGATTTTCTCTACCTCCTCCCTCCTGCACTGTACAGGGGGACAGGGAATAGGGGTTGCAGTCAGTTCATTACACGTTATCTCTACTGTGCCTTTGTCCTCGCACTCTTCCCCTGCTCCAGCGTGGGATCCCTCCCATGGGAGGCAGTCCTCCATGAACTTCTCCAACATGGGTCCTTCCCAGGGGCTGCAGTTCTTCACGAACTCCTCCTGTGTGGGTCCCTTCCACGGGCTGCAGTCCTTCAGGCACAGACTGCTCCAGCGTGGGTCCTCCACAGGGTCACAAGTCCTGCCAGAAAACCTGCTCCAGCGTGGGCTCCTCTCTCCACGGGGCCACAGGTCCTGCCAGAAAACCTGCTCCAGCGCGGGCTTCCCATGGGGTCACAGCCTCCTTTGGGGGCATCCCCCTGCTCCAGCGTGGGGTCCTCTCTCCCCGTGCTGCAGGTGGAGATCTGCTCCCCCGTGGACCTCCCTGGGCTGCAGGGGGACAGCCTGCCTCACCATGGTCTTCCCCACAGGCTGCAGGGGAATCTCTGCTCCGGTGCCTGGAGCACCTCCTCCCCTCCTTCTGCACTGACCTGGGGGTCTGCAGGGCTGTTTCTCTCACATGTTCTCACTCCTCTCTCCAGCTGCAGTTGCCATTGCGCAGGTTTTTGTTCCCTTCTTAAATATGTTTTCCCAGACGCACTACCACCATTGCTGATGGGCTCAGCCTTGGCCAGTGGTGGGTCCATCTTGGAGGATTTTACAGGGGTTTAGGCTGTAGAAGACAGAAGTAGATAATAATTTAGACTATCTAGTTTAAGTGAGAACTGATTAACTCTTTTCTCCTACTTTGAGAACCATAGTTCTCTCTTACCTAGCTCTCTGCACCAGCAGAAGGAAAGACTTTCCTTATCCAAACTTCTCTGCACCCAGACACAGAAGATCATGAGCAGTCAGAACCTCGGGTGTAGTAGACTCCCATTTCTCAGACTAACATCATCAAAGCAAACCCCTTTTTATGATGATAAAATTATATTTACTACTGATAGAAACAGGAAAGTTATGTTAAAATGCTACTGGATATTGGGAAAAATTAGACTCTTTTAAGACTTCATCACATACATCTCTTTTTAGAACTATGTAACAATTTCAGGGGGTATATTTAAGTGAATAAAGCTTGCCAAAAAAAGTTGCAATCTTTTTGCAATCATTATTTTAGCAACCATCTCTTTAGCAGATGTTTAAAATTTATTTTCTGGAATATGTTAATTGGAATTCTGTAGAAAAATAAGGATCTTTTTTTGCATCTTTAGGAAATAGGGAATTCCCCCCCCCCCCCGCTTTTGCATTTGTTTTTCCTTTATAATGAGATAATAAATTAATTTCATATTCTAGTCTGTAACTTTAATATTTAATTCATAACAGAGCTCAGAGATAATATAATACATTTTAAAGATGTTTTCTTTGCTACCCTACTGTGTTTCTATATAAGTAATGCAAAACCACACAGGCGTCTAGTGAAGACAGTTAGTTCAAAATACTGTCTTTATAAATCAGGGTTTAGTTCAGTGCTGTGTTGCCTGATCCTGGGTTTTGCCTTCGATTTCTTTACTGTTATAACCACTATAAAAAGGGGTTTATTCTGTTTAGAGTAGGATGGTGATACAGTCACTTTGGGATGAAGCTGTGAATAAAAGCAATAAGAATTTAGATACAAACTTACCTTCTAAACTGAATGATTTTGTAGTGCACTTTAGTAAACTGGGAAAAGGCTACTCTAGGAGAATAAAGTACAAATCTCTCTCACTTCTAAGGAGAGAAAAGAAAAACAAAGGAAAAAAGGAAGAAAAATGTTTAAGCGGTTACTGAAACAGAAAATGTCATGCTTTTTATCTAATTACCAGACAATTTTCAATTACAGGATAGGTCCTTTAAATTTTTATTTTTTTTTTTAAATTGAAGCAAAAAGATATAAGTCTTTCTGTGGTCTGTTGTCATAATGGTTATTTTTAAAGATGAAAACATAATACATTGTGAAATAAAATAAATGCTTCATAATTAAAATATTGATAGAAATAATGCAAAGATTTTCTGATTTCTGTAGCTGGATATAACTTGCATGAATTTGTTCTCTGTTCACAAGTAATTTCAAATGCTTGCCTCAAATCAATAGCATGTAACATAAAATCCACAATTCAAATTGATGCCTGTTAATAACTATGGGGACCCATATAAAACAGTCCATTTTTATATACTGGGTTTCATTTAAAACATCTACTGTATAGCTGAATATGAAGGGAACAAGAAAAAAATCATAAACTATTTCTCTGAAGTTCCAGTTAATAATGAACCTATGCCTAGGTAATTTTGAGACAAATATTCTGTTGCTTCTTTTCTATCTAGTCACATTATTGTAGTCCTGGAGGGAATGATAAACCAAACGAGACCAAAAATAATATTGCAGATCTATATACCACAGGAAGAAAACAAAAAGGAATAAAAACAAGCACTGACCTTCATTAAAGACACTACTATATCAAAGATAACAGTTTACAAAAGCCTTTCTTTTGCACTGGGATTTGACTACCATGCAGTAGGCTTATCTGTCTGAATTCCTAGCTAATAATACCCTTCAGATTTGACATTAAAAGAATTTTTTAAAGTGTTCCTGAACCATAATAGTTAGTTGTGAATTGGAAGTAAATTATATCGGAGAAGTTTTATTTAAATCTATGGTCTTGTCTCTCTCCTCATCATATTTTCATTTAGAACCTTTTTGTGAAGCTATTGGATCTGGTGGCAATAACTTTACAGCTTTAATCTCCTAACTTTTGTATATATTTGAATGTGTTATTATAGCACATTTTTCCTCCTATAGCTGATATAGAAAAGTAGATCCTGGTCTAAGTTATATTTTCTTTTGTTCAGAGACACATTGCACTACACCATATACAGACAATGAGCCAATCTGAAAATGGATAGTAAGGAAAGATATTGAAATCTGGGCAGCAGAGACATGGAACCAGCGCCTGCTGGGTGATGGAGTCCACACCCCCCATGTGATATCCAGGCTCTCCATAAACCTCCTCAGGAGATCCAGAGATTTAAAAAAAGGGTTTAGCAGAAGCTAGAACTATCTTGAAGTCATTTAGGCTAACTAGTCTTAAACCCTTCAAATGTATTTTGTTATATGTCTTGTAGAGACCTTTTAAAGCATAAGCAAATTAGTCTTTTTTTCATGAAATACAGAATTCTCTTCCACGAGCTCCCTTTATTCATTCCTCTCTCTGCAGTCACATTATATCCTCTAACAACTTACTAATTAGAACAGTTACCAAAAATGATGTTAGAATTAAGCACTCTTCCTATGACACAGAAATAAAATTATATATTTTTATTTATTTGTTCATACACCATAAAATGCTTTTCAGAAAAGACATCAAGACAGGTTTTACAAATCTCACCCCATAATACAATGCGGATCCTCAAATTAGGCATGATAAGGTCTACAACTCATGAAGAAAGCTCAGGATTTTAAAGAGCTCAATCAAAGTTTCAAAGGAGGTACCTTCATGCACAAAGATTCATAACCTGGCATCTTGTCGTGTGAACAGGTGCTTTCTCTTTTCTTTTTTTTCTCTCCCCCTCACCCCCCGTGCCCCAGTAACTGAATAGAAATCACTATTTTCCTATTACAATTGGGAAATATTGCATGTCTTCTGAGTAAGATGAATGGATTACAACACTTTTTCAGGAAATACATAGGTACAGAAGTCATATTTAGTTGAAGGGGGTTCATTTCCACAGATCCCAGCTGTGCATGCTAGCAAGAAAACTACCAGACTGAAGGTTTGATTTTAGAAACCTTTCCTTTTTTATTTTGAGCCCAAGTATTTGAATGTCCAAGATTCATAGTCTCAGAAAGAAAAGAAGCAAGATGCATAATAATGGCACTTATTTATTATATATATTTTCCTAATGTGAATATTTAGACAACATAAAGAACATAGTAAAGCTTTTCTTCATGAAAGTGTGGCTGGAACTTCACCTTTGTTCTGATAATAGATTGTAAGTAAGGCTTACAAAGTTGTATGGAATGTGAATATTATAATGAGAATATTATACAGCCAAGATCTTGACTGTCAAAATCTTTTCATGTACTTATTTTTGTATGTAGACTTTATTACATAATTAGTGAAAGCTTTCTGAAAGAGCAATTTGGAGAAAAAAATGTTAGTAAGTAGTTTCCATACAGGTTGTAGGGTTGATTACTTTTTAGTTAGTCCCTCCACTTTTTAAATAAATACATATACTAAAATCAGTATGCCAAGTAAATTTTTTTGCATCAAGCATTCTGTTATTTCTTAATGGTTTATGCAGTGTCATTGTTTGAGTTAATTTCCTGTTATTCATATAGTGAATGAATGAAATTCCTGCTCAGAACATTGTCAAGTTAATTATATAGTATAAAGTCCTACCACGTTATCTCAACTTACAAAGATAAACTGGAATTTAATTTCCTTCTTTGACTAAAATAACCCAAACCCAAATAAACTAAAGCAATCTCATAGAACTCAAAAGACATTGCATATTTTGAAATATTGTAATTTCTTTTAATTATAATGAAGATTTTTAATTTAATATACATTTGGTTTAATGTCAGAATTTTATGGAATATCTATTTTGCAAAATAAGTATTTGGATTTTCAACTATGTAATAAATATTTTCTAGCGTATTTGTAGCTCTTAGAAGTGAAATAAGCAAAAAGAACTGAGGGCTGAACAGGGGGAAAAAAAAGATATTAAAAAAAAGATAGATAATTCTTATTAGCTATTTATCAGTTTAAATGGAATGTTCTGTTCCAGACAGTGTTTCTTTCTGTTTTAAAAATATTTCAAAGAAAAACTGAAGCAGATACAATTAACCTGAGAGGGACAATGCTTAAAATATTTTAGAGCTATCTTATTTTCACTACTGATGTGATGAAAAGTTTGGAGCCTAGCAGGTTTTGACAATTTACTTCATTTCCTTAAAATGCCTACAAGGGCTGTATAAGAAGCAGGAAAACAGGCAATATCAGTTGTAATACCTTCTCCAACTTCTGAAATAGTTTTCACAGGCCAGACTAGGTGGTTCGGTGTCCTAAGCTGACAAAGTCCTGAATCCAACTACACCTGCAAGAGAAAGTCCTGAAGGGCAACCCAAGAAGCCATCTCCAGAAAGACAGAAAGCTGGGCCAGGGTGGCTGATTCAACAGTAACAGGGAAATTAATGGAAACCTTTGCTAGGATCAAGGTCCATGAGAAATTGCAGAAGAAAAAAAAAAAAACAACTAAATAGAGATATCTACATATTAATTAGGTGTCTATGCTCACACAGTACTTAGAAAACTGTTGTTCACATGCATGCCGCTACATTCATTTGAAATATCATAGTTTACCTAAAAAGTTCCCAGCAGAGTAACAATCTAGATACCCAACAGCATCTGAGATGACATTAGTCTTACATTTAGACCACTGAATTAAGATCCTCTTCAATACTGTCAACAGAAACTAGGGACTTATCCACTGATAATAATAAAAGCTTAGACATCGAAGGTATCAAAATGTATTCCTTCTTTTGAGTTAAATCTGTCCCTAGCATGAGATTCTGTTACAAAAGTACAAGATTATTTAGTGTAATCTAAGCATTTGAGGTATTGCAGTGTACCTAAGTTGTTAAAGAACTGTCACAGGACTTTAGAGACATTTTTGCCCTTCTCAGACTGCAGCTAGGTTGTAGGCAGGATGTCCACAGACTTCTCAAACGGCACCAGATACCTACAGAATTGTGTCCTAAATATCATGAGACTTTTCTGATTTTTTTTTCTTGGATTTTTGTTTGCTTGATATTTTAGTTTGTATGGTAGTCTATAATAATTTATTTTAAAGAACATGGTAATGTATATGACATTTTTTTAGTTTTAACTGGGCAATCTGTACTTTGCATTCATGGTTTCAAACTGAAGGTAGAAAGAGGTTATGCCCTGTGGTTTTGCCTGCTGAAGACATGGTACTTACTCCATTTTATTACAGGATACCTAAACCAGATTTAAGAGTTCAAGTCAAAATATGGTCTTCACTTTTTCAACAATCTTGATTTTCCCCACAATAATCTCTACAAAGCACTGGTTAGAAGAAGTTGTGTCTTAAATGTAATCCGATGGGTATAAGACTAAACTCAGTAGTAGAGTCTCTCTCAGTTTTCTATGAAACACCCCAGATATGCCAGAGTTGGCCCTATCAATCAAGGTCTGACTGAATAGAAAGCTTCTCTAGATGTCTCATGATCTCCAGCAAGATAGGAAACACTTTACGCAAGTAAAAGTATTCAATTTTTGGTTTTGGTTTTCTTCTCCATGGGACCAACAGTCCCTAGAATGCTCATGGGTATAACTCAAACCTTGCCAGCAGCTTCTGTATGTGAGAATAATGAAATTTGCTCACACTTGACAACATCTGTTTGATGTTCCTGAATGTCCGTTGGGAAGCTCGAAACTTTGAGGTGTTACCCATAGGGGTTTGTAGCTGAAACACCAACTTGCTCATTTTCTTTACCTCCATTTTCTGTTGTAGTACATTGATTTTGGGAATGTCTTTTTGTATGAAAGTCTCATTTTTCTTACTACTAAAATGTTTAAATGTTTATCTGAAACACTGTATGTATCTGAAAGCTGCTCCAGCAGTTCCTGCATGCTTAAGGAAAAGAGAAAATTGTATTTGGAAAAGCATATCTAATTTGACCCATTGTTTGACATTTGTTTTCCCTCAGCAAGTGTTGTTTCAAATTATATAAAGCAGCTCAAAGGAAAAACTGTAATAAGATAAAAAATTAATTTAGGTGTCTTTAATTCTTTCTGAAATAATATCAAAGTAATTAAATAATGAATTATTCCTGGTTTAATTACAGTTTTCATGATTGACACAAATCCATATGCTCACTTTGAAATATAACAGAATTTTATAACACCTTTATTTGAGTAAATTAGAGCAAAGTCTAAAGCATTTAAATGTATGTAAATCCCAGAGTTAAAAATGGATTAAATATCACTTACAACCCCATAGTAAATTATACCATGATGTAGCAAGACTTCACTTTGTATAGATCAATAGTCGTATTTTTCATAGTGTTGTAAAGGGGATTCTAGTCAGTCTCTTCAAGCAATACTGACATTTCTTCAGCTGTCTAATTATGACTGACCTTTTGCAATGTTGATTTCATTCTTCAACACAAATCTTTCTGACTACTTTTTTTTTTAGTAGGTTCTCTAAATGTTGCCTCTCTAATATGAACACTATCAGAAGATTGCTTTATGTTTTCCTTTTTTTCACATAGAAAATATCTTGCTCCTCTTATGTTTTCTCCAGACCTTTATATTTTGCACATATAGGTATATCCTGATAAGGATAATCAGCATAATTGTGGCAGGTATATTTTAAAGGCAACTGTTAGATGACAGAGGATTGATAAAAATCATTATTTTGATAGAAATTGGCTAAGATGCAGATCTATGTCTTTGATACCTGAATTCGATTTGACTGCAAGAGCTCACACTGATCACTTAGAATTACTTCAGTAAAATGAGTGAGATGCCTAAGGATGCATCTATGTTATACTGCCCGATGACATTTCAGATAGCTCTGAGCTAGCTCCAAATGAGCTCGTATGTTTACACAAAGCAAAACCAGACACACAGTCTAGAAGCAGTATAGCCGTGTCCAGGTGGTATTACCTCAGAGCTAACTGACCAAGGCCTAGCTGTGTCACCTGGTCTCTGTAGCATCGTTAGCCTACAGGTAGTTTGTCCAAGCATATGTGAATGGCAATGCATTGTGCAGTGTAGACATATGCTGAGACTCTCAAGAAAGGAACTAAAGCAACCAGCAGCTGTGCAGGAAGTAAGCCACTATCACTTAGACCATTCAGCATGTCTTAAATTAAGCCATTAATACAGGAATAAATGTGTTGGAAAATCTCCACAGCCCAGAAAGCATTCCTGATGGAACATCTAGATTACTTTAAAAAGCATTGTGGTAATGGAGCTGTCTTCTTTTTATGTATTTATGAGACACTCAGATTCAATTCGTTACACTTCCTTAGAAGAGTCAAACCTGCTTTTCTTGTCTAAAAAATGCTTTAATCATCAAACTGTGGATGGGGTTGAAATTTAAAATAATATTTGTTGTTTCCAGAGCACTGGGCTTAGACATACCACCTAAGGAGCTACTTCAGGGTTCTCGGTGTAGATCTATGCTGATAAATGAAAAAGGACTAGGAACTCAATGTCTTCCCATTTTCTACACTAATTAATTGTTATGTCACTACCTGCAACTGGTTGTCTCTGTGACAAACCTATAACGAGTGCTAGCCTTAAGCAGTGTGGATGTGAGCTAATCAATGTCATTTGGCTTCAGGTTCTTTTTTATTTGCTAGCACTAAACCAGCTCAAGTACAACCACACCATGCAACACAGACGCTCTGTTGCACAGAATCTGAGTGAGAGATTTGTGCAGATAGGAAATACATTACTGCGTATTACACTTGGTGCTTTTATTTACAACAGAGCCCCTAACAGAATAGGTCATATCCAATTTCTGGATTTTCAGGGGTGGAAAGCATAAGGCATAAACCAGGAAAATGAGTTACCTCAGATTACCTATTACAGCCATGGCAGCAATCCCAGTGCTGCAAAAAAAAAAATGTCCTGCAATAATTAAAAGGAGATTAGAAGTATCTGAGATTCAATATGTTGTTTACAAACTGTGAGCAACTGAGGTGTACATCCACAAAAGAACACAGGAAGCTTTGTGGATGCTGAGTTAAAAGTTCACAGTACACAGCGATACCTGATTTTTAGGAGTCTTGCCATTTGCAAGAACCCACAGTCCCAAATTACTTACCTAGGTTACTCTTACACTCATGCTAGGGGAGAATTAAGTGCCCAAGGAGGAGAGCCATAGCTGGCAGTTGAGTGGGAGTCACATACAATAGATTACAGAGTAAATCATAAGTCCTTCTCTCTTCAAGGCTTAATTATGTAACTGTAGGAAGGCACTTATCTTCAGTCAGGATCCCCAACAGTATAGAAAGTCCTTAGCTGCCGAGACTTAATAGTGAAAATGAAAGGGCTTTGAGTATAACAGAAGCTGAGTAAAGAACAGTGTTTGCCATTTAACATCTAATCTTCATTTCATTTGCAACTGCCTACAGGGACAATTAATCAGGATTTAAGTGCCTTATTTCTTTGCAGACCAAGTACCTATTGTATAATATCTGAACAACAGTGAAGAAAGTAAAGTGTAGAAATACACTATAAAACCTAACAGTCTTGAGCATCAATGTTTTATTTGTACAATAATGCTCCATGGGATGGAACATGGTCATTTCTCAGCCACCTGTTTCAAGTCCATATGATTTCAGTTCTGTAGCTGAAGTAAAAGCTGATTTAAAGTTCTAATTTTATATGTCTGCAACTGCTTTTGCTTCTCAAATAATTAACAGGTCTGATTCACTTTCCTCTTCTGATTCCATACAGTGTTTCTAATAAAAACGCCTACAATAAAAAAAAAATGAAAAGAAAAATCATAAAGTCATTTCTTTACCAGGTTGAAAAGCATTGTAAGATTTGTTATAGATCCTCTTGCAAGATTCTGAGGTGGATAACAGAAGGAAACATACATAAAATACCTAACCATTTTGCCTATTCCAAAAACAAAGAAATGTCTCAGAGTGAAGAAATCCATCATTTTATCTAGCCAGAGTATCTTTTCATAAGTAAATAGTCAGATACTAAGTTTTTTAAGTGATCAAGCAGACATTTCCAAGATTTATTTTTTACAACCCATACAATTCATTTTAATCTGGGACTAATGAACTTTTTTTTTAAAATAAAGCCCTAATCCTAAAGTGGCCACTGGAAAAAAACTCCAGTATTTTGTCCATAGGAGCTCTTCACTATAGCAAAAAAATGTTCTCGATAAACCTGTCAGAGAAAATTGCAATGGTATTTTAAAAACCTGTCGTGGTTTAAGCCCAGGTGGCAACAAAGCACCACGAGGCCGCTCGTTCACTCCTCCCCACCCCGGCCCCAGTGGGATGAGGAGGAGAAAACATAAAGAAACGCTCGTGGGTCGAGACAAGGACAGGGAGGGATCACTCACCTCTTACGGTCATGGGCAAAAGACAGGCTCAAATTGGGGAAGAAACAAAATCAATCTAATTTACTACCAATCAAATCAAAACAAGGATAATGGGAAGTAAACCCAAACCTTAGCACACCTTCCCCCAGCCCTCCCTCCTTCCCGGCTCACCCCCACTCCCGGTTCTCTCTCCCTCCGGAATGGGGGTTGGGGTCAGTCCGTCATACCTTCTCTCTGCCGCTCCTTCCTCCTCAGGGGGAGGAGGACTCCGCGCTGCTCCCCTGCTCCACCACAGGAGACAGTCCTCCACGAACTACTCCAACATGCGTCCTTCCCACAGGAGACAGTTCTCCACGGACTTCTCCAACATGAGTCCTTATCGCGAGCTGCAGTTCCTCACAAACTGCCCCGGCGCGGGTCCCTCCCGCAGGCCGCAGTCCTTCAGTCCCCGGCTGCTCCCAGGGAGCGGCGGCCATCTTGGGGGGCCTCCACCCCCTGCTCCGGCGTGGGCTCCTCTCTCCCCGGGCTGCAGGTGGGCATCTGCTCCCCCGCTCCCCTCCGTGGGCTGGGGGGACACAGCCTGCCGCCTGGTCTCCCCACGGGCTGCAGGGGCATCCCCTCCTTCCTCCCTGCCCTCGGGATCTGCACAGGGGTTCCTCTCCCATCCCCATCCCCCGACTCCCGGCAGGTTTCCCCTCTGGAATCTGTTCTCCCAGAGGCGGGTCCGGCTCCCAGCCGGGGAAGCTTCCAGCAGCTTCCAGCAGCAGCCGGCCCTGCAGACCCTACCCCACTACAAAAACCATGCCACACAAACCCAAAACAAATGCATAAATTTGCCCCTTTTCAGAATACAGACTTTGGCACAGATGAAATATAGTGCAGTACAGAAAATTGCTGATATAACGACAACTCTACTTCTCCCCCCCCTTTCCCTTTGCTCTTCCTTTTTATTTAGTAAGTTTTTTTTTTAATTTATAATCTTCTATACCCCCACAGAAATGTGAAAGAAATGTTTTTAGTTTGTTACTAAAATGTTTTTACAAGATCAGAAATCTAACAAAATAAGTCTCCAATTTGTAGAGGAGGAAAATATTTACATGTAGTCGGAGAGTAGAACCTGCTTCAGGATTAGAAACTTTGTCCAAGTAAAATGAAGAGGCAAGAATTTAGCACTGAAATGCACAAAATTCCTCCATTAATGACAGAGAGCCTACATAACCACATTAGACTAACTAAACACCTAAGGTGATCCACACAGCATAGATGAATTCAGCACTAAACTTTAGATGAAAATATTGTACGTGTTAGAAAATCTTAATCCTATGTCAAGCCCCATCATGCACTTTTGAACATTTCACTTTAAAATTCACACACTGCAAACCTCAATGGCTGTTTTCAATAATAAATCTGAGTATCTGTGTTTTTCAGGGTTGTGGTTTGGTTTGGTTTGTTCTTTTGAGGGTGGAGTGTTGTTTGGTTTGGGGGGTTTTGTGGATAATAGAAGAATAAACTTGAGAACTAAAAGGTATAAATCTAACCCCAGCTCAAAGAAGTCATATCCTATTTACTTTAAATGTGTCTTGGCTTTCCAGAGGGTTCTGACATGAGATGAGTCCTGGCATGAGCATGATTTCAAACCAAAGAGAAAAAAAGACAGTTTCTAATCTTTCTAGCCCCTTTTAATAATAGAAATCAATAGATTGTTATCATTGTTCACTAAAAGATAGAACATGAAGGTCAGGTTTCAAAGCCTTTATTCAAAAGGGAAAAAAATCAAAAGCAGGTTTCCCCCACAGAAGAGACATCCGTGTGGTCTATTCAGAAGTGCTTTGGATCGCATGGTCTCTCTGAGTCAAATATCATAGTGATGCTAGTTCAGCAGTAACTTTTGCAGATCCACTAGGAATCCAAATGAAATCTTTCAGTTAAGACTTTAGTTACTGCATTTCCAAACACAGATTAATTAATGCAATTGGGAGTGACTATTGTATGGAAGAGTGATCCACGGATTACATAGCTACCGTTTATTGTATGATCATATCGGAAGGCTTAGACATAGACTCATAAATTACTGTCATGTATTGTTATTGTCTGTACTTTTATGCTGAATGCCCATTCACTGTCTGGACAGTAATACAAACAAATGATTTTCATATTAATCCTAAACACATTTATTTAATTGGAAAACTCTGCACCAAATTATTTTTTCATCACTTGGACAACTTCGCTTAATGAATAGGTCATTTGTAATAAAAACTACTTGAATATGCAGCTGGTGTGGAAGTATTTATAATGTTGCACAAAAAAAAATTGTAATGGGCTGACATGCACAAATCTTTATTCTTCAGACCTGAAGTTGATGGCGTGCATTGCCTTCAAGGTTACCCTAGGGAAAGAAGCAGGGCCACAGAGACAGCCAGGTGTAGGTCCTGTAGGTCCCAGGTGAGTGTCATCTCGTGGGTGTCCTCTCCAGTGCAGCAGAGGGTTTCACGATCATGTCAACAACCATGACCACACTCTTTTTTTCCTCAGAAGAACAATACCTTTCATCGATACCTGATCAAAATTCATGTTGGTGGTCTTTCTTTGATTATACTATTAGCATTGATTGAATAATAATAATTAGGTGCTAGGGTTGCCTACTGGCTGCTAAGCTTCATGAATATTTGCTATTTGAGTAAAATTTGTTGGATACAAAAATGTCTGTTAGGCACTTATTATCTATCTTGTTGTAATATGGAGTCAACAGTCTAGAAGATACCAGATGGACAGGGGTGGGGGAGACTTCAGTACAGGATTACAAACTAAAGCTAAAAAGCATCAGGGTTAAGAAATAGAAGGGGAACAGTATGATTTGAATGTCAAAAAAAAAAATCACTTTCTCAGGGAAAACAGAATAACAGTGCTTCAAAATGCACCAGCACGTGGCCTAAATGCTGCCACCAAAGCTTCAGGGTGTGTGGGCTGCAAGCAAAAAGGCAAACTAAAACTGCACATACCTTTAGCCATATTAAAGCACTCAACCCCATGCAACAATACATGAAGGACTCCATAGTTCCTGTTTTAATCTCCATAAATGCAGGCTCAATATTCCACTGAGACAGTCAATGGGTTTTTCATGAAAACCTGTAGTATCTGCAGGAAGATTTAAGTGTGGGCATGAAATAAGTTTGTCATGTGTGTAGTTCCATCTGTTAGTTCTCCAAGTCTGGAGAAAATACAGTTAGGCCAGCTAGCAAAGCCAAAAACTAAGATTTTAGACACAGATTTCTTTGAATTTATCAGCCTGAAGTCAGAATAATTTCTAGGCATGCTGAGATATTTTTCTTACAAACAGTACATGAAATTTTTTAAAGAGAAATACTCTAAATATCACAAATGAACAAATTAAAACCTAACTAATCTTTTGGGAATTTTAACAAGGTAATTCAAATCTTACCTCAAAAAAATATATAAAAGAATCAGCAATATCTTTAGAATAAAAATACCTCAGCATGGGCAGAAAGGAGATGGGAAAAGGTAAGGACAGCATAGAAACAACATGTGCTTTTCTATCCAGATAACACTTCCTTAGCAGAGTTTTTCATTGAAGTTATTTCAACAGCAGGGGAAGTGCAGGCTTGTACTTTGTTATTAATCCATAATGAGAGAAGTAGGAAGAAGGTGTTTTCTTGTTCTTTTTCACATTAAAGTTAAGTATAATGTTTCAGGCTAGAAAACTTTTTCATTCTAATGGATTTTCTTTCCCTGTAAACAAATGGAATATCTCATTTGCTCAGACAGATCAGTGATGATACACATACAGCTGTATGTATCTACTGTGGAGGTATTTGCAACTGAACATAGCAACTAAAGCAAACAACCCAGAAGCCAGAATGTTTTGTGGCATCATCTCTGGGACTCAGAGAAAAAAGACCAGCACAGAGGGACACCCCACACCATTGCCCCCCTGTTTCAGCCACCACTTTGAATTCTTGCCACATATCTGATTTATAATTACATTCTCTACCCTTTAAAACTGGTTAAGCAGGAAATTGTTTTGGCTGGAATTACAAGGGCACATGGTTCTTTCACAATGCTCAGAGGCTGCATCTGCATGATCTGAGTCATATTATTTAGTCTGTATTATTTCTACAAGAGGTCTTAGAGGCTTTAACAGCTTTTCTGAAGAAAGAGGGATGGACAGTGGTCCATTCCTTGATTTGGACATGGCTGATTTTATTAGGTTGTGCCATAAAGATATAATGCATATGGGTTTTCTTTTACATGATACTAATATTAGCATAAAAATAGTTGTTCATAAGGCTATTGCTCCAACTTCAGTGAAGCTAGATTTGGATTTCTCAGTCCATGGTACTTTTTCCTTGTCTGCTTTTATTTACGATATGGGCATCAGTCTTGCTGTTGCCATAGGCAAAATGGATTAGAAGCAAAAAGCAGCAGCAAAGCACATACACATACAGCCTCATTTGCAGAGTTCCAGCAAGAGCATTTCTGTGTTCATTCACTTCGGCCAAACTGCTTGTCTGCCAGGCTTTACTTCCAGTTCTGGTGTTACTGGCTCATAACACCATCCTAAATACATTAAAATCCTCTTGTAAGATCACATATTTGGTTTGTCACTCAACCATGTGGGTTGTGGAGGTCAAGTGCACAGGTTGCCTCTGGATATGTTTGTTATATCAATACATCCAAGGTTGTTTCATTACCCATTTTAGTCCGTAATATTTGAAAGGAACTCCACTTATGTAAACAACACTGGCACATTCTAGTCAGTGTTTAAACTCACTGTTTAAATTAGGTGCAGAAACTTGAAGGTAGGAAAAAAAAAAAAAAAAGAAGCTCAGAAAGAAAGTCCTTGGATCATGTTGACTGCCCCCTTAAACTCTATACCTAAGACTGTTTCATTTGATAACAGAAATCAATGGCAGTGGAAGGAAAATAAAACAGACATTAAAACACGAGAAATAACCCAGAGGTAACAGTCAAATTTAAAGCCATTTATCACAGCTTTTTTTGACACAGGAAATTCATTTGGACTATAACATGGAATAACCATCAGGTATCTTATTGTATAAGTGATCTTATTTCAGAGTAAGTTCACAGGACTCAAACAGGAGGAAGCTAAGATGGTGGTATTCTCAAATCCCAATGAACTTTTCAAAATTTCAATACAAACTTTTCAAATCAAACTTCTCAAATCCCAGTGTAAAAATATTTACATAGGAAAGTAATGAGGTTTGGTGTTATATAACTGATGTCATCAATTTATTAGATGAGGTTATCGGGAAAATTGTTTGTCAGTAAGTATTTTGGAGTGCCTGTCACGGATGCAGTGGTTTAGATCACTTAAAGATCATCATCAAAGGTGTTAGCAAAAATGATTTTTATGTGAATTTGTAAAAAGTGTGACTTAACAAAGTTCAATGGCAAGGTTCACTCTATTACTTACTACATGGAAGAAACATACAAAGGAAAATTGAGTTAGAATTGATTTAGAATGATTCACACAGAGACTGGAGATGGAAAAGGGTAAGGGAGACCCTCAGGTTGAGTCACAAAGTTCAGAGTGGGCCCCCTTGCTTTCTAGTCTCCTGATGGAGCTTAGGTGCAGCTGGATCCAAACTTAGTCCCAGACTTGGTCAACAGTTTGTGTCTAATGGAATTAATACAAGGATAAGGAAAAACCTCACATTGAGTCATGAGGTTCAGAATGGACCCCCTTGCTTTGTAAAATCCATCTCAGAGAGTAGTCTAGGTGTGGCTGGATCCAAACTTAGTCTAAGACTTAGACAATGGTTTATGCCTAATAGAAGGGATACAAAGGGTAGGAAAACCCTCCTGTTAAATTACTATACCAATTTGTTGGGGAATGAGTGATTATGGACCCTATACAACTCTGAGGTAGCAGCAATCTAAGAATTATTAACACTATTATGGTAAATTACAAGATTAGGCTATATGATTTTTAACAATACTGAATCATCTGCCACTTATCAGAGTGATTTAATAAAGTTTGCTCTCAGTACTACAAAGTTTCCTAAATCAAATCGCACACACACACACACAGATATAGAGGTTAACCTATAATAGAGATTCTTCTCTCTTGGCCAATTATAGTAAATTATTGGTACCAAATGATCTTTAAAAACCTCACAAAATCGAATTGTGGTGAATTACTCACTATTCTCTTTCGTCAGCATTTATCAGCAGATGATCTTTGAACCCTACTTCTCCATCGGCATCTATCAGCAGGTGATCTTGGAAATCCTTGTGAAACTACCCTTAAAAATCGTCATGAAACCTACTCTTTAAAATCCTCATGACATCTACTACTTAAAATCCTCTTGAAATCTACCCTGAGAGGCATCCCAGCTCAGAGGGAGATACTGGGTCACAGCCTGCTGCGATCCCAGAGACATCAAAGGGTCTTACTTAGGATCACTATTTATAGGATTGCGAGATGATTGACTTTGGTCAATATATTTCTATTCTGGCCATAATTCTTGTCAGGTAATTCTGGCACCCTCCAAGGTGGGCCATGATCCGGGCAGCAGGAGTTTCAGGTATGGTTAGGGAGTGCCTAATCATCCTAACTCACTGTACCATAGCCAGGATAAGAAAGTACCAAATTGTCCCAACTCACTGCACAAGAACACAATGTTGGCTGCTCCTGACATCGTAAGGTAGCCCGGGGTGGGGCTGCACCATCACAGTGCCTTCCTTTTCAGTCCCACATCCTCAAATCCATTCAGGACTCTAATGTCTGTAGGCACTGTCAGTGATGAAGTCTGGTGCAGAAAGTAAAACAGCTATGATAATTTAAAGCAAAATTGTAGACAGATGTATCCAGGCTTTTCTGCTGCTTCTCAGATAGCATTGTGGTATATTTCTGAGCTTTTATAAATAGAAAAGATTTTTGGATGAACATTTTTGGGAACTTGCCAACGTAGATTATTCTAATGACATTGGTCTGGAATAATACACGATAGTGGGTAGTATACTCTTGATATTTCAGCAGAAAACGTGATACTTTATATGTTCCTTATAGCATGTTTGGCAGTCCAAAAATGTTTCCATAGCAACAGGATTAGAAATAGGCTTGAGGAAAGTTGTCAGAAATCAGATTCTACCAATTGAAATTTGCTGAGGTAATGTTCATTTACTAGTATCTAAATGCCTAAGTTCCTAATCCCTCACTATGTGAATATATATTTATTAAAAAAAAAAAAAAGACCTTACATGCCTTAGGATGTTTTACAAAAGCTTTATAAGAGCTATACTAAACAGCCTTTAACAAGTTTTTAGGTTTTTAGAGAATACTTACCACAAAAGTATTCCTAAGGTGGATGTCAGTGGTCATTAAATGTCTAATTGGACTTAAGAATTTATTGTAAAGGCATTAGTATGTTCATAGTATCCTGAGAATTTCTTTAATATATTTTTGGCTATTCCTAGGAAGAAACCTGCTCATTCAGGAAAATGTAGTAGCAGAATACATTCATCTGTAGATCTGACTAAATTCACTGTTACCACTGTAAATGCAGCGTAATTCCACCAAGTTTGATAAGATCAGGATAAGCCCCAAATCTATTTTATATTAAAACTCTGAACAAGTGCAGAAGCACATACCATCTCCTCTTAAACCTGATATATCATCTGTACTTTTCAAAATGGTAGCTTTTCTCAGAGAAATGAGCTATGAGTTGTTTCCTCCTCATTTGCCTTGGTTGCGACCAGAAGCTGGAAGTACTACCAAGACCCTAATCGATATGTTCATTGTACTCATGCAGGCAGCCTGGTTTTTGATCCTCTCTGGCTTTGCAGCAGGAAACATTGGGGCATTCCCAGGAAATACATTGATCTTTTTCATTTGCTTATTGCCACACATCATAGACACATAGACAGAGATATGGCCAAGTCAAGACCCATCCTCATAACCAGGGGAATAATGTCCTCTTGTGCACAGGGCATACCTTCTTCCCCATAATTTCCAGTCTTAGTCTGCTTGTCCTTCAAGAGGTAAAAAAGGTAGACACTTGATGGTATTAATTTGGCCTCACATGTGGCCTGACTACTAAAATAAAAAGAAGTTGTAGATTTATCCAGAGTTTCTGTATTTCTTGAATAGTAACAATATATGCTTTCTGGAGGATCCAGGATATGCTATCAGAGATTTCAAACTACCTTTGTGCCTCAGAGGTCCTGAATTTTCAGGAGAACAAAGCACATATTAAAACTGCTGTGGAAGTCTCTTCAAAATATCATTACTTTAGCTGGAACTTGATTGAGTGACAGAGTTTCACTGAAGAAAACTCAAAGTTTAAAGGGTAATAGTATTAAATAAGTTATATTTTTCATCATCATGGTAAGCAGTCAGAGAGTTAAATTTAAACTCATTGTTTTCAAAAGGAGTCATTCTTATCAAAGCTTAAAAAGTAATTCTTGAAACAAGTTAGATATATTTCTCTCGCCATCGTAAATCCATTTTGAACATCATCTTTGTAGAAAGCTACAATGGTTAAATTTATTTCTCTCCTTGTCTCTGTGTCATCTGAAAATCAGTTCAGCTATTTTAAATAGTGCATAGAAAATAGAAGTCTTATTTCTCAAAGGATGCTTACTTTACCTGAGGAATAACTGACATATTTTAAGATTTTGTGAGGATGATACTGTGAGAAGAAAAGCCAACACAAATTAATCTAAACTTAGAAATGTCTTTGTTATTAAGCAATTAACATTCCTAAATCACAGAAGCATACTGATATCTATTTACAGAAGAAGCAAACAAGTTAGAAGAAAAATCCAACTGCTGCTTATTAAAAAAAAAAAAAAAAAAAAGAAATGTATGTTTAACTGAGGTTTCTGTTTGCTTATTTAATTTTCTAGAATTTACAGAACTAATGGTGGGATGCAGGCAATAATTCTGGTCATATTTTTAAGCCCCAGGCAGTTTCATTTGAAATGTCTGCTGTATTCTGTGTTCATACTTGCAGAGGTATTTGTCATGTTAATCACATGGAATCAAATTCTCAGGAGCCATATGCAGCTATAACTGTTTAAGTCCAGTGAGTTTTTTGTTTGAATTTGATGAGTTTCTTTCTTACTTTACTAATGCTAATATTTAAGCTGGAAGAATAATCAATAGGGAATAACAGTGAACTGCTTGTATATATTTTTGTGAATGACTGTGATGATTTTGTGTTTATTTTGGAGGCCTTTCTGGATTAACAAGTGTAAAAATCCTTGTTTTAACATGCAAAGTGAAAGTAACACCTTTATTTTTCAGTTTTATTGCATAATTTCATATTTTGTTGTTGAAGAATAGAATATCTGTTGAATTTCCAAATATATATTGTAAAAACAAGTTTAGTAATGGTACTTTGCTACAAGTTAGGAAGACTGCACTTAACACATACTTGTTGTATGTGCATACTGAATACTTTATGTGCATTTGTGAATACAAAAATGCCCATGAGTTATTATTAGCTAACAAATTTTCTCAGCCTAGACATAGTTAAATGTGTGTATTTTGAGTGTTGCTAGAATTCAACAACAACAAACATAATAATAGTTGAGCACTTTTAGGACCTTGCAGTCAGGGTGGTAAAGTCCAGAGTAATTTTGGCTCTGAGAAATGTAGCAATCCATAAGTTTGAGGAACTTGCTTTAGACCTTGTTAGCACAATATGTTGTTGAAGAAGTTCATTATAAACAGGCTGAATGATAACTTCTTATATAGTAAAATACTCCTTATAATTGTTTTCAGAAAAAAAAAAACCTGTTTTTTTTTTTTTTTTAACTTGTGATGGAAGCTTGTGTAATCCAGCACTTACAAAATGATGAATTCTCTGGAACACAGACAGTGAGACTTCACATTGCTGGAGGACTGCTGCAGGCATCCTTTCTGAAATATGAAGGACAGAGTCATCTTGCAGCCTATCATTACAGCCTTTTGTGATACATCCAAAGATCAGTGGTTAAATTTCAAGTCAAAATGTATCTAGATTACGTACACGCTAATCTTAAAATAAAATGCAACATCTGAATTATCAATTTTTCACCACGTGAAAGTGTTAGAACCCTGGCACAGAGCCTGACTTGTTTTTCTTTGTCTAGCTACTATTTTCTGCTGCAGGTTTGAATGACTCAATAGAACAAAACAAAGTTGATTGTTAAATAATTTACAGGAGCCTGAATCATCTTTAAAAGACAATCTCACCACCTGCAACTTGAATGCTGAGGCTTGTTATTTGCTCAAATATAGTTTATTAGATTATATCCCCCATGTGTGTGTGAAAACTAAACATATTTATCACTTGGGAGTCTAAATGATCTTATATAAAGGGAAAATGGTAATTTTCCAAATGAATAGTGAACAGTGATGTATCTCATGAAAGGTTTTTGATGACTTTATTGTTTGTTATTTTCATACGAATAGTCATCTAAGCTCATCTGTTCCAAAAGTTACAGTGTGGGAACTTTCCAAGATTGACAACCAAAGATATTTTCCAAGAAAAATACATTTCAATTTTATTATAATTTTTCCCGAAGATACATTCAGAACAGTGCAATACTGATTCTGCTTTTGTGTTCTTCCCCACCCCAAACACATGCAAAAAATATTTGGCTCCTGTATGAAAACCAGACAAGAATGACATTAAATTCACACTTTTTTTTCCATTTCCATTTGTCTATTTCATAAGAATTTATGACAAGTTCCTCAGTGTTTCACTGAATAAAATTTCTTAAGTAGTTTCAAAGGGTTTTTGAAAATATATAGGTCACTAAGGGGAATTGTTATTGCTGCTGACTGTACAACAGCACCTATATTCTGAGTCTTCTATAAACCTCATCACCTGAGGACCTAAACTATTTAAACACTTTTCAGATATGTACCTCTGACATATTCAGGGGAATGGATGAAGAAATTCATCAAGCTTTAACAGAAAAAAAGGTCCTTCTAACATTATGCAGCTGAGATCTTAGGAGTAATATTGACATATTCCCATTATTACATAGCAGATAGACCCTTTTGTAAATACAAATAGAAGTTAGAAGCCAAAAATTAGATGGTGCAAAATCCTTAGTGCTTTGTGAAGAATCTAGGGATGGAGAAACCAAGACAAACTGACATTGAACAAGTCATCACAAAAATTTAATCTGATGCTAACTTACATTTCAAAATTAATATTGCTTGCATTAAAAAATAATTCTTTTACTTTCATGTTTTAAACCCATTTGAAGGTACTTACATTATTAAGCAGTGAAAGTAACAAGTCTGAATTTGCCTAAGCTTATGCCTTGACTAAGTGATTTGATTTTCAAAAGTCATGAGTGCCCAGAAATATTATGGCTGTTAACACACCTGAAAATAAGACCACTTATTTAAATACATACGTAATACAGCTCTAGGCACTTACATTTAAGTACTCCTCATGGAGGTTCAAGTAGACTATACATTAACATTAAGTGTAATTTAAGTCTTTAAGACTTTTTTCATATTATAAACCAAAACAAACAAAAAAACCCCAATTAGTCTTGTATTTTTCAGGTTGTTTGACTAATCACACCACACAGGAAGACCCACCAAAGATAAAAGGAGAAATGATGGGTGGAGGAATCCCAATAACCTAGTCAGTGGAGAGAAGCACACTGAATGGCTGTTTCAAAGACCACCCAAGAAGAACAACTGGACGATTAGACTAGCATCGAGCGTGAAACTCACCAAAGTGACTCAGTGAAAGAGAATCTTTACCCAGTCCACCGTGAAAGCTAATGAGGCTTATTGCCTAGAGAGGTGTGTGACTTACTATGGGATGCAGGGTGAAGAAAATTTGGGGACTAAGTAAAACATTATGGGATGTTTTAAGAGCATTGTGAGACTTTGTGAGACTTGTAAAAAGTTCAGGGAAGGACCAAAGGAGGGGGTCAAGGTAGGGCAGAGGGGAACAAGCATGAAAAAATACAGGGAAAAGGGGATAAAGGAATCCAACTGTGTAAGCCAGCAGCTGGACAGTGTTCTTACTTAGCTAAGCTCTTAGCTTGATCACTCTAGTCTGTCCTATATTCTTATTAAATCTTATTTTTAACTACCTTCTGTGAGGATGCACTGCTGTTTTGAGCATGCACACGCATGTATGTGTGTGAACACTAGCAACTTCTAAGCTGCCCTAGCCCTTCAGCAGGAGCAGAGGTTGCAGTGCCAGCCGCTCATGCAGGACCCTGAGCCTAAAGGTACCATGTGTCTAGAGGTCAACAACTGGAGGAAACTAAAGACTAGGGCCAGCTCTAGGATACATTGTGTGCTTAAGACCAGCTCTGGGACAGTCCCTTTTTGCCTGTGTGGATGTGTATATTCCACTGGTGGCTTTTGATCCTGATCAGCCAGAGTGGAAGAAGAGGTTTTGGCAATATTTTTGCGGGTGCTGGTGAAGGTGCTGACCTCTGTCTGCCTTTGTTTCCATGGATGTCTTTTTACTGTATACGTGTGCGCGCAGGTGCGTGTGTGTGTGTACACTTGTTGGGAATACGTGCTTGGCCTCACTGATGTCGAGATGTGGGGACACAGAACCTGCAACTTCCATTGGAGTGGGAAAGGAGGAGCCCCTTGTACCTTAGTGTGTGCCAAAGACAGCACTAACAGACCAGTCAGGAGATATGCCCCCTGCTGTGCACTGAATCTCACAGCCTCAAAAAGGATTCATCAGAGATTCAACAATAAATATAATTAATAAAATGAGTGAAAAAAGAAATACAGAAAATCATGTTCACTTAAAATAAAATTTGACACAGGAATCAGCTTTAACTAAACTGTAATAAGCCACTGCGGTTGAAATAATAGCATTAACAAAGGACTTCTCAAATTGGTTTAACACTTAAATAAGTAAAACCAGTGCCTATTTCTCACATAAATATGGCTTTAATGCAAGGATACTGTCATAGAGGGAGTTGCCAAAATGATAAAGCTGTAAATGCAAGCAGTCTTGCTTGTCTCAGTTTATAATGGGTCAAGAGCTTGCACATTAGGAGTTATTGATAAGTAACTGTTATGCTAGTCTCATAACGTACCCTTTCATACTCTACTTTCTTTCATGGTGAAGGCATATCAATGCCACGATATCAAACATGACAATGTTTACGTGCAAGCACATCCTTTGGAATATCCTATCCATCACAACAGAAAGGTGACTTAAAGTGGGCTCCTTTGTGAAAGGTAGTGCCCAGTCTGAAGTATGATATTTAACAGAATATTAATGGCTTCATATTTTTTTGTTAATCTGAAATTGGTCTTCAGGTAGATGCTTTGAAAGTATTAAGGAAGACAACAATTTTTTCCATGGATATTTGCACTGGTAATGAATATTGCTTTCTTCATTTGTATCTGTCAGGCTCTCCTTTCCAATTTTAGAGACTCCAGGATCACAAAACATTTATTTGCATCATATAAATTCTTTAATAATCCACATTCATGTTTAGCCACCTCCTTTTCTGTACTTCTTCTCCTTTTTGTGTAAGCTGGACATTGATGCTCTCAAGTATTCTGAAACCGTCCCCTTTGAGACACAGACAAAATAGATTAAAAAAATGAACATCTGGATTTTGTTCCTGTCTCACTCCCTATTTATTTCTCAATAACAGAATAGCTAAATCTTCAATTTTATGCATGTATTCTTTCACCTCCATCTCTCATTACTTTATTAAGCAGAAATTAAATACTTATTTGGAGACAATTTTAAAGGTTATCCTTTTATTTGCTCTAATTGAGTTCCCAGATGCCAAATCAAATTTATATTCAAAGTCTCTACTTTGGCAGAATGCTGCACAATAAGCTCCTTTTTCTATTCATATCAAAATTATATTCTATTTTAACTCACTATTCTCATAATTCAGTAAATGTATTTTCATGACAAGAGACAGCAATTTCAGTTTGTTCAGGGATCTGCTTGGCAGGATCTGACGGGAGAGCGCAAAGAGGCCCAGGGGGAGTTGGTTGATCTTCAAGGAAATCCTTCTCAAAGTAAAAAAACATATGTTCCACTGTATTGAAGGGGAAGTCAAGGGAGCATCACACTGGGACAGCATGGATGTGCAGGGAATGTACAGGGATGCTCAGCATGGCTGAGCTCTGTGGCAGAGAAAATCTACTCAGTTCACAGGATAGAGGAGGTTTATTGATTTATTAACGAACATAGTTCAGAACCAATGCAGCAGATACCTTCTATAGCTGGGCCTGAGAACTTCTAATCCCACATCCACATGCACTGCCTTGCACAGTTGTGTACATATATATATATATATATATATACCCACCCTATACACCCACCCCTTCCAGCTGGCTATAGGTAACCACCAGCGCGTTGCCTCTACCCTGGGAGTGCCGGTTCCCCTGGGTGTGCACCCTTCCTGCCCACTCTATGAGTAGTTCCCACATTCCCTACAATCTTAGTAGACCTGTCCACGCAACAGCAAGTAGTTGCCCCAGGAGGTGTGTTCTGCACCCCAAGGTGAAGCCCCTGTGCGCAGCCCCAGCCCTGCCAGCCCAGTGCTGAGCACAGGCTGCTCCTGGTCCGCACTGGGAGGCTGCACACCCCGGCCTGGGCAGCAGTCGGGGTGGCCCGGGGGACACTGCCGACAGGGAGAGACCGCCTGTGACGGCTCCTGCTTCCTCTCCACCATCTCTTCTCGCTGCCACAAATATTTGTGCATCTTTTGTTCTTCTTTTCCAGTTGACTGTTTGTTTGTTTGTTTGTTTCCTCAACAGTCTCTTGGTCATTCCCTGTTTAATCCATCTGATTAACAGTATCATTTTTTCTGGCAGACACCCTTTCAGACATTTCATTCACACACAGTGTTTACACTTATGTTTCTATCCTGACAGGTGCTGTTTGCTTGGCCATTTTATATTTGTACGTGTGAGTGCGTGTGCACGTGTGACAGGTCACCTACAAGCTCAAAGAAAAAGAAGTACACGGAAGGTGGAAACTTGGACAGGCTACCAAGCAGGAATATGGAAACACTGGCTGTATATACAGGGATGGATTTGGGAAAGCCAAAGCTGAAACTAGGGAGGAATGTGAAGGGCAACCGGAAAGGCTGCTATGGGTATATCAGCAGAATAAAAAACGCTAAGGAAAATTTGAGCCCACATGCTCAGTGAGGGCAGAGGATCTATTGACAAAGAACACAGAAAAGGCTCAGTTACTTAATTTTTATTTGCATCCATCTTTCCTAATAAGGTTTACCCTCAGGTTTCCCAGAAGACCGAGTATATTAACAGAGTTGGTGGGAGCGAAGCAGTACCCACAGTAGAGGAAGAAAAAGCGAAGGAGCACTTAAGCTAATAAGATGTACGTACTTCCATGAGACTAGATGGGACGGATGCCAGGGTGCTCAGGGGTCTGAAGGATGTAATTGGGAAGCTGTTCTTTATCATCTTCAAAAGATCATGGTGACAGGGGAAGGTTCCAAATGACTGGAAGAAGGCAAACCTCAAATCCATCTTCAGAAAGGACAAATTGGAGGATTTAAGGAACTACAGGCTGGACAGTTACACCTCAGCCCCTGGAAGATCAAGGAGCAAATTCTCCTGAAAGCCACTTCCATGCTTACGAAGGACAAGAAGATGATTAGGAACATCTAGCATGGATTTTTATTTTTTTTAATACCAAAATTAACTAATTAGAGGAAAGGGGAATGTCAAATATAATTCTATGAGGTGGTACTATATATTTTTTTATCTCAACAAGCATATACCCATAATTGTAGCTAATAACAAATAACAACAGTGTTTCATGCTGCAGAACGGATTTGTCAAAGGTAGCTTTCAGACTGTATCTGGCACTACAGAGAAATTAGATTTGTTGAAAGAAATAGGAAAAGTTTTATTAAAGTAAAGACTGAATGGCCACTGATGTGTTATTTCTCCATTTTTAACAGACTAGCATAAAGGAATGATTTTCAGGACAAGTTGATCATACATCCCTTTGGAACTGGGCATCTTCAGCTTATCTACTAATTTATTTTTCAGGAAGAATGAATTAATCTAATTAGAGATACATAAAGTAAATGATGACAATATAGTTATGAAAAGGGGAAGCAATTTTGCCTTTCAGATAGCTGATAGACTTAGCTCAGTTGGAGTCACATAAGCTACATCGTGTTGTTTTGTTATTTTCTGATTTGCGTAATAAGTGAAATTTCTCTACTGAATCATCTGCATAATTGAAGGATCTGTCATGAGACATAAACTTTTGGGTATCACTATTTCTTTGCTCCATGCACTATACTTTCTTTCTATGCAAGGAAAGTTGGTGATTCAAACCTTGAATGTGACATTTTATTAATTAACTAGAACAAGAGAATTTGAACTACAGGGTAAATGAATAAATTAAATGACAAGACTCTAAATCCCTGGTTAAGTGTCCCTTTATTCAGAAATACTTTTTCCTCTTCCTGAACATTTGTAAGCAGACACTATGCAGAGTTGCTGTGCTGTACCAAGTGGACTTGTCTTGTAGTTGTACAAGTTGTTTAAAGATAATTGGGTGTTGTTGTGGCATCTTTGAGTAAAGTCTACTCATGTACCCCATCTCTGATTTTTGTAGGAAACATTGACATGTATCATTAATGTTAATGTTGACTGCTGTCTGCCATTTGATGGATCTATTTTATGTTTTTGCAGTAGGTTGTAATGTAGGATGTTTTGTATTAAAATACCTTTTATACTTACATTTTGCAAAACACAGTACAAAATTGACATTTTCATGTTGACTGCATTTTGTATGTTGCTTCATGGCACATTTCACTGTGACTTGGGAAGTCCTGTTCTATGCAAAAACATCAGCAACATATTGATGTCAATGGGAGCAGTAACTAAAGATAGACTGGACTTGCTAGCAATCTGAATAGCAGATTTTTAGTTTTGTAACTCAGTTCTGTAATACTTCTTCTGATGTGTTGTTTGTTTTTTTAATTTCTGATTTTTGAGGACTATGAAGAACCACTAGAAGTCTGTGTATCAACTAGAATTGTAATATGTAGTCTATACTGGCTTCCTCTAATATAGTAATTCCATATGGAGTGGGTGCCAGTCACAGAGTTTATCTACCGTATTAACTACAGTATTAACAACATCTAAACTAGCTTTGAATAAGGTCTTCTACAAGACAGAATTAGTCTTCTTACTTACTTCTAGAAGGTACAGTACCTTTAAAAAATGTTAGTTCTAGGCCTGGAAACCATATACTTTGTCAGCACATTATTGTGCCCAAAGTAATGAGCCTTGACCTCTCAGTTTGGATCTGGTTTGTTTATGTTTGTATGGCTCTGCATTGTTTGTGTAATATCAATACTAAAATTCTTCCATAAAAGCACTGCAAGCATCTTGGGAAGTATAGGACAGCACATTCTGAGGTTACAACATTAGACAATGTCTTTCTAATCACAGCAGGTGAAAAATGGATGGGTGGATGAATGGAATAAAAACACTGGACTGAACAAGACCCTGAACATAGCTATTCTACTGGAAATGAATTGGGAGGGGGCACAGAATAACTCCAGGTATGCCTGTGGGACAAATTCTGCACCACCAGAGTGGAACAATCTCTAGTCTGTCACTATTTCAGTCATCATTTGTTTATTGGTTTTTGTTTGGGTTTGGTTTTTTTTTAATTTATTTTTGTTTTAAATCTTTTCAGGGATGAAAAAGAGGGAAGGGCAGTTATAGAAAGAATGTATGTTTGTAGTCCCTGCTCAATCAAAAATGCACTGATTTCAGCATGTTTTACAAAGACTCCAGTGCAGTGCCCAGTCTGAGAGTCTGTACCTTGAACCTGAGCCAAACTGTACCAAACTAATTCATGGCATGTTCTCATTAACATCAATCAGAATCAAGCCCTGGAAATCAGTTTATAAAACAACATTTTTTTCCTAATATGCATTTAATGATGTGTATCCACTTTCTGTGGGTTTTTTTTTTTTCAAAACCTTTTGCTGAAAAATGCAAATTTAGGTGAACTCCCCAAAGATTTAGTTTTTAACTTAAGATACACTTTCTTTTCATTTCATTGAAAGTATATGAAATATATGTACATAAAAAGGAGTTCAGTTGCTCTCTGAAGTTAGAACAGTTGCTTTTAACAGCACAAATTTTCATATTCCTCGGTAAGTATGTTTTCCTTCTATTTCCTCCAAGATATATTAGCTTCTAATTTCTATTAAAATTTAATTTTATTTTAACTATTTCCAATGCTAATTACTATTCCTCTTGTGCTTATTGATCTGTCACACTCATCATTCTTTCCATCTCCACATTTTTTCCAAATATCACTAATGTGGTCTTTCCTTTTTTTTTTTTTAAATACATTTCTATTCTTGATTTGAAGTACAATTTGATTTGATGTGCAAGATCAGGAAATTTCAAGTCCTCTCATCCACAATGTAAGGACACCAATCTTTCATAGAAAAAATTTTGGTTTTTTTTTTCCTAAAGGAACAGTTGTAATTTAGTAATTTCCTGTACTTTAGTACACCTTTTCTGAATAAAGGATCAGAAACAGTGGTTAAAGTTGTATTTTGGATGGAAAAACATTTCATGAAACTGAATGGGACAAGAGGACATGACATCCAATATAGAGCTCCAGCACTGTCATTTATTCCACACAAGTAGGCTATTGTAGCGAAACTTCTGGCTTCAGTGAAGCTCTGTGTGGCTGTAACAAACCTTAAACATTCAGGACACTGTTGAATTAAGGATGAAATATTCAGCCTACCATATCTATCAAAGAATTCCACAATGCAAGTGGGACAGTTGGCTTACAGAGCATTTATCACGTGCAACACTGCACATCCGGAGCGGAACTCTAATTCTCCTGTTCAAAATGTTTAATTCTCTCTTCTGTAAGAGGACCTATTGACCCAGAGTGAAAAATCATCTGTGATGCCAACTGTGCAACTCTTTATCATCTTCATGTATGGCTACTCATGTGGCATAATCTCAATTTTTAAGAGACTAAGTGTGTGAATACATGATCACCTATGCAGATAGCAGGTGTACAAAATAACAGTATTATGAACTTTAAAAAATGCCCATATATTTGGATTTTTTGCTATCTTTAAAGAATAGTAGATATGTTTTCTTTTTTTTTTTTTTTTGGTTATGAAGATGAATGGCTGTTTTTTTGTTGTTCTTTTATAAATAAATTTAAGCCTCAAAGTATCAAGAACTATATACTAAAATCTGATATGCTTTGAAATTAATCATATAGTAATATATGTTACAGTAGTCTAGTTTACTGACTTTAGCAAAACAATCCATTGCAGTTCATTTCCATTTTAAAGCATACTGCTTTAATAAATTGATGTGGTGTTTCCTCTTTTTCAACTTTGGTTCCAGCAATAGAATTAAAAGTATGTGCTGTGTTTCTCTTCCAAAACATATAAGGATCAAACAAAGAAGAAAAATATTATGTAAGTGATCAGTGTTATTTGCTTTTGAAATAGTGAGTTTATATGATTCATTTGTTGTCAGATGCACTACGTAGCATTAGTCCAAGATTGCATTTCTCAGCTCACTGAATGTCTGGATGAGAACCAGGTATACCCCTCTTCCTCCCACATGCACTTGTGCCCACAAGCTGTAGACTGGGTGGTGAAAGTGCCAAAACTGCAGGAGAGCACTGGAGAGCACGTGGGCATGGCAGTGCTGCTGCTGCTTCTACTGTCCATAATGTGTCAGAAGTAAGAAGCGGAGGGGAGAAGGTTCTGCACTTCCACAAAGATGTAGGAAGGTGCTCTGTACTTCCTGAGAGAAGCTTGAAATAATTAATTTTGAGTTATCATTACAACTTTGGGCTTTATGAGGTTAATATACATTTTCATTGCAAACTAAGATCCCAAAGACTTATTATTTATGGTCCCATTTACTGTTAAGCTTTTAAAGGGATGCAGCAAATACTTAAATGCAAGCTTATTTTGAATAGAAAGGCACCTTAAGTGCCTCTAGAATTTTATGAAATGTTACAACCTGTTAAATGTTTGCCAGATAAAGTCATTATTCTTTATTTGATCTTTTTACCTAGTATCAATTTATATGCACAGAAAAAGTCTTAGCTTCAAACTATTTCTACTCAAGAAGCCAATTAAATTTTAACAGAGTAATTTAATTGACATTACCATAAATAAGTGTTTAAACATTTAAAATAATATTTATTTATATGCATTTTGATTAATTTTCCACAGAATGCAAATTTTAACTGTCATATTTTGATAATGATTTGTACTAATATTCCATATATTCATGTTCTAATCAAAACTGGAACTTATTAATAAAAAATAAGTTTATCAGTGACTGATAAGGCTTTGTAATAAAAAAATATATTTAAGCTCTTCTGCCTTCATAAATTTCAGTGTGTTTTTGAAAAAATACTTATTTTAAAATTTTAAAGAACTTGCATTAGTCTATTTTTTAATTGTTTTTCATTTATTTTGGTACAAGGTTGCTTTTCTTCCTGTGGTTTTTTTGGTAATGAGGAATATGGGGAAGACAATAAAGTGGGAAAAAACAAACCCCCTTTTTTTTTTTCCCACTGAAATAAATTGTAATTAATCACCTTAAACAATGGAAAAAGAATAAGCTATGTGTTCCATCAAGTTTGGCTATAATGATCAATATGTTAGTTTTACCTGAGCCTGGAGTAATATAATCACCTTAAATTTACCTTCTTAGGAAGCTCCAGAAGTTCAGAAGCAGGCAGTCTGAAAATAGTGAAGAGGCATTTTTCAGGGTGGACACTGTAGTATTGGTCTTGCTCATAAAGCCAGGTAATAAAAAGGTGAAATATGGCCTTAGGTGATATCTGAGCTTCAAGAGAAGAGACCATCTATGCCTCAGTAATTTACTGACTATAACTTGCTAATCACAAGCCAAAAGTGAGATACAAATTTGTTAAGCTCTATGATATAGTGCATGCTAAGCTTCACTTTCTAAATGCAAAGATTTAGAAGAAAGTTTGAATTAAAATTTCATTAAAAACATGGATTTCATGGAAAATGGGATAAAAAGTAACCGGGCATAGCTCACCAGATGAAACGTTTTTCAAATACAGAAAATATAATAAGTTCAATTAATGTATTTTATTCTTACGTTATAAGACAACTGCATTTAGGGAGTTACCTACAATTACTTTTGTACTTATAAGAGCTGCACAGTATAGACTGCTATTTCTCATATCCACAGAGCAGCCTTCGGCAGCTGGAGTAGTGTTCCACAACGTGAAACTGAGCTACTTGCCTGGGTCAACAGAGACAACATGGTTGCGTTGGAAAGGTGCTCTATCCAGGCTAATTAACCCTGTTTCTCTACCATTAGCTGTACAGGATAATGGGAGCTTCTGATTCCAGAGTTAGCTCATTTGTTGCTAGCCTAGAAATCTGTGCACCCCATGCTTCATAGTTCAAAGAAATGTACATAAATGTAACTATGCTTTAAAATGTGAGGTGACTAAGCTAATTAAAGGAGTTCCAGTATCTGTATCTTTGAAAGTCAGCTCTTAAATCAAAAAGAAGATATCACCATTCGCCAAAAAACATTTTAATGAGTTTTTATAGACCTCACAATATAATTTTTTAACATATAACTTGCTTCATATACCTACATTGTATTTTTAACTCATTTTAAAATGTCTGTGACTTCTAGGTTTCTATAAAGCATTCAACGCCTTTAATTGGAAGGGCCATTTTGAACACAGTCATCAAAAAAGCACCGCCATAGATTGGGTAAATGTTCAAGACCAAAAACCAGTTCAGAGGTAGAGCACATTCAGCCTGTGTATTTTGGGTGCTATAATTCAGCTTTGTGAAAAAGCTATAAAGAAGATTCCTTACACAACCCAGGAAAAAAAAAATCTGCCTTGTTAAGCACTGAAAAAATGACAACAGGGTTTTTTGTCATCTATGTAGGCATGAAATGAATACGTTTTTCTCTTGCAAAATATTATGCAAAAAAGGACTTATTAAATAACTGACTGAATTGAGCAAGAAGTGTTCTCTCCTCTTCTTTGTTCTCATTCTTCACCACAGTGAGTTCATCACATCTCTTTTCCTTTTCTATAAGCAGTTGTGATCTGACAGGCAAACAGAACAAAGTTCAAAGGAAATTGTAATGATCATAAAGAAAAGCAACCTTCTAGGCATGACAACTAGAAATTCAGCACTTACTTAGTGAAAGTTTTAAAATACTGTTGAAAAAAACAATACAGGGAAGGATATGAACTCTCAACAGTAAAAGCAGACAACTTTGAGGACTCTGAACAGTGTAAAGTCACAAACTTTGGAATAATGTCTTTCATGTCTGCTGTAAAATGAGGTATCAAAAACTACTAGCTAAAATGCATAAGCGCTTTCTGAGCCAAGACTTGTAGTCACAGGTAAGTATTCTAATTGCTGTGCATAATTTTCCTTCAACTTTGAAAGTGTACACTGCTGTATAACTACCTACACGAAACGCTCTGTACAAGATGGAAACTGAAAAGAAGCATTTCTGATGGAGGATCTACTGTGCTACCATAGATGTAGCAGATACGGATAGGGGAGAGAATCAGAAGGGTAAAAGTGAGAAAACTCGTGGCTTGAGATAAAGACAGTTTAATAGGGAAAGCAAAAGCCGTGCATGCAAGCAAAGCAAAACAAGGAATTCATTCCCCACTTCCCATGGGCAGGCAGGTGTTCAGCCATCTCCAGGAAAGCAGGGCTCCAGCACACGTAACGGTGACTTGGGAAGACAAACACCATCACTGAGAATGTCCCCCTCTTCCTTCTTCTTCCCCCAGCTTTATATGGTGAGCATGACGTCCTGTGGTGTGGGATACCCCTTGGGTCAGTCGGGGTCAGCTGTCCCAGCTGTGTCCCCTCCCAACTCCTTGTGCCCCCCCAGCCTGCTCGCTGGTGGGGTGGGGGGAGAAGCAGAAAAGGCCTTGACTCTGGATAAGCCCTGCTCAGCTGTAACGAAAACATCCCTGTGTTATCAACACTGTTTCCAGCACAAATCCAAAACACAACCCCATATTAGCTGTTATGAAGAAAATTAACTATCCCAGCCGAAATCAGCACAACAGGGTAAAGCATTCTGATTTTTCCAAATCTATATGTATATCTTAGTAATTGGAGAAGAGGGATATGAAGAGTTTTCTTTTCTAAAGTATGCAGTTAGGATGTATTCTTCTGCTGACCTTGTCCATGGACATGAGAAGTACGGCTCAAGGATGCAGCCCTACTGTCTCCTAGCGAGGCATTGTCCAAAAGCTCACTGAAAAAAGAGTGAAGTCTTAGACAAAATTTAGTATCTCCTAGATTTCTGTAAAGGTTCATATGCTTGGCAAAATACCATTCTATAGTCTTTCTTATGCCTCTTGGCCATCTTACCTCTCTTGGCACGTTTCCAAAAATACGTACAAAATGTCAACAGTTTAGGTAGGTGTGCTCTGTAATGTTCATGCAGTTCTTTCCACAACTGGAAAGGGAAAAAAAAAATGCTTTCAGGCTGGGTTCAAAAGACTACAGAGAAGAAGAATTAGCATCAGCAGTAATTCTTCTCTCTTGCTGTTTACCCTCCTTATTCAGATCCCCAAAGAAAAAGGCTGACTTTTTTTTTTTTCTTGTGAGAAAAGGAGGAATGAAGGGTAGGAAACAGAATAGAGGTATAACTGCATCTAGGTGAAAGGACATGTAAAGAAGGGATGTAGTTTTCAAAGTCATAGGGAAGGAAGTGTCCTGGAACCAAAAGGAAAATAAAAGACGTGTTGGAATAAGCAGATTTTTCCCTTCTGAACATTGGCAGCAGTTGCATCAAAGTGGTAACTTCCATCTACATGTTCTTAAAATTCCTTTACCAAAATTGTATGTCAACATGCACATTTAAGTTTTAATTCTAACAAATGTGAATGCATCTTTGTAAGTAAGATACATTCCACACTTTATGCATGCAAAACTACAGTATTCAAAGATATTATTACTTTCTAAAGGGATTTTAGCTTCCTGCATAAATCCAGATTAAATGCTATGTTGTCTAAATCCACTTAGCAGGTATATTTTTCTCTTTAACCTGCAGCAGGAAACCTACAGTTTCTACATCTTCAAAGAATGCCATAATCTTTGTTTGGTTTTCAAAAGAGACCTACCAACTAACTTATTCTGAATGCAGAGGTGATAATTACGCATAAGCACAAAAAAATCTGTGCATCCAGAAACATTTGGGCCAAATGAAGAGTGTATAGTGATGTCTGAGATTTAGGATAGACAGTGCAAGTGCCTAAATGCTAACATAGGTAGACCAGTTTCTGTCCTGTGATGTTCACTTCAAGAAACAACAGGAAAATCACGAGGTAAAAGGTGACTCACAATACTGTGGACTGCAGACATTTCACCTTTAGTTCTCAGTTGACTCTGACTCTGCTCCCCAGAATGAATGGCTACATCACCTAGGGCCAGATTATTGAGGAATTAAGTAATTTACACCATGGGGTGTGATGCGCCTCAGCTCTGTTCCTTTTGCTCACTTCACATTCACTCCTTCCCTTCAGAAATTAATGACTTTTATCATCTCACTGTCTTCTTTCCCCTGTAACATCCCCTACATGACACTGGTACTAATGACCTTTCACATCAGAGACGGCCTACTTGACACGTACCTAAAAAACCCAGAGGAATTGTTCACAATTTGTGTTGAGCTTTGCCCATTTTTTTCTAAGTGTCTTACTTTGCCTAATACAAAAATATTACCTCTAGCCTACAAACACTGCATTACCTTGTTCACCACATTATGCTGGTGCTGAGAGTCACATTTTGAGATGCCTAACTCTTCACACTTACATTATAAAGATTTTAAATTCTCCATCCAGGTCTCAGACTTCTACCTACAGAGATGAAACAAAGGTTGATACAATGCTCAGCAACACTTGCAAACCTGGAAGGATTTGAGAATCTCATACTCACTTTACGGACTAAAGGTAAAAAGGCAGAATGTTATCTTACATAAAATGCATATATTGTTTTATCTACAGACCAAAAATAAGAATGACTGGATTTTTATATATGCAAAAATAAGGAAAAGAAATGTTGCTGGGATTAACAGGTGGATTATTTGAAAATAACAACCAGAGTCTGAGAAACCTTACAAAATGATATGAAAACTTCAGTGACTGAGTACTATAAGATTATCTATTAAATGCTGTATTTTAAAAAAATGTATAGACTGTCCATGAATGGCAATGAATTAAAGATGTCTGGTAAATTATGTTTATGAAAATAAAAATTAGAATATCAGAGAAGAGTATAAAAAAACCCCCCAAATCTCACCTCATCCTTATTGAAAATATTTGCATGTTCACGTAATATTTAGTTCCCAGTACTGTATTTTTATTAGCTCTATTATGGGGAGTAACTTCCAGTTTTGTATCAGAAAGGGAAAACAGATATTATAAATACTGAAGATCAAAGTAGAGCATCAGAAAAACATGCCAAAATCAAATCAACAGAAATGCACATAAATACATGAAGGCAGAATGATTCTCTGATGAATTACAGCTCACAGACAAAAAAAAAAACAACGCATGAGATAATTAAGCATCAACTGAACACTCTACTTTTCTCAAGACTGGTGTCAAATGATGCTGGTGAATAGTCTGCCAACGGCTTCGCTGCTCATTGCAGGGTGAGTACTGATGGCTCCTTCCGGGAGCTCCACCCCCGTGACACAACGGGCCGTTGTTGCACCCACTCCGCGTCGGTCAGGCCGTTGCCCCTGGCTGGCCGGTGGGGGTCCCCAAGCCGGCAGCAGCTCGAGATGGTCAGAGACAGTCCCGTGAGCGTGGGGAGGGGGAATCGGCTCCAACCAGCCAAGGCTGTCCCAGCCCCCCGAGAGAGACCTGCCCTGCCCTTGCCGGGGCCCAGAGTCGCGTGGGGTTACAGAGCAAAGGATATACAGGAGTTTTAAATACATGTCTAAGGAAACTTATTACCAATTTATGGAATTCAGAGGTTCACTCGTTTCATAGCCGTTCACCACTTGCTACGTTTGGTGATCAGAATTACATGATAAACTACAGAACCACATCATAAAATAATTATGCATCTCTGAACAACTTTTACCTGTAAATAAATATGGGATTTGTTTTCCCAAACCATGCTCCTTGGTTGCCCTGTACAGCCCTTGAGAAATGGGCTACACTGAAGTTTGTTGCTTACCCTGTGGAATCTGATGTCAGTGCCTTCAGAAAGAAGTCCTCCACTTCCCAAAGGCATAAAACTCTTACACTAACTTCAGAAGATCTCAGAGAAAAAATAAAATTCATGTCCTGACATTTGTTTTTATATAGGTTCAGTTTTGTGTGATGTTTTGGTAGCTTTCTGTGCTCTCCAGCTCTACTAATAATTAGGGCCCCTTGCTTTGTAAATGAAACAAACAAAAACCAACAACAACAACAAAAAAAAACCAAACAGGCAAGAGAGTTCTTGACTGCAAGGAACCAGAAACTGATGCCATGACTTGTGAAATGAATTTTCCTTTCCACACATCCTTCAGGATGAGCTAGTCACAGTCCAAGCCAAAAAACCACAGAGGTTGTGAGACCAGACCAAATATCTGATACTTGCTTCAGAAATTTAGCTGAACACTGCTATTTTCATGTGGTGCTATGTACTGGCATGCAAATGAATGAGAATTTTTTTTTTTCTTGGATTAGGTACCTGATCTTGGCAATCTATAAGTGACGTGTGTCCTAAATAAAGTGTTGCCATGAATGGAACTCCTTGTGACTGATATCTTTTGGTTTCAGTACCATCTGATAAACCTATGACCAATGTGATCAAGCAAGAGCTCTAGAAATGGTTAGAGGATCATCTTTTGCTTCATGTATTGAGAAAGGGCTCAAGATCCATTCCAAAAGCTTCCTTCTTATTTAGGGTGAAAAACTTAGGACTAAATTCTTGAAGGTAGGAAGGGCAATGCCATTGTTTAGCAGTGCAGTGCCGAATAGGCAGACTATTGACTCAGGCCTTAGTTAAGGACTTTAATTCTCCATGCAATATAAGGGAAGTATGTCATTCTCTTTCCCATTTCTGGTCATCTAGCATATATAATAATAAAACCTTTTTCCTATGTTCTTTTGTTCTGTTGTTTTGTTTTGTTTTGTTTCTTTTAGCTTTATTTTAGCAAGAACTCTCTCTACTATCTGTCCATCATACTGAATTATGAAGGGCATCTCAGAAAACTCTGCAAGATTTCAGGTAGTTATTGATGCCATTAAAATGGCAGGTACCTTTACATAACTGCAGGTGACATTTTGTAAAAATGTAACATTGATTTATATTTTCATGAAACGAACAGATGGCATTTCACACTGGGTAAATTTGTGACCCTCCAGTATATGAATTCTTTACTTAAGGTATATTTACTACAACAAGCTATGTATACCACTCAAAACAACGTCACTTGTCTTAATTATGTTATGCATGCAAAACAAAGTTTACATTCAATAAATTGTTTTGCATAGTCCTATATCATAATAGGTTAAGGAACAGACGTCACAAGAATGCTGATATGCCATGTTTGAAAGAAATGTTCTTGCATAATTTTATAATGTTTTATGCCATCTATTAAGCTACAGTTTAGTGTTGTGCACATTAACATACATGGTGAATGTTTCATGAAATTTGTAGCTAGATACTGAGAAGGCATTCAGAAGCCTCCTGATGATCAGAATTTTTATGATTCTAGCACTAGAAGGTACACATGAGAAAAATTACATCGTGTGAAGAAAGAACTGTATGCAATACTTGCAACAGGAGAAAAAGTGTGTGGATATTCTGTGCTTTCATACTGCATTTACCATCTCTTAGTATATTATCAGTATTATTCATGGCAGAACGCTCTTTCCGGATCTAGATTAGTGATGGATATATATGGGGTTTTTAACCAAAAATAGAAAGTTTGAGACTTAAATTCAGGAGTTGCAAGAATAAGTGTCTTGAAAGTTTGAAGTAATTTAAATTTCTTTTTTCCTTCATACATTAAAAAAGCCCCAAACCTGCAATCTGTATATAAATGTAAAATATGCTTCAACCATTCCTCTGAAATAATTTTAAATAATTAAATCTTTTTCAGATCTTATACTTTCATTTCTTAATTGATGCACATAAGGTGGCTGCAAATCTCACAGAATTAAGAAACCCAATATGCCTGTGGATAGGCAGTACCTTTTCACTTCATATTTTGGCAGTAGAACACTAAATACTTTATAAACTAGCCATTCTCCAGACAACATCAAAGGATGGTATTTCCTGGAGGGATAATAGATAAGAAGACTGAAGTCTCATGCTTGTTGGAGAATTAGGCCATATATAATACATTCTTTGAGAATAACCTGATAAACACAAACACAGAGTACTGGTAAAAGGACTGAAGTGGGTTTGGGGAAAACAGTTGCTAGAATGTGCTCCATATATTAATAATTACCATTACTATGAAAAGGGAGAATTCATTTATTTGGATACCATCAGCTGTTGTTTGAGGAAAACTATAGTATATATGTTAAAGATGTAAAAAGTGCTTTTTGTAAAAAAAAAAATTTAAAAAAAATTAAATATCTTATGTCAAAAGTCTCTGGTTAATAGGTATGTTTAAAGCACACCTTACTAATCCATATTTTATAGCTATTAAATAGACTAAGCTATGCAATGAAAAAATAGTTTTTACAAATAAATATAAGACGTGGTATCAGTATAGTGATAGTAGTAGAGATCTTTTTTGATATATGTAACATTAGTAGGAATAGAGGGAGCAAATGCACATATTCCTAGGGTGGCAATAAATTCTGTCTTAGGTATTTACATGTCATGAGATAGATTTTTTAATTTTTTTTTTTAGTTGAAGATTTTACTTCTCATTTAATTTACATTTTGACAGCTGCATGTCTTCAACGGTTACTTCTGAACTTTAACCTATAGAACATCTGCAATTATATATTTCCACTTGTAACTTCCTTAGTTTTTTAAAAAATAATAATCAGTTGAGTAAAATCCATGATCAGGATATACAGAAGGATCAAATCTCAGCCAGTACTAAATTGCTGCACAGAAAAACAATGAATCATCTGAAGGCAGATTTCACAAATCTGGGGACTCCAAGTCCATAATAAAACAAGTACAATTTCAGACAGGTCAGACAGAAGCTTTATTATCTATGGTCATAGTGAAAGAACATCTGGGAAGCATTTTCAAAGAATCAAAGAATGGTTTGGGTTGGAAGGGACCTCAAAGATCATCAAGTCCACCCCCCTGCCATGGGCAGGGATACCTTCCACTAGACCAGGTTGCCCAAAGCCCCATCCAGCCTGGCCTTGAACACTGCCAGGGATGGGGCAGCCACAACCTCTCTGGGCAACCTCTTCCACGGTCTCACCACCCTCACAGTGAAGAACTTCTTCTTGCATCTAATCTAAATCTACCTTCTTTCAGTTTAAAGCCATCACCCCTTGTCCCATCACTACATGCCCTTGTAAAAAGTCCCTGTCTGGCTTACTTGTAGGCCTCCTTTAGGGACTGGAAGGCTGCAACAAGGTCTCCCCGGAGCCTTCTCTTCTCCAAGCTGAACAACCCCAATTCTCTCAGCCTGTCTTCATAGGAGAGGTGCTCCAGCCCCCTGATCATCTTTGTGTCCCTCCTCTGGACTCACTCCAACAGGTCCATGTCTTTCCTATGCTGAAGACTCCAGAGCTGGACGCAGTACTCCAGGTGGGGTCTCACCAGAGTGAGTAGAGGGGGAGAATCCCCTCCCTCAACCTGCTGGTCACACTTCTTTTGATGCAGCCCAGGGTACGATTGGCTTTCTGGGCTGCAAGGGCACATTGCTGGGTTATGTTGAGTTTCTCATCAACCATGGAGAAACCCAAACCATTCTACGATTCTATGAAAACATAGTTTTATATTTTATGTTTTACATAACTTGATAACTGATACCATTGTCTTCCATAGAAGTGTGGGGTTTTGTTAGGTTTTGTCATGTGAAACTTGATGTGTCACCTGAAACACTAGCAACTCCACTTGTTAATGAAGTTAAAGAATAAGATTTTTAGATTACTCCTCGGACTTGAAAGAACATGGGAGACTTACTGCTATTAAGTTTGACAAAAGCAGGTTTCCCATGATGCTATAAAGACCATAAGCAAGATGATGAATTTGGGATCAGTCAGAGAATGAGGAATCATAAAAGGCTTCAGGCAAAGCATGGATAGATAAGTGAGTAGACATGAATGTGTGATTCTATTTTGGTATCTTGAACATAGACTGTGTTTTGAAACAAAATATTTTTATATTATTATTAGGTCTTGTAAAAATTGTTATTAAGTAGTTACCTTTAAAAGAACCCACCTTGCTAACAACATGAATTGAAATACAAAAATTGAAAAAACTTCATATCATTGCTATTACAGACTCTTTCTACTTTAAATTCTGATAGATTACTTCTTAACAGAATACATTAACTCTGTGTAATGAAATATCTCTTTAATATATATTATTTCACTTGAAATCAGGAAATTTTGAGGGAAATGTATTTAGTCACAATCTATCTAGAAAAAAAGTTATGGTGGATCCTGGAAACTACATTTTTTAGCCATTAAAAATCACTGAAATATGTGATCTGGCAATATTTTTGAATACAAGTACTAATGCTCTAATAATACTAATATTTTAAATTCAGGAAAACATCTCTTCACAGTTACAACGACATCTTGTGGTGAACACAAAAACTGTCGGTCCTATAAATTTCTACATGAAATGAAGAATTTTATTTTTGCAATTAATTATTGCAGTACTTACTGTTTATTTAAATTTTTTAATGGATAACAATATATGTATGTATATGTAAAGTATTATGAGAGTACTTAAACTAAATGTGGTTTGATACTTTAAACAACTGCAGTCTTAAAATAATTTTTGCCTTAGTATTTGAACAAAGTATTTGCAGTAAAGGTGAATGTATTTTATATTTTAATTCATAGCTGGAAGGAGTTTTATACAATCAGTAACTTTTAAGAGCTAAAACTCTTTTTCTTTTTTTTTTCAGTAGAACTAAATAATTGTTCTCTTTAGGAAAACACTCACACACACGTGAAGCACTTAGAACCTGTCCTCAATGTCCCTTCTTCAGTTTGTCCTTATAAGAATTGTTGCACCATTTTTTTTGTGAAGTAATAAAGATTCATGCAGCTCCTATTTTATCTTAAGTCAACATACATATTTGGGTACTTACTTGAAATGCATTTTTAGAAGTAATCCAAAGGATAATATGTTACTTTGACTATTTTTACCTAATCCTAAACTGCTGTGGTATTTCTTTGTTGTTTTTTATTGGTTTGGGGGGTATTTTTTTGCCTTGTTGTTGTTGTTGTTGTTTGTTTGTTTGTTTGTTGCCATTAAAACAAAGGAAGGTTTCAGTTACTTTGGGGGGACACACACAATATCTTTTGTATTCCAAATTTATGATTTTATGTGAACAGGTTTTGTGTATTTAGTATAAAGCAAGTAACTGTTGCTCTTTTTACACAATTAAAGTTTTTGGGGAACTGTTCTTTTATATTTCAAGTAGTCAAAAATATTTCTGAGAGGAGGATTTGTCTCATTGTTTTGATCCAACATGCTGTACTGCTTTTGCCCCTCCCTTCTTTATTTTTGCCATTTAGTACTTATGTTGGCATGACTCACTGTCATCAAATGTCTTAGCATGGTGAATTCTTACATTTATTTGAAAGTCCATTGTCTAGAAGACAGAATTTCTGCTTTGTATTCCTAGCTGTGCTGCTGCCTCTTCTCAGTCTCTGGCACTTGGCAGATCACCCGCCCTCTCCTTGAATGATTTTGTTAAGTTGTATTTTGGGACACTGGCTAATTTAACACCTTTTCTGTGAGTGCTTCTAGTTGAATAATTTGAGTAATCAGCACAGTATGTCTGTTAATAGAAGATTCCCATGCAACATAGTACACTGATTACCATGAGTTTTCCTAAATTTCCAATAAACATGAACCTCTTTAGGAAATAAAAACAACAATAATAATACTTAAGTAATTTAGGAAACTAAAGGAATATCAATAGTAAAATCACAACAGCAACATGACGTTTAAAGTTAACTAATTGAAAAAACATAGTCAATAATCTTATTCTAAATTTAGAGGTTCTCTTCCTGTATGGGGAACTTGCTAGTATATCATCTGAATGCATTTCAGATGTCTCCTGTTAACTTTGAGCAGTGTGGACACTTTTTGTTTCAAAAGTGGCACTTCCACATCTTTATTTTGTTCTTATTATATGCATAAACTGCATAGAGAAGTTAATTTACCTTACTGGATAGAAAGCAATTTGTACGCAAGGTTATTATTGTTGCTATTTTCCTCCTGAGAAGTTACTGAAGTAAATTCTTAAAGTGTTTGTGCATGCACGGAAGAACAGAATTCTGAATAGCTGTACTATTACCTTTGAGCTACTGCCAAGGATATGTAGATAAAAAAAAAAAAAAAAAATTAAAAAAAAAAAAAGAAAGAAGTATCTAAAGGATTATTTTATCTTCACATTTCAGGCCAATAACATACACAGTCTCCTTTATGTTGAAATTTTAGCTTTTTTAGATAGGTACTTGTCTTAAAATGTATGACACTGGAATGCTTATAATTGCTCTCTGATTTTTAAAACTAGTGAGATTTTACTCTGTTGGTAACTGTTCTCTGCTAGAGGAAATGACAACCTTGAACATGGCAAGCTGTCCTTAGGAAGCAGAGATGAAGAACAAGTGTTAACTGCAGTATTTCACTTTGAGTACTACTGAATCAGAGTTTCATTGGCCTCTATGGTATAGATTAATCATTATCATCTCAGCTATGTCTGTACAGAGGAAGTAAGACAATTACCTAGAGTAAGAGAAAAGAGAGTGCCACAATATCTGAAGTTCTCTGGGGAAAGAAAACAAAATAAAAAAAGAACAAACAGGAAAGCTTTAAAGGGGGCTGAACTGCGATACCTAATAGGAGGATACCTAAAAGGAGCCTAATCTCTAAAAATATTAATGTTAAAGCCTTTGATAATTTTGATAATTTGAAGATGACTTGGGCAGCAGAAGCTTACTCTAACACTGCATTATAGAAAATTGACATACACTGGAGGTAAAAGTTTAAACATATTAACTGTTTAGAGAATGTACAGAAAAATGAGATAAGTTCATAACTTATCTAAGACTCTACAGTCAGCACTGCACTAAGGAAACTATGCACTATGTCCCTCATCAGAGGTGAAACAAAATCTTTATGGAAAGTATTTCACAATCTAGTATTAATCCTGTCTAGGTAATTAGAATTTGCAAAGCACTGGGAATCACACTTAATCTCATGAAGACTTAAGAACATCCTGATAGTAAGGACGTGAAGAAAAACCCCAGTTAATATGACAAAAGATGCCTGAGGCATAAAGACATGCAGAGCTTAATGTTGAATCCTCCTGAGCTACCCATCTGAAGTTAAAACTGTCAGTCTAGAAAGCTTTTCAGCTACTACTCTGGTCTACATGTATTGTCTGTTTCAATTCTGACCGTTAGCCTGCTACCTATCCTAAAAACCAAACCAGTTTTTCAATATTGTTTTCAAATTTACTTTCTGAAAGAGGTATTTGCTGACTTACACGATCAGGGATAAATATGAAAAATCTGTGATTATTTTGGATAAAAACTAAATTGTGGCAGGCATTTTCATGTATATAAAATACGAAAATAACAAAATACTGTAAATCACAGAATTTGTCTACCTTAAGAACATCAGGAAACACTTTTCTACTGTGAGGGCACAAGTTTCCCAGAGAGGAAGTGGGAAGTCTCCATCCTTGTACGATATTCAAGAGCTGTCTGTACATGGTCCTGGACAACCTGATCTAGAGGACCCTGCTTGAGTGGGTGGTTGGTCAAGATGACCTCCAGAGGTACCTTCCAATATCAACCATTCTTCTGTTTCTTTTCTTAAAATCTCAAGAAAATTTTTGTCAAATATTCCGTAATCTATAATGGTAACTCTTGCACATAAGTAGGCTCCTTTAAATCTGTTCTGACAGTCTGTATCTGGGATTCTCCCTGCCATAAAAACTATAAGGTTGTTCTTAACTCTTCTAAGCAGCACATGATTTCACTGTAACAAAGCCATCACTGTGCTATAATTAAAAGGAGAGGAATGACACAAACATATGTCCATATTGTTAACTGCTCTCTACTTATGTTCTTAAGGAATTAATTGATTCCCATCCTGTTTTTTTTTAAAGGTCTCATTAATCTGAATCATTTTCACAAGGCCTAATCTATCTCTTGCTTTTAACTTGATGTTCAGGGGACCAATTAGGTGGGTGTTTGTTGTTTTTATTTTTTCTCAATCAAACATTTCAAAGGCAAGTAAGTGTAATTAATAAAGAAACTAGTGTCTAATACACTGATTAAAATACTCCAACATTTTTATTGATGTGAACTTGGGACTACCTACAAGCAATAAACACATGAGTAAATTTTATAATTAATCCAAAAGGAACGGGAAAAAACAATCCTTATATTTTATATAAGAACATAAAAAGGTTCATAGAAAATTTTGTGCTTCACCTTTCTTATGTCTACTGTTTGGATTATCTCATTTTGCAAAAGTTTTAATTTTTCCTATGTAGTTTAAGACATTAAAGTAGTTAAACACATTCTTACAACATATATATGAATACTCTTTGCTCCGTTTTTATAAGTAGAGGGCACAGAAAGAAAATTTACCATTGTTTATGGAAATTGACATACCTTGAGATAAAAATGGTTATTACAACACAATTTTTTCAGAAATTTTCAGTCCAGTATTTCAGCTACAGACTTTCCACCTTCTGTCTACAGTGCTATGACTTCAGAGGGAGATAGATCTTCAGTATTCCTGGCGGGTCTCACAGCCTCTGCTGACAAGAAAGCTTAAGGCTGTGGCTGCAACTAAAAAAGTTAACTGCCATCCCTCCAAGGAGAGAAATACCTACCAAACTATTTCCTGAACACTCTCTCATGTTGTCTTCAGAATCAGTACAAGTTTTCTGCATGTACTACACTGTTTTTTACGTTCTCCAGCATAAGACATGAAGTTACAGACTGACAGCCTCAGAAGCAGTCTACCTTACTTCCTACCCAGTCCAGCATTTGTGTGTTGGTCAGATCTATTCAAGAATGAATTATTCTTCAACTTCATTTAGTCCCCTGAAAATAGCTTGATAGGGATTACTGTATTTGTTTTACATTGGAAGTAGCTAAGAGACAACAGGTTATTTATATAATGCTTAATTGTTTGTCCTATTTAAAATGCATCAAAAGGCATATTTACTTACTAAAGAAGCCTGATACTCAAACAGCATAAAGCACATATGGCAAATAGTACACAACAGAAAGCATGTTTGATTTGCGATGCTGATGAAATTGATGCAAAAAGCCTGCTGGGATCCCTTCCAGCCTGTGAGATGTCTCTGACATCATGCTGTGCGTGTTATACTTCATTTGCTATGAAAAGTCTAGTTTTCAAATGACACTAAGAAGAATTATTGGAGTGAGGGAATACACAAAAAAGTAAACTCTATCATTTTAAAGGCAGATTCACTGCATCTACCATTTCCAGCCAAGAACAATATTCAGTCTGATATGCTTAGTAAGAAGAATTTAACTTCCTGGACTTTCTAGATTGTTGAGGATTGATAGTGGTATTCTACCAAGACATATTTGACAAGTCATGTTTGGAGAATAGGATGCACCAAGTATTACAAAAGCATTAGAAGTGTGAAGGAACAGTAACCATTGCACAGAAAACACAGTTTATTGGATTCTTCCCTCGGTCATGTTCTTTATCAGTAAATACATCATCAAAATAAGGCGTGATCTTAACCAATCTGTTTGACACAATCACAGTTTTCTGAGTTGATGCCTTATGGGGGTGCTTCCATAGATATGTTTATAAACATTGTGTGTACAAGGAAATAAATAACAAATAAAATTAATAAATCATTTTTCTTGTTTTGCTTTCCCACCAAAATTTCACCAATATAGAAATCTATGGCACCCTAAAAAAATAGCCTTCAGTAAATGTTTTACATTTGATTCAGAGAGGACAATGATCAGATGTACAGCCATATTGCAGAAAAACCTGGCTCTCTCACAGGAGCAACAGTAATATCTAACAGCTGTAGACAGAACTCCCTGCTAGGAGCTGGTAGCTCTTGCGAGAGAGGCTGATGAGGCTTGGGCATTGCCAGGAGCAACCACGGGAGATTCGAATGGCCCTGGGGAGCACTACTGACCAGCAGCATTGCAAACAGGGTGTGCAAAAAGGGATCAAGAGGGCACAGCAGTCTGTGCAGCAGTTTGCACAGAAGGGTGCATGAGAAGGGCTGTGCACCCTACTTGTAGGCCCACAGCCCAGGGAAGTGCTCTACGTGTCTGCCATAATGGTGGGCACTTGCCTCAGACTTAAAAGCCATGTTTCTACAGAGAAAGCCCCTGAGATGTTTGACGCTTCCACCCAGATGGAACTGGTAATGAAGGAGACACTCTAAGATTCGGCTGGACAGGGTGCTGGGCCGTCTTGTCTAGACTGTGCTTTTGCCAAGAAAGGTTGGACCAGATGATCCTTGAGGTCCCTTCCAACCTGATGTTCTATGATTCTATGATAGAAGTCTTGGGGTGCATTTCTGATGACATTTGATATTTATGCTTGAACAGTTGATCTCTAGATCTCCATTGACTATATTTGGAGCTTTTATACCTAGCTGATATGACTATACTTACATTTGCTTTTTGGAAGTCTGTGTCTACAGCCTAAAACTGAACATTCCTTGAACCTTTATTCAGTTGCCTGAAGACATCTGAGATGTCATCAGTCATCCAAGACATTAAAACAGATGGCTGTCAAATATGATGTGACCAGTGGGAGACCCACACACTTCTGGAGCAGCAGCTAGAGGTCAGGTGACCATCTCAAATTTCTTTAAATACCTAAATTTAATCAGCAATGAATCAAGTCCACAGTGAATTTGTTTGCAAATGACAGAACAGTGGGAGACTGACAGATGTTTGATAAGGGTTCTATTCTAAACATACAGATTAGTTAAGACTACTTACATAGAACCTTTTCAGTCTCATTATTTACAGATAGCCTAGACATAGAGGAGGTGGGTTTTTTTTTAGTAAGAGCTATTCTCTCTCTGAATTCACGTATTATACTCTGGCAGTACTGACTTTAAAGAAGCCATCATTCATAACTGTGAGTTATATTCTCAGTAGAAGAAAGAAGAAAAACTGATGAACTCATATTCTTAAGTTGATGCTAATCATGAAGATTAGATATATATTTTAAGCAGAGCAATGTTCTGCCAAACTACTGTACTGTGTTACAGAGTCAATCCAACTGCTCTGTAAGTGGCAGAGGTGCACAGCTAGCAGGCCAATACCATATCATGTGGTCAAGACTGCATGCTGCAGTGATCAATTCTGAATAATTGAGGAGCTTTTTCTGTTAGCATATCTGTACTGCTGTCCATTATTTTCTTCTTTTAATCCTTAATATTTCAAAACTTTCAGGAAAAGAGGTTCTTTAAGGAACCCTGGCAGGTAATTGTTCATGATTTGCATCAGTAAAATCATAGAATCATAGCATATCTTGAGTTGGAAGGGACCCATAAGGAGCATTGAGTCCAATTCCCTGCTCCTTGCAGGGCTATCTAAAACTAAACCATAGGACTAAGGGCATCATCCAGATGCGCCTTGAACTCTGACAGGCTTGGTGCCATGCCCTGGGGAGCCTGCTCCAGTGACCAACCACCAGTGAAGATCCATTTCCTAATGTCCAGTCTGAACTTCCCCTGATGCAGCTTCATTCCATTTCCTCATGTCCTACCACTGGTCATCAGAGAGAGGAGATGTCCTGGTTTCAGCTGGGACAGAGTTAATTGTCTTCCTAGTAACAGTTATAGTGCTATGTTTTTGAGTTTGGTATGAGAAGAAGGTTGATAACACACTGATGTTTTCAGTTGTTGCTAAGTAGTGTTTAGACCAAGTCAAGAATTTTTCACCTTCTCATGCCCAGCCAGCAAGAAAGCTGGAGGGGCACAAGAAGTTGGGAGGGGACACAGCCAGGACAGCTGACCCAAACTGGCCAATGGGGTATTCCATACTGTGTGACATCATGTCTAGTATATAAACTGGGGGGAGTGGGGATGGGAGAATCGCGGCTCAGGGACTAACTGGGCATCGATCGGCAGGTGGTGAGCAATTGCATTGTGCATCACTTGTATATTCCAATCCTTTTATTATTAATATTGTCATTTTATTAGTGTTATCATTACCACTATTAGTTTCTTCTTTTCTACTCTATTAAACTGTTCTTATCTCAACCCACAAGTTTTACTTTTTTTTTTCCAATTCTCTCCCCCATCCCACTGGGTTGGGGGGAAGTGAGTGAGCTGCTACATGGTGCTTAATTGCTGGCTGGGGTTAAACCATGACAGGAGATTGGCACCTCCCCCATTGCTGCCCCTCTTGAGGAAGTTGTAGACTGCAATGAGGTCACCTCTCAGCCTTCTCCTCAAGATGAACAAGCCAAGTGACCTCAGCACCTCCTCCTAAGTCTTGCCCTCAAGACCTTTCACCATCTTGGTCACTCTCCTCTGGACACACTCTAATAGTTTGATGTCGCTCTTATATTGAGGCACCCAAAACTGCACCCAGTACTCGAGGTGGGGCCGCACCAGTGCAGTGTGGAGTGGGACAATCACCTCCCTCGACCGGCTAGCTAGGCTGTGCTTGGTGCACCCCAGGATACCGTTGGCCCTTTTGGCTGCCAGGGCACACTCTCGACTCGTATTCAACTTGCCATCAACCCAGACTCCCAGATCTATTTCTGTGGGGCTGCTCTCCAGCCTCTTGTCCCCCAGTTTGTATGTAAAACCAGGATTACCCCATTCCAGGTGGAGAATCAGCACTTGCTCTTGTTAAATTTCATATGATTGGTGATTGCTCAGCTCTCTAGCCTATCCAGAACTCTCTGTTGGCCTCTCTACTTTCGAGAGAGTCCACAGCTTCTCCTAGTTTAGTACTGTTAGCAAACTTACTTAATGTACATTCTATTCCTGTGTCCAGCTCATTTATAAAAACATTAAAGAGCACTGGCCCTATAAGTTGAGCCTTGGGGGACCCCACTGGTGACTGGACGCAAGCCTTATGTAACGCCTTTTATTATAACTCTTTGAGCCTGACCCACCAGCCAATTGCTCACCCAATGTATTATGGACTTCTCTAGCTGTATGCTGGATGTTTTGTCCAGAAAGATACTGTGAGAGACAGTATCAAAAGCTTTGCTAAAAACCCCCCAAAACACAACTACTTGCTTCCCCTGGTCAACAAGTTGGCTGGGAGTTTATCATCTCCTCAGTCATGGTCTTCCAACATAGGGCTCCGGGGGTCCCAGGGCCCATCATCAGTGTTAAAGACAGAGGGAAAGAAGGTGCTAAACGTCTCCACTTTGTCTATGTCCCTATTTGTGAGGTGACCAACCTCATAAAGTAATGGACCAATGTTATCATACTTGGTCTAGCACCTTGCACAATTTTGATCATTCGGTACCAGAAAAACACAAAAGAATTCAGAGGACTTCAGGGGAAAAGGCAAAAGGCAAGGTAAAAGGTATAGCAAAAGGCAAAGCAAGAGACAAGACAAGAGAAAGAGAAGGCAAAGCAAGGCAGGGCAAGGAACTCATCAGCTAGATATACCTGTTAATAGTGTGAAAATGGAAAGCAGATGTCTCACAGTGTATATATATATATGTGTGTGTGTGTGTATAAAATTAAAATGCCATAACTGTATAAAATAAGGCTGTATCTGTATAACCCTCCTCTTGCTAATTTTGGAAAGAGACTTATACTTTTACACTCCCACTTATGAGCACTGCCTAATATTAGGAATTAATTGTGGTTTATCACTGAAGATTATATATAAAATACTTGCTCTTTCTATTTTCCATTTTCTCATATTATTAATTCATTTAATTTTCAAAAAGTTTCTTCTTTCTCAGGGTTTCTGACCAAGATATTATCAACAGTACTTATTAATTGACAACTTAAAATAAAAAGCTTATCCATTTTTTTCTTCATGTTTATGCATTCATTTAAAATATTCCTAATGAGGTCAACAAAAAATAGTCTCCAGGCACTTTAAGCTGGCACTTTCTGGACTCTCACTCCTAATTGCCAGGTAATTTACATTTGACCTGTACCTCCAAGTCAGAATGTTAATGCATTTTGCAAGGTGAATTCAAATCTGTCCTTAATTAGGGTGCGAAATAGGAAGAGTTATATTTTATCTGGAATATAACCTCAGCATTTCTGAATAATGGAATTAATGTGCAGGATCATAAAATATGCATTGGTAAGCACTTCCTCCATTATAGAATAATAATGAATTGGTATTTGAAAATTTTCTGTTGCATCATCAACTATTATTTTTTCTTTTATTTGGAAAGGAAGAGGCATACATATACATAAATGCACATACAGATATAGTTACATATTACAGAGATGCTAGGAACAAGAACAACAAAAGGCATGTGGACTGGAATGTTGTTGTCCCAGAATGGCAATTTATATATTGCATATTTAGTGTTCAAGCCTCATTCACATACATCCCAACATCCCAGTACCTGGAAGTACTACAGAAAGTAGTAATGGCTGGTTGCCCAAAGAACTGAAGAGAGACTGAATTTCTGTTTCCACACCTACACAGATTAATTTATTTATTTTGAAGTATGTTACTGTGTATGCATTGCATTGCTTCTAGGCATATTTACAAAAAGATTAAGAGCATAAATTATCATAACAAATCAACTGCCTATGACAGATGTGCCTACAATTTGAGTGTGTCCTGGGTAATCCAGTTCTTAAAGCTGTTACTTTCTGTTTAGCCTTTTTCTCAAGGTCTTCCCTCCAGTGAATATCATGTCCCTGCAGGATTTATGACCAGCTAAGTCTCCCCTTAACTAGATTATTTTTTTTTTTTTACTCTGCACCCAGACACAACACAGAACTGAGCTGGTAATCTTTCCCTTACTTTAAGGAATTTACCCTGTTATTATTCATATAATAATTAACATACCCCATGGTAAGGGACAGTTTTAATTGACATAAATTATTTTTGAGAGAAGATGTGGGTTTTTTTCAGAAATTTCCTCTAAAATGGATCTATATATTTTGTACAGTGAATACTGCTAATTTTTTAGAGTTTAAAGGAAACATGTAAACAAGCAAATTAATTAATTAACAAATAACAACACAAAGTTCCTCTGGCTTGGCAGCCCTGTAAAGCTCAAAATTTTTCTACCTACACACAGCTTGTGTGATTTCTGACTAACAAGATATGGCTGTATGGGGCCACTGCCACATGAAACAACACAAAAGGGAGGAAGGGAGCTGATAAGCTACCAGTGACAGCCTTAAAAGATGGGACACACAGAGGAGAGAAGCAGTAGTAAACCTAGGACAGACAGCAAGGGATCATCCCAAGATAAATAGAGTGGAAGGTTTGTTTTTATTTTTTTAAAGAGATTAATCATATCATTGAAATATGAATTTTATTTTTTTTCTGATTTCTTTTCTTTGAAGCATCTCTGATTTATCTTTCCCCTGTAGAAACATCCTCTTCCTTCTTAATATCTGTGGAAGGATAAGAAACTGTATTCTGGAACAATTATTAAAATCAAAATTTCTGAACCAATATGCTTAAATGTGAAAACTTTCAAAATAGATAACTAAACCCTTTAAAGGTTTAAACTAAACAACTCTAATGCTTTGGGGGCATAGTCTTTAGTAATACTGTAAAGATCTTGAATAACATCTAAAAAACCAAACCTCTGTACTGTTACAGTTATCCTTTTGGACAACACTATTCTCAAATAATTTTGCCAGTGTAACTATTGTTATTCTGTTAATGCTCTGAAAAAAATGCCCAGACTTTGACCTTAATGCTTCACATGTTGGATCAAAGACTCATTGTATTAACAAATTCTTTGAGGAAAGTTCAGCTTCTGAAAAATCTCTCTTTTTAGGTCTGCATTTTGTTAGATGAGTTTACATCAGAAACTGGTATTTCATAAAGATAGAATTAGTTATTTGTAATAGCTAATTCTCAGAGATATTTTTGTTTTAAGTTTCATGTAATTTTGAATAGCTAAAAACAGGGAATAATTTCTCTGAAAATTTTTTGTATTTTTTTCTAAACTGCTGAATAAATTAAAGCATAAATTCCAGCTCTTCCTGACAACTTCTAGTTTGGCATGGTAAGAGTTCTTCACAGAAATCATAATCAGATCCCTGTTTAGATAGTATGTGGAATTCATCCACTAACAGTCTTAAAAATTAAGTGGAACATTCTGAAGTGCAAAGGACAGTGAAATTGGACCAGGAGCCAATAGTCTCACATGAGGGACAAATGATTGTCTTCCTAGTTTGGGGGACTTTTAAGCTACATTCATATCATGCAATCATATATAGGTCTGAATATTAAGAACATGTTAGGTGTGTCTATATAACTGAGTGCAAAGGCTCAGCACAAGTCACTAATTTTCAATCATATGCATTTCTAAGACTACTTATCTGCCCAAGGAATGATTACTTCTAAATTAAGTTGATGGTGTCATGGTTGATTTCATGGATCTCAAAGTTAAATTCTACCTAGCTCATCTATCAAAGATATTGTATATTGAAAAGAGGATATTACACACAGAGGGGAAAAATGCTATTAACACTACACAACACAGTGCATCACATGCATGTGATATTGTGTGGTTTTGTTGCTCAAAGTTTAACCTCACCCAGCAAAATACAATAATTTTATTTTTGAGTTAATAGTTTGAGCCAGAAATAGTAAATCAAATTATTATGGTAACTGAAGCAGTGACAACACTGAAAGGAACTGATGAGTTTTCCATCTGTTCATCAGGATATGAATACAAATAAGAGCATCATAGCACATAGATATTTCACAACACAAAGTTAATACTTAGCAATGTAAACAAAACTGCCATTCTAAAGAGTTTCAGTGTGTGTAATCCACTGGTCTTCAAACTTAAACTGAACTGACTAAATATATTTCTATGAATGCATAAATAGCAGGTTTCCATGGAAATTTACTGCAGAAAAATATATGTAATGTATGTAAGAACAAAGTAAATACCCAGGAACTGATCATGACTTTCTCCCTTTTACTGTATGAAACATCAGAGGTTGAACTACTACTTTGTTCACTTCCTTTGTGACTCTGATGTTGGAAAATCTTAGGTGTTGTAGAGGAGCGCTTGTGTATATGACAGTCTGGAAAGTAAAGCTTGCTGCAGAGCATTAAAATTCTGTTATTCTCAGCTCGTGAACTTAGAGATGAGTGCTTGAACATCCACACCACCACTGCACTGAAATATTGAGCAAAGAATTCAAAAGATACATTGTTTCCTTGACCCACATAGTATTTCAATGAACAGATGCTGAGCACAAAAGAGAATTTGGTCTTGCATATAAAATAAATTTGCAACACCATGTATTGTATGTTAGTGGTTTTTTTCCTCAGATCCTGGAGTTAACATAATGAGCCACAGCTACCAAAAATCTTCTGTGAATTGAAATTTTTAATTTGTTTATATGCAACACTCCTAAGGCATTTCCTCAAAGGCTACAGTATAGTAACTACTCTGCTTGGCTTTACTAATTATATCATTTATCACCACAGAGAGGATAAGTGTTTCAGCTGGAAGAAATTGCAATGAATGTTTTTATCCCTACCATCCCTTCAAGAAATAGAGGAAAGTTTTCCATGACAGAAGGCTCAAGGCTTGGTTTTTGCATCATGTGTTCAGTGTTATTTGGCTGAATATCTACAGTTTTGTTGGATTTGAAGGGACCTAAAAGAACCTAGTTTAAGGATCAGTGTCTAGTATAGATTAAAACAAATACCCTCCAAATGTTGAAAAACTATCACAGCTGTACTGTCCCTACTCAACTGGGTTTTATTTAATGTAAAAAATAGAAATGTCTATTCCAGCTAGATAGCCAATGCAGAGAAACCAACACTCTCAGTAAAGTATTTATCAAACTCCTAAAGACAACGACTGTAGGATGAAAGAAGCTCCCAACTGGATATATCTACTTCTCACCATTGACAATGAAAAGATCATAGAGTGGGTAGCTCAGACCTGGATCTCTAGTGTATGGATGTCTAAATTAGAGCAGATAATCGATCCTTGCTCTGAGTTACCAGAATTTCTTTTATTTTTCTCCTTGTAATACTTCATGACACTGAAACTTTTCTGCATTTTCTTCCTCTTTGCTCCATAGTCACATGAAAATTTCATAATTTCCTGCTTCAAACACTTTAAAAAGTCTCAGCCTGGAAAAGAACTGAGATTATTATTAAACAATGTAAGAACTGGTAACAATAGGGTAACAAATTTAATTTTTAAAAAAAAGGAAAAAAAGAAAAAGGAAATAAAAAATATAAGGTGTTCTATTGTGGTCTTGAATTCATTGCCAGTGGACGCCATAGATGTTAAAACCTAGGATTGATTCAAACAGGCATTAGACAAATTTCTGAAAGCAAACTTTACTGAACAAGAAGATGTGAAATCAGCTCCAGTTCAAGTAAGTCTTAAAATGCAGGTTGCTTAATGTATCAGAAAGATACATCATCTGCAGCATCAGGATTCCAAGAATACCTTCTAAACTCATAATCTTCAGCTTTTATAGGCTGCTTACTGAGTTATGTATTTGAATTGCAGCAATGGCAATCACAGTTAACAGGAAGGAATATCCTCTAGGAGATTTTGATGTTTCAGGTTGGGGTGGGTTGCACTTGGCTGGCTGCCAGAGCCCCACCCAGCTGGTCTCCCCATCCTCAACAAGATAGAGGGAGAAAATAAGATGGAAAAGCTCATGTGTCAAGATAAAGAAAGGGTGTTTACTTACCATTACCATCACAGGAAAAACAGACTCGACTTGGGGAAAATTAGTTCAATTTATTGCCAATTAAAATTTAAGTAGGCTGGTAAGAAACAAAGCCAAAACTCAACACCCCTTCTGCCCCTCACCTGCCCTTCTTCACTCAACTTCACTGCTTCATTCCCAACTCTGTATCTCCTCCTGCTGCCGTGTGACACAGGGGAATAGGGGTTGCAGTCAGTTCATATTTCCTCTCTGATGCTCCTCCCTCCTCACACTTTTCCCTGCTCCAGCATGGGGTCCTTCCTACGGGCTGCAGTTCTTTCAAAATCTGCTCCAGCATGGGTCCTTTCCACAAGGTCCAGTCCATCAGGAGCAGACTGCTCCAGTGTGGGTCCCCCCATGGCCGCAGCTCCGGCCAGAAAACCTGCTCCAGCGTGGGCCCTCCATGTACTGCAGCTTCCTTTGGGGCACAGCCCCCTGCTCTGGCGTGGGGTCCTCCCCGGGCTGCAGGTGGAGATCTGCTCCCCCGTGGACCTCCCTGGGCTGCAGGGGGACAGCCTGCCTCACCATGGTCTTCCCCACGGGCTGCAGGGGAATCTCTGCTCCGGCGCCTGGAGCATCTCCTCCTCCTCCTTCTGCACTGACCTGGGGGTCTGCAGGGCTGTTTCTCTCATATTCTTTCTCACTTTTCCCTCTCACAAGTGCTGCATGATGTTTTTTACATTTTCTTAAACATGTTTTGCCCACAGTGCCACCATCTTGGCTGGTAGGCTCAGCTATGTCCTGCAGTGGGGTCCATGGGAGCTGACTGGAACCAGTTGTGTCTGGGGTAGCCCCTGACCTCTGCAAGCAGAGGCCACCCCTGCACATCCCTGCTGCTAAAACCTTCACACCTACACCCAATACACAGGTTTATAAGAGAGCACAAGCAATCTTGTTTCAGTTAAATGGAGCATGTAGGGGATACTTTATTAGCATAACTGATGTTGCAACACTTGCATTTGCCTTTTTAAGTATTAATTTCTGGGGCTTGATACCTGAAATACACAGTGACCAATTTAGCAGTCATAGGGGAATCTCCCCAGATATCTGCCTAATATCTTCAACAGGCATTCAACTGGCTACATGCAGTATGTGCAATAGAAATGTTTACAGTGTGGTGGGTAGAAAACGGTGTGAGAAGGAGAGATTGAAACCAATTTAGTGAATCCATAGCACAGACCACAGCATATCAGCTGGAGAAAATGGTGCTTGAAGTCTGGCTGGCTGTCATTCAAGGCATTGATTCTTCAGGGGAAAACTTAAATCAATATGGCTAATGGAGAAAGTCCTAAAAACAAAAGGGGAGCTTTCACATTTCTCATCTCTCCTGCATAGAAAGTGGTGTCTGACTGAGCTAAGCAGACAAAATTTCTTCTTTTTCTTAAGGAAGTCATGGCTTGATTGTGTTTAGGAGAGGTATTTGATATTAACATTACTTTTATCAATCTGTATATGATTTCATCAGCTGGTGCATTATAACCAGGGTGAAGAAGATATATTTACTTGTCCCCTGATTTTTGTTTCCCATTTTAGTCTGAAAAGAAAGCAGCAGCAGTATGGGGCATAGGGATTATCTCACCCAATGCCAGCTATCTAAAAATAATTGGTAACTATTTTAAGCAAGTTATCTAGGTTCCTTCACAGCCAGTAGAGGAAAATGTTTTCTCAATTCATCTTAAGTGTCTGGCTGTCTAAAATATGTAGCACGGAAAGCTTTCACAGGGTGTCTTCATGCCTTTATACCTAGACCCAAGTTCCAAAGAGGCAACTGGAACGTAAATGCACTGTGAAGCTTAACAGCCTAACTAAAATGTGGTACTAAAATCTTGTTCTTTACATTTATCTAGCTATTTTCTTTTAGACAAAGTAGCAAGAACAGCTAATGACCCTTTAAAATGTAGTAGTTTTTCTCCCCTTTTAATTTTTTTTCCATTTTTTCTATTTCTGCCTGTTAATTCAACAACCCTTAAGTGGTATTCATTAAAAAATTGGCTTTATTTTCTGTCATAACATTCATAATCAGTGATATTTCAGGTGCAAGGTCCTTCATCTGGGCAAGCTGTCATACTCTAAGGAAAGTCATTCAGCTGACTGTGGATTTATATAAATGAAAACTAATGACCATGAGTAAGTAAATACATCAGAAAAGTGGAATATTAAAGAAAGTCACTCCTCAGGCAATAATTTTGTGAGTTAAATGTGTGCCTCAGGGCTAGTTGGTCAGATTACTTGTACTGTGCCCTTTCAGGCTTGTTTGTAGGGACACCACAAGTAGGTTCACTAGGAGATTTGGATTCTGCAACAGAATTTTAGGTTTTACAAAATTTTAACTGTGAAAGGCAGAAGTTGAATCTCCAGTCAGCATTTTTTCTGCCTGCACCCCAGAACATCACCAGAACTCTCACTTATCCATATGCAGAGAACTTCTATTCAGTTTCAGAAGTGATTCTTCACAGAGCAAATACAGGTAGAGAGATTCTCCTAGACTGAAGTTGGGGGGTTAAAAAAATAAGCCTAGTCTATATATATATATATATACCCTTCTTAAGACTAGGCAGGGGCAGTCTGCTTTCCTGCAAAACAAACCCCTTTGTTAATAAAGATCCATGATTTACTAGGGAGAGAGAAATGGGATTCTATTCTTATTAGTTTATCTATCTGTATTTAAGAAGAACTGAGATCACAGAATGCTTATAAAACTTTCTTTTAAGCCTACAGCATCTTCATTTTCAAATACAGGAAAAGTATCAATGTCATTGGGAAAGAGGTCATCTAGTCCAACCTCCTGCTTGAAGCCAACACTAAGTCCTATTTGGTAGTCAGAAACTCCAAATATACATTTTACAGGTCTTGTCCCTTTTTATATCATGTCACGGCTTAAATGTATTTAGCTCTATCAACTTTTTTACTGCCCTTCAAGTGGTAGTAAGCTGCTTTTAGATGACCCCTCACATTTGTTTTCACTAGACTAAGCAAGTCCAGTTCCCTCTGCATCTCACTTAGGGAGGGAGATCTAGCCTCTGACCATCTTTGAAGCTTTCCTTCAATCCTCTCCCAGGGTGTAGACAGAAAATTATTTCCAGGATGTTGTAAATATCTTGAACGTCTTTACCTCCTGTGTAATTAGTATATATAATCCCCATACTAGAAGCTCAGGGCAAAGTTAACCTAGCCCAGATTTCTGTCTCTGACAGTACCAGATGAGCAGAGAAAACATAGAAACCCGCAACAAATATATTGTATTCCTTTCTTCAAGATCCTCCAGGATCCTCTTCTCACTTCACTAATCCACAGATTAGGATTTGTTGAGCTAGACTTTACATCTGCATGTTTGTATTCAACAGCCCTTGTTGGATTATTCTTCCTTGAATATTTCTAGACATTTTCTGCATCCTTTCCTGAGCCTCCAGCAATGAGTTCCACAATTTATACACAAATCCAGAAAAATGTTCCTTTATTTGAATAAAGATAAATTAGGGGAAGAAAGATGATGTTGAAACAGCCTGAAGAATAAAAAGTCTGTGATGGCAAGCTTAAGAGGTCAGGACAGCAGTATTTCTTAGAAATGTCACATAACAATGCTACTACTTTAATTAGAGAAAAAAAAAACATACCCAGAGGCAGGAAGACTGTTCAGTGAAAAGTTTATTCTATTTAATAAAATAAAATATTTAAAATGTACTTGAAGAATAATGTTTAGAGTCAGGCACTAAAGAGAACTGAAATAAGTACTTAGGCATAAGTAGTTAATAATTTAGACTTAATATTCAGTATGAGTTCAGGGTTTACAGGTTTAATATAAACCAAAAATGTTTAGAATATTGGTCATCATTGTATTGGGTCTGGCTGGGATGGAGTTAATTCTCCCCACAGCTGCCCTGGTAGCGCTGTGCTCTGTATTGGTGCTAGGCAGGTGCTGATAACACACCCGTGTTTTGGCTGCTGCTGAGCAGGGCTCCCACAGCATCACGGCTCTCTCCAACATTCCCCCATGGGCAGGCTGGGGGTGGGCGAGATCTTGGGAGGGAACATAGTCAGGACAGCTGACCCAAACTGACCAAAGGGATATTCCATACCATATGACGTCCACTCAGCAATAAAAGCTAAGTAAAGGGAGTTGGGAGGGGGGGCATTCGTTATTTATGTTTGTCTTCCGGACCAACCACTACGTGTACTGAAGCCCTGCTTCCTAGGAAGTGGCCAGACATCACCTGCTCATGGGAAGTAGAGAGTAAAATATTTTGGTTTCCTTTGCTTTTGCACGCAACCTTTGCTTTCACTTTATTACACTGTCCTTATCTCGACCCATGAGCCTTTCATTATATTTTTCTCTCCCCTATCCATCTGAGGAGGGGGAGTGATACAGTGGCTTTGGTGGGCACCCGCCAGGGTCAACCCATCACAGTCATTTTCTGTTTGCCCTCATTTTTAAAGATTATTTTCAACATAACAAAGAAAAAAATAACAATTGCTTTTTTTGGACAGATTTATAAATGAATGTATAAAATATCATAGTAGCAACTAATAATGGTTCTGAGACCCACATTCCATTAATTTGTATTGGAGGCATAATAAAATCACTGCACTATTTCCAGGTTGTCATGAAACAAACAGTCTTCAAAATGTATGGATCCAATGAAAGAAAATTACTGTTATTTAAAATAAAATGGTATTTCAAGATGTTTGGGATATGAAAATAGCTTTCATAATGGACCAAGATTCAGTAACATGTTCTTTTGTCTTTTTGTCATGTGCAATGCTGACATCTGTTTCAACAGTGTATGCATAATTAACATTAGTGATCTCACAAAGTCTGTGAATTTACCTGGCTCTGGCTGCTATTTTACTTTTAAATATGAATTCATGATAAGCATTTCAATTGTTCCATGCTAAATTAAAAATTCACTATTATAACAATTCTAGTTCATGTCTACTGGAATTGGGGATATTTTAATGATAAAAATTACTTACATGTCAAGTTTTTAGAACTTGTTAATGTTGTGCCCAGAATCTTGAATTCACTTTCACAGGCATGCCTGGTAACTGTCAGTGATTTTGTAGTTAATTCAAGTAATCTACAGAGAACCCTTTTTTCTTTATCTTTGGCATTTCATAATTAGTTCAGTCTCTAAATATCACAATAAAAAACATTATATAATTATGTGACAGCAGAAAAAGCATTATGCCTTTTTCAGTCAATAAAATGTTTTTAAGAAAACTTTGAAAAAACACGAAAATCTTGTGATATGTTATGAATGTCCTTAAAAAGTGGACTCCTATAAATATTAGAAATGTCAGTCTTTGAAGCATTTCACATGTTCAAAATTTGTAGAAAGCTTGATTTGTTAGAAATTGATATTTTATTTTGTTAGATGAAAAATATTTTATTCAAATTCTGTTTATTACTTTATGCTATCACATATAATCCAAAATAAAGTGTGAATTTAAAATTTGTATCAAAATTAGCTATTAATATTTTATCATTTAAAAAAATAATGAGCTGTTTAAATATAGTCAGATCTGTTAACTAAGTTTTGGCTGAAAAGCCTACATGAAGGTCTTTTCATAAAACTAGAATTTTGGCTAGCAATTCTTTGAATAAAGGTACAGAACTGACTCAGAGTTACATTTGAAAATGCATCTAAACCCAAAATTGTTACTTTAGAATGAAAAAAAAATTGCTGTATCTGTTTGGTAATGCAGTCTTTTCCTCTGTCTCCGAGCACAATTAAGTATCACTACCTGAAAAAAAACTAAGCTCAATTATTCCACTTTTCTGAATTCGTACTCTTTTATCCCCCTTCTTACTCCTTGAGTCTGCTCATAATTTCCGCCATTTCCTTAACTCCAAAACAGCTTCAGCCTTCGTGAATTCAGTTTTCACTGCATCTCTCTCACAGAGATGAGTAGTAGTTTAGTAAAGATTGAAAGCATTTATTGTATTATTAACTGTGATATCCAGCAAGACACCCTGATCAAGAATCAAGCCTCAAGAATCCTAGACACAGTGGAAAAAAAAAATAAACAAAGAGTCCCTACCCTACAGATATTCAAGCTGTGTGCTGTCAGTCATTACCTTCCTTCCGAAGTATGAGAAATAAAATTGCTTTCTACTTATAGTGAAAAAGATACAGCAAAAGTCTTTTCCTTCATGAAAGCTATTGATTTATTCTAGCTGGATAATTGGTCCCAAGAGCCTTGATCAGAAACCGGAACAGTTCCTGTGTCTCATTAAGTGTATTAATTTAGCAACATTGCAACACAGCTGTAAAAATTTACCTGCCTTGACATATAAGCTTCTTGCCCAATCTTTATCTCAATGACTAATGACAATTAAAAAACCCCAAAACAACCCGATTGCTACTTTATTTTTCTTTTAAAAAAAAAACGAAAAAAGAAAATCTCTTCCTTTTGGTAAATGGGCAATTAAAAATCAATTGGCTCATAATGACTATACAGTAATACCCCACTAAATGCATTAGGACACTTACTGCAGAATAATGCCACTTTGAGCAGTACACTGTTTAATATTAGCACTTACAATGCTATAAGCTGACTCTCTCCTTTCACTCTAGCTTTAAGACAGAATACTGTGATCTAACCCAAACTTTTTTTGGCATGCTGGTAGCCTAGTATTTAATACGTTGATCTTTTTTTCCTCACATTCTAATGGTTTTCCTAGCTTTTTCTCATTACAAGACTTAACCTGCTAAATTAAACCAAGAACCGTTGACATTAAAATCAATTATAGAAATAACTTAAGATTTATAGTAGTGCCACTTCAAAATCTTAAGTCATTATTTCATGGCTGAAACAGCTTTTCAAAATGCTATATTGATAACAATAAGCAGTGAGTAAGAAACTAATTCCTGAAGATAAAATAATACCCCCTGTGATAAAACAGGGGTAATGATGTCTTCATATTTAAGGATGAGTCAAAGTTCTCTACTTTTACATTACAACTTAAATTTTACATTGCAAAACAAATCATTGAAATAGAAAAAAAAAAGTGATGCTGAATATTTTGAGCATTGTTTGAATGCTGATAAATTTATGCTGGTTTTATAAAACAGGCAATAATACAAGGAAATAAAAAAATGTAACACATACTTCTTTCTTCTTCAAGAAACTTCAAGAACTTTATGGCTTGTCCTTGCTCTTGTTCACTTTGCATATTGCATGCTAATTGCTTGAATAATAACTGTAGACCCAGTAGTATTTCTAAGCAAAGTGTTTAGAAATTATTATCTAAAATCTAAAAAATACGTGGTGTCCTAACACACTGTACTACTGAAAGTATTCTTAGTTATATGTCTCGAAATATATGATGACAACTCAGTATGCTGCTTTCTTCATGGGGAAGCAATGAGGATTATTTTGAGTGTACTGACCAGAGCTAGTCAAAACATTTTTGACAAATATCTTCTCATTAGAATGTGCTGCTCTGTCCAAGATGTATTTATTTTGATGTGAGTTTTAATAGGCACCTTTCTGATGTTCACAGTTCTCTAGGCTCTGCTGCACTGGCTGTCATGAGAAAAAATGCAGGAGGAAGAGGAAATAAAATTTGGGACATACACTTTGATACATGGTTGCTTTCACAACCATATTGACTGTTTTGTTTAGATTGTAGTATTGGATGCCTCCCACTCTCCAACAGAGAGCTTTGACAGAGGAAAGTTGTCGTGCAATATTGATTGTTATCATACAGCAAGCTCTGACATGTTACACTGGTAATTTTGAAAACAGGGGTAGAATATTAGAAATTACTGAAGCACGTTAGTCCTCCACATTATTCAGAACAATTGAGATGGTCATGTGGCCCTCGCTGCACAAGGCTGGTTTGTTTGTTTCTCTTCCTTCTCGTTTCCCAGAAAGGTATATATTTCCCTCTGACTCTGCAATGACACCAAGGAAAATCAGATCTATATCTTCTTATCTTTGCTGCTATTTAAAAAAAAATAAAATAATAATAATAATAATAAAAATTTAAAATAACAATATGAATTTCTCTCAATAACCTTGTCATGGATCACGGATCTTTTCCTCTAAGTGAGGGCTCAGTTTCAGCTCTCCAAACAGAGTTTGAGCAGTCTAGAATGAAGCAAAAATCAAGATTGAGCTGAACAGGAGAGGCAGCAAGATGGAGAAAAGATGTGATGGAGCAAGAACCAAGACTTACTAAAGGGAAAATATGGCGCAGTGACATTTTGACTGGAGAACTGGTGTAAAAAAAACCCCAACAAAAAAAAAGGAGAAAAGGAGGCATGTTCCAAGTCTTATGATTCAGGGTGAGAAGGATGAGAAGGTTTTTGGTTTGGTTTTTTTTCTATGTGCGGTTTATATGGTGTTTGGGTTGGAACACTGCATTTTTTTTTTTTTATCTGGAGGACTGGAGGAGAAAAGAAACCTGACGAAACAACTACAGACAATGACAGAAAAGTATGCTACAAGGACAACTTCTAATGCCAGCATGAAAAAAAGAGACAAGACCACATCCAATTAGCTCTTGTCAAAATAAGACTGTGATAGATGATAAGTGAAATATGAATAAACAAATAAAAAAATACCTTACCTTCTTCTAAAGAGAGGAAACAGCAGTAGCTTTTGAGTCTTATCAGAGCAGGTACATAGAAAAAAATGCTTCTCCCATTTCATTTAAAAACACTAATCATACTTACAAACATTGAGACAGACAAGAATTAAGAAAACACTTATGTCCGTGTTTATATATACCTATATACAAACACATGCATAAATTCTGCAGTCTATGCTCAAACAACAAAAATGCTTTCTAATCAGTCGCTTTGGTGTTGTCTGAAATGTAGTAAGTTCTCAAAAAAACAAATCTAAGTTGACAACTTGGAGATCTGCATGTTAGTTTGAAAGCTCACAGCTTTCACCACAAGTATATCTTTCTGCATAGAATGGACATGGTGCAACTAGACCTTTAAGTACACCATCACTCATCCCATTTGGGATGCAACTGAAACTGCAAGTCTGTGCCTGAACAAAATTTTGGTAATAAGCAGTACAATTTCCACCTGGAGTAATGATGAAGTTCGAAGAAAGCTCGGAGTAGGTTAGATTATCTTGAGTCATGAGTACTCCACAGTAATCATTGGAAGCAAGCCCCTACTTCCAGTATATGTTGCATAGGTGTGGCAGTCCTTCCCACTTGTTAAATGTCTACCACTAGGCTTGCTTTCTGCAAGCTTTTATGTCCATATAAAATTAATGATATTCTGGAGTAGGACAAAATACTCCAGGCACCCCGAAACCTTTTCATTCTGAGATGCAGTGTAACCCAGGGGTCAGTACTGCATCCAACACGGTTTAACATCAGTGATCTGGATGATGGGACCAAGTGCACCTTCAGTAAGTCTGCAGATACAAAACTGTGAGAAGTAATTGATAAAACTGTTGGTTGTGCTGCCATTCAGAGGGAACTCAACAGGCTGGATACATGAGCAGACAGAAATCTCATGAAGTTAAAAAAGGGAAATGCAAAATCCAGCCCCTAGGGAGAAATAACCTCAGGCACCAGTACATACTTGGGGCTGACTGGCTGGAAAGCAGCTCTGCTGAGAAAGACCTTGGGGTCCTGGTGGACAGCAAGTTGAATATGAACCAGCAATGCATGCCTGTGGTAAAGAAGGTCAACGATCCTGGGCTGCATTAGGAAGATCACTGCCCGCAGGTCAAGGGAGGTAGTTTTTGCCATCTCCTCAGCACTGGTGAGGCCACATCTGGAGTACTATGTCCAGTTCTGGGCTCCTCAGTACAAGAGAGGCATGGATGTACTGGACTGAGTCCACCATGGGGCTACAGAGATTATTAAGGGACTGGAGCATCTTTCACCTGAGGAAAGGCTGAGAGACCTGGGACTGCTGAATGATTTGCTTCAAAACTGCTTGGACTACACCTCCTTTCTAACAGGTTTGTCTTGACAGAGTTCCCTAGAGTGGTCCATAAAAGCATGAGAGAGTCAGCTATCAGCTGAGCAGCCAGAATAAAAAGACATCCAGAAATTGAGTTAGCTATATGGCCCTTGATTATTTAACAATGTAGACCTGAAGTTTCTTGAAAACAGGAGAAACATATAAAACTGGCCAGAGTAATGGTTTTATAACACAAAACTGAGGGTTAGTGTATCATGACCTCAGTGTGGCATGAAAACTTGGAAGAGAGTTTTGAAGGTGCAAAGCAGGTTGTGGTAACATGGGAGAACCATGTGAGGAAGGGACGTCATCTGTTACTACTCCAGAGCCCATATGTGTTAGCGACTGATTCAAAACACTCGATCTTTAGGTTTATCATCACTTCCTTCACTCTCCTGGAAAGGTATGTTTCCATGCATGTGCTGGTCAATATAAGCTATGGAACATGTGGGACACTTCTGTAGGTAGACTTTGTCTTATGCAATTAGTGTCAGAAATTCCTTCTAATTTAATTAGAAAGCCTAATTTGGACCTGGAAAACTTACAGAAAAACACTTGCATGAAAGGTTTGAGTTTCCTTCTGGGAAAGGAAATGGCAAATAAGTGCATCTTGAGCATTTATTATGTATTAGACCATTATAAGCAAAACAGACCCCAAAAGAGAAACCAGAACTGTCCTTTTGCATGTGAGTGGCTTAGCTAGAACTTTGTGAGTCATTTATAAGGATACACTAAACTTGCTTTTTAGTTTAAAAGTATTAAATCTTAAAAAATTCACTGCACTGAAGTAGAAAGGTCCCTCTTTCCTGATTTATTCCTGGTTTCAGTTACTCCTGCATTCTTGATTGCTCAGGGGCTGGGTTTGATCAGTACATCCATTTACCTGAAATGATTTTTTTAAAATGAAATTTTATTTTCCTGAGATGTAGGGGATGCATCTTTAAAACCTATAAATGTCATCTTGATCCTAGGACAACATTCTAACTATTGATCTCCTATGTATAAAAGATCAGCTTGACTACAACTAAAATGCAGTCTGAAAAAAAATTAAATGTATCATGCAGAGGAGAAATGGTTTCCCACAAATTCTAGAATATAACAGACCTTATGTGAGAAAGAAGTTAATATATCCTTAGAACAAAGTGCTTCTAAGCATAGGTATTTAAGCAAGAACACCTCAAGATACTAGACAGTTCCCTGAAGACTTAGGTAATGCTGGAAACAAAACAGAACCAAGGGGCATTTAGACTCCTAAGTCTCCATTTAAATTAACTTCTCAGATCCCTATTTGTTCCCACATTACCAAAAGAGGAAAAAGAAAAGTAACTTTTAAAGAATTCCTTTCACATACAGCCACAAATAGGACCACCAGCAATTAAGTGCTTTTGCATTTATGTGTGCTGCTGACTATGTAAAATTTTGTATTCACAGAAAATCAAGAATATTAATTGAGAAGATAAAGCACAAATTATCTGAAGCTCACTTTGAACATTTTGCGTTATTTTCTATTACAGTATCTCATGGAGTCAGACTGTGAAATGGCTCGTCAGACCATGACAGTGTGATGAATAGACTAATATTTATGGCCCGGGTTGACCAAAGTTCTAACTTTGGACACTACACAAAGTTTTCAAATTTATGAATATGTATCTTGTTGTGAATTTTTACAAGGTAATAAATTTAACGATTGGACTTGTTGAACTATTCAAATAAAATCAGATGGAGCTGCTGGAGCCCTTTGTGACTTCATTATAAAGGAAACAAAACAACAAAATAAATTTTATTTTTCATTTCATGTGAGTTATGATAGCATTTTAGAAGAAATTTTAAAACTGAACTTTAGAAGAAATTCCATGTGAGATTCTTGAGCAAAACCCATCTTAGCAAATAGTTCTGCTGGCTGGTACACATAGCCTCTTTCCATGCCAACTTTTAAGTTAAGAAAGATGTTTAGGTATCTTTTCGTAAGGTAGTTTCTGTGCAAAGATAAAAAACGAAGCATTGTTCCAACTGCAGTGTTTAAGCTCCTTTTCCATAGAAGTAAGTTTACATGCTTTTTGTTATCTGCAAATCTTGTGCAAAGTGCAATTTAATAACAACAGTAACATCAGCTAATAAAATTCAGGATTCTAAATTTTTTTGTCAGGAAATGATCCAGCTCTCTCAGCCAATTAAATGTGAATTATTTACTAGACACATTTCTTGTCTAATGCAGTAGAATGTATCTTACATTGCCTGTAGTTTCACTTGTTATTTTCTCCATCAGTTTCTTGATATAACATCATCCCTTCTTTCTCCTGCTACTTGTTTTCCAGCTGACATATTATTTTCCAATTTCTATCCAGAACTCTTTCCCAGATTTATTTCCATAGTTTTTTATTCTCCTTTTGAACTTTCTGAGGAAATGAACACTGCATTTTTTAAGATCAAGGAAGAATTAGGAGTAAATTTTATCTTAATTTTGATAATTACAACATCTAATATAACTCATTTTTGTTAGTTTTTCTTTGTTGAAAACAGCCAACAGTGAAGGACTATTACTTTATTATAGTATCAGCTACAGCAAAATCAACTCCTTAAATCAAAGTCATTGAAGCGATTAAAAACTCAGGTGGTGATACACAGAGCCTTACGCTTCTCAGCTGTGGTTAATATGGTCCTAAAAAGCATTTGAATCTTGGTGATTAAATTATATTTATCTCAGTCACACATTTCATTACCATTGACAAATTCAGATAAGACTAAGTTCTTCTTATGACTAGTCATAAGCCCTTAAATCCAAGCTCTTCTACTGATAATAGTCTAGGTTATTATTTTATCCTTCTTTATGAGTAACCTTTTTGTCTTTAAAACTGAAGGTATGTCTACAGAGAATGGAGGACAGCTGTGATGACAGAATTGAGGGGAACAGTGTTTCACTTTTGATTCTACAATAGCTTGTGTGTAATGTTCAAATGTGTACATTGCAGTATCTGATATTCCACCTTAGCAGGAGACTATACTACTTTGCAAAGATTTCTTTGATGCTGTCAGTGAACCGTTGTTACTTGTAGCAGTTCAGCTCAATAGAAGCCATAAAATAGTAGGAACTATTTCACTGATTGTTATCACACGAACAGCTCTAAAAGTAAGCAACAGTTTATGCACTGTCAGCTATTAAACAATGAAGACCAAAACACTATTAATTAATTAAGAGACTAATACATTGTGCTTAACCCTAATTGAAAATACTTTATCTCATGTTCAGTTAAAGAACTGTAATGGTGACATCTATAATTTTCACATTATCTCACTGTTCTCCCATCCATTCACAAATTATTCAGATGAGCTGTGATAACAGTGCATGATTAAACTGATTTGAAGAGGAAATAAGCTGCAGTTGTGTCTATGAATGTTTGCAACTTCCTACTGTATCACCTGAAGCTGTGTTGAAAGTAGGAATGATGCCAATAAAAAGTGCAATCTTGATATAATTAGCCTACCACTTGTATTATAATATTTGTTAGTTTTCCATAGCTTCTCATCTTTTACTAAAGCAAACAAACAAAATTATTGTAATGGAACAGCACTTTTAAAGTATCCTGATGGCTTCTTCTACTACTTCTCTCCCTTTAGTTTTACAATAGTCTGGATAGTTGAAAGTCACAAATTACTTCAAATGGCTGTAGCTGAAATGACTGCATATTGCATCCCTGCTCAGTGGGAGTTCTTCATATTACTTTGCTGATAATCCGCAGTGAGGAATAAAGCTTTGTAACATCCACATCAATATCTTACGATTTGTCCTCACTGTGTCTAATCATTAAAGACAAAGGAAAAGCAGCAAGGGCACAGTTGTTTGGTTTGGGGGTTTTGTAGGTATTGTATTCAGCTTTCACTCACAAATCTCGAGAGTCTGTGATCAAAAACTTATTAACTTCCTTGGTTTGTGATTACAGTGTTCTTTCATGTGGCCATATTCCCTTATGCCTGTGATTTCTGTTGTATTTATGTACTACAGGAATATTATTAAAATTCATACCTAAATGCTTTAACTTCGGTAAGTCTGACCTGGAAAAGTACTGTGTGAGATCAAGTTTTTTCCCGCCAGCTCTTTTTCTTACTGCTCTAACAATGGATATTTTCTTTTATTCTTGCCTGGCTTTGCTGTCTGTCAGCATGATTGCTCCCAAGAGATCCATCTATAATAATCAGCAAAAGTACATTCAATGAGTAGGTCAGAAACTTTGGAGTTTATCTGCATATTTTCTTCAGGGTCTCCTCATTCCCATTGCTTTGTGTTTATGTAGTTTCTGGAAGAAAGCTTTGTTCCTCTCTTATCACAGTTGAAGTCATTGGGTCTTGTTTGTGTTAATAGTTTGTTGTAGAAAGCTTGCTTTAGTATATGCATGAAAATCCTAGTTCCTTCTTTTATTTTTCAGATCCCTCAAACTTCATGTGGTTTTGCCTGAAATACAGAGGCCAAAACTTTTCGACAAAGGGTGGCTTACAGCACATAAATCCTTTACATGGTTCTAAACATAAGTGGCTGAGAACTTCAAGATCCTGTTCTTATGAAAGTGTATTGTACTTTTCCCGAACCTCTGAAAAGTGTAATGTACATTTTCAAGTACATTTATAAGCATGTCGAGACACAGTTTATTGGCATTTACAACTATCATAAATTTCATAGCTGAAGTTTTATTAAACCAACAGCATTTATTATATACATAAAAGTGATAGATTCAAGTTTCCAGGTACTCTCCTCCTTGGGTTTTTGTTTTATTTTGTTATGATACTCTTTATGCTTATTTTCAGAACAACATTTTTGTTACATACTAATATAAAGTCTATGTTCTATGCATACTCCCTTGCTGATAATATCTGTTTCCTTACACTATGTCAGAATTGCTGAATCCAACCACTAACTGCCAGGAATGATAAAAACTCACCCTGCAAAAAGGTCAGGAGAGAAATTCTTGAAAAAAAATAACCTTAAATCCTGGTTTTTATTTCCTTCCAGAAGTCTCTGGAAAGCAGTAGTATCAGAACAGAGAATGTGGTGTAAGAGAGAATAAAATGCACTTCTTCCATGACACAAATAGACAGCAGGAGTGGGCTTTATCTGATCCAGCTTCAGCCATTTAAAAGATAAGTTTTAAGTTCTAGGTTGTTATCAAGCTGATTTGACACAGGAACTTCTAGCAGGTTCTAATCTTCATACAATTATATTAGCTACCGTTTGGAAGCACCCATCTGTATCCATTGACTACAGAGAAAATCTGAAAAAACTGCCTTGGACTCTTAAGTCTTCTCTTAGAGAGCTATAGCGACAGTAAATACTTACACATGAAGAGACTATAATTAGTATAGCTGCAGTAAAATCTGTGGAGCTATCTGATTTTACAGCAGCTGTAGAACAATTTACTCCTTCCTACTTTTCTAACCTCTTCAGGCAACTGTTATAACAAACAGTTAATAGCAAACTGAAACTAAGACAAGTACACTCGAAGATTATAAACTGTAGTCGATAAGTAAGAATGTAAAGATCTCTTGGGAGATATGACTAAAGAATATATTTATAAATATAAAAATTAGAAAAACTTAGAATTATTTAGTAGCAAGTCTTCATATGCAAAATTTGTGAAATGTTCACAGGTATCACAGTGAAAAATTTGCATCATATCTCAAAAGAATATGTGAATAAAATAGAGAATGTTTATACCATAGCCTTCAGTTTCTTTGGTCCTCTGTCCAACTCCACCTTCCTTCTCTTTGGATTTCTGTGCAGGCTGTATGAGGTTTATTTTCAAGTACATAAAAATGAGGTATTTGAGATGCTAAAATTTTGTTGGTATTTTTCAGATGAAAAGTGGAATTTTTGGATTACTTTTTGTACTGGTTCTGACCAGGATGGAGTTAACTTTCGTTATAGCAGACCATATAGTGCTGTGTTTTGGATCTGTGGCTAAAACAGTTTTGGTAACACATCAATGTTTTGGTTATTGCTAAAAAGTGTTTATGCAATGTTAAAGTTTTCTCTTTTTTTTTCCCCTCACTCTGTCCCCCCAGTGAATAGGCTGGGGGTGGCCAAGAAGCTGGGAGAGGACACAGCTGGGACAGCTGACCCCAATTGGCCAAAGTGATATTCCGTACCATAAGTTGTCATACGTAATAATAAAAACTGGAGGTAAAGGAAGAAAGGTGGTTGTCATTGCTTAGAGATTGTCTGGGCATCAGTTTGCTTCTGGGAGGTGCTTGTTGATTGGTTTTTTATCACTTGGGGTTTTTTCTCTTTCCTTCACTTGTTAAGCTGCCTTTATTTCAATCCATAAGTTTTCTTGCTTTTGCTCTTCCTATTCTCTCCCCTATCCTGCTGATGGTGAGGGGAGTGAGCAAGAGGCTGTGTCGTTGCTTAGCTGCTGGCTGGGGTCAACTCACCACACTTTCAAAATCAGTTTCTTCATTCTTCAAGTGGTTTATAACTCTTAATTAAATCTCTACTGTTTATGAATTGAGTTCAAAGGCTGTCATCACTGCCCAAAGAAGGGACTGAAAACTGGCTCATCAAAATAATTGCGGTGTTAATAGAGAAAATACACAGAAGTAAAAGAATAAATAAAAACACATAATGATGAATTACACTTTAAAAAGTTTGAGGTTTGGCAACAGAGTTGGGACAACTTAAGTTTGAGAGACTTTTTTCTTTTTTAAAAAAAGCATAGAACCAAACTATAAAGTCTCTTTAAAACAGAGCAAAGAATTTCTGTAGCACTCCCTGTATTTCTTAGTGGTTGCCTCTTATCTCCCTGAAGAAATCACTTTGTTGATAATCTCTACTAGTTTGTGTCTCAAACAAAACATCAGCATCTTCATTCTAGTCCGTGCTCTCATTTGTACACTAAATCAATATATTGCTCCAAGCAGGTCATATATAAGAAAGACTTAAACATAGTGCATTGTTCAAACAGAAGAGTAAATTGTTTTTACAAATTTTGTCCCAGGTAAACACAGATATAGCAAAAGCAAAAGGTAGATTAACTGTAAGAGGTACTCGACACAGTTTGGAACACCTGAAATTCTGATTAGATGCAAGGAAGAAATTTTTTTACCATGGGGGTGGTAAAATACTTGAAGTGGTTGCCCAGAAAGGTGGTGGGATTTCCAACCTTGGAGGTGTTCAAGAATTGGCTGAAAATGACCATGAGCAACCTGATTTTATTGAACCTCCTTTGAGTAAGGGGGTTGGACTAGAAACCTCCAGAGGTCCCTTCCACCTAAGTTATTCTGTGATTCTATTTTATAATTAAAATAGAAGATACAGATCAATTTTTACCGTAAAGAACTTTATATCTATCACAATATTATAATGTACGTTCATGAAATTTATTCAAACTTCTGTCTTTGAAATACATTCACTGAGACACCTTGAAGTTCTGGAATTGATTAGGATAATCAGAATCTCCAACTATTACTAAACTATAGCTGAGAACAGGAAATTAGATATCTGGCAGATTTACTGTGTTAAAGCTTTTCTTAAATGACTCTGTGTTTTTAAAATATTTGGGTGTAACCTTAAGAAGCATGACTTAATGCAGGTTAGAGGATTAATAATTCTTTAGTGTCACGTGGTTATTATAACCACATACATAAGACTTAGATCCTGACCCTGATCCCATAATATGCTTAATATGCTGGCTGCTCCTGCTGAAGTCATATACATTTTTGCAGTGTTGATGTCAGATTAAAATAAAGGACTTCAGGACATAAACATGAAAGATGCCTGAAGTTAGTTGATCCCATTTAGAATTAACAAAGTGATACGACTTCTGAATTCATCTCTTAAATGAAAAGCATCTGCTTGTGTTAGGCTCAGCCATCCAGTAACAGATTTGCCTCCATTCATCTCTGTCAAAGTGAGCTGCTTTTGCCTGCAGACCCTTGACAGCTACCCCATTTTTCCAACTGTGCTAATATTAGTGATCTAACCAGGATCCAGGCAGTCCTTCACCTGTAGCCTTTTTTTTCCTCAGGATTCAGCTTTCTTCCAAAGTTATTTTTAGTTCAAACAGCTGTTTAGTCACAAATAGAGCAGTGCCAAGCCCAGAATAACAAGCTGTGCATAGAGGCAGAAGCTCAGCTGTAGCACCACGCTAACTTGCCTTCAAGGTTTCCTGGTTGGAGCTGACAAGCATCTGGCTAGCTACAGGCTGGTCTGTAACACTGCATGAGCTTGCTTGTATCTGTTTGCAAATTACCATGTAAACATGGATAAAGTAAAACAGAGCGTATTGTTGCAGCATCTTGTCTGTCAGACTTAGTCTGCCAACTTCTCTGTGCTGATAAATAAATTGAAGCTTATAAGATATTCACAAAACAGAGAAATGCTCAGTCCTACAACCCTTTTCCTCATCTCCTTCAAAAAGGCAGCCCCTTCAAACAGTAAAATTCCTAACCTATAGATTTAGGTTTCTGTTTGTCTCCATGGAATGATACATACGGCTTTAAAATGTCATCTGATATGAGTTTGGCTTTTGTGATTGCTAGAACTTCAATCTGAATGTTAACAGCAAATGAATATAAAATAAATTCTATTTCTTTTTAGATGGATATGAAGATATATTTTCTTCATCTGATATGTACAGTGTACAATAATGTCTATTTGTTTTCTAATCAGTCTGCAATCGTCTTCCATTTTGTCTCTTTCAGATAATAAAGGTAGAATGTATTTTTAAAATATAGCCACTAAATTAATTGTGATTTAGACAATGAAAAGACAATTGGAATAGGCTTGATGAAGAATACACTGACTTAACTGTCATGGTTTAACCCCAGCCAGCAACTAAGCACCACGCAGCTGCTCACTCACTCCCCCCCAATCCAGTGGGATGGGGGGAGAAAATCAGGAAAAAGAAGTAAAACTCGTGGTTTGAGATAAGAACGGTTTAATAGAACAAAAAAGAAGAAACTAATAATAATGATGATAATAATAATAACAATATGACAATAAAAATAATAATAATAAAAGGATTGGAATATACAAGTGATGCACAATGCAATTGCTCACCACCCGCCAACTGATGCCCAGTTAGTCCCCGAGCAGCGATTCCCCCCACCCCCACACCCCCCAGTTTATATACTAGACATGACATCGCATGGTATGGAATATCCCATTGGCCACATTGGGTCAGGTGTCCTGGCTGCGTCCTGTGCCAACTTCTTGTGCCCCTCCAGCTTTCTCGCTGGCTGGGCTTGAGAAGCTGAAAAATCCTTGACTTTAGTCTAAACACTACTTAGCAACAACTGAAAACATCAGTGTGTTATCAACATTCTTCTCATACTGAACTCAGAACATAGCAGTGTACCAGCTACTAGGAGGACAATTAACTCTATCCCAGCAGAAACCAGTACATTAACCAAACAATTTCCAACTGATACTTTTCTGAATACAAAAGCTGCTGATGTTGATTACATTTAATTAATTTTACATTTGGAAAAATCAAATCCCAGTACAGTGCACTGAAAGTGTAACTAATGAAGAAAGACAACAGAAGAATGTTAAGGTCACAAGGTCGCATGGAAGTTTTGCAAGGGAAAAAAGGAAAAAAAGATAATTGCAGGTTATCCTTATTATATAGTTCTTACTGTTACTAAAGTGTAATTGTTAATTTGCTCTCATTGAATTAGAACTGTAAGATGATTAATGGCATTAACTGAATGATTAAAGCTGAATTAATGTAAGCTATTAGAAATACAAAAGAACTATCTGGATTAGAGACATGCCAGCCAATTAAACAAAAACAAACCCCAAATCACCACAAAACTGAACCAGAACTGTCAGGTATTGGTGTGCTTTTGAGGATCAATAATGGAATGCCTACGGTGCTGAGTTACAATCTTTAGTACATAAATTTAACTTAGCATGTTGTCAGTAATTCATCTATTTAAAATTGAAACAAATTTGTTAGTCACTGTTTTTAAACAATGTTGTCAATGGACAGGAGTACAGCTCTGCCAAAAATAAAGAAAATATCTTTTTGCTTTGAACAATAACAATATAAGACACAAACTCCCTGTTCGCGTTCTCAGCTTTTCTGTGATATGTGTAATCATTTAGTCCCATAAGTCACTCAGGATTCTGGTCCTGATCCAGTTCTTAAACATACAAATGGTGTGCTTTACCAAGATTAGACATCTGGGTATTTTCTAGTATTGTCTATGTGCTTGACAGAGCAGAAGTGGCTGCAGCTAACAGTTGTATGGCAAAGGGTGTTCACCAGCAGCCTCCCCCCATGATGTGGAGCTCACAACACACAGGTGGCAAAGCTTCCCTATCCTAGCCTTATCCTATCCTACCCCTTCCTGAAAATCCATACTTTCTGTAGCTTTCATTGTTTCCTATAAGAGGCTAAGCTCCTTTGAATTGTTTCTGAAATGTACTCTTTACTATTGATTGTTCTTCATCTAAATATCCTACTTTAAGTACCAGCTAGTGCAATTAATTGCTTACCACAGGTAGTAAAGATATATATTTTGGCTCAAGCAGGTCTTTTAGAAGAAAAGCTTAAACAAACTTCATTTGCTAAGCAGAAAATTACCTTACTTCTACAACTTCTGTTGCAGACAGAGACATAATCATGACAAAAAGCAATAGATACATTAGAACAGAAGATGCAGATAATTTTCACTGAGTCTTGACATCTAACACAGTACTAAAATATACTTCTATGAAATTGATTCAAACTTCTGTCTTAGAAAGACATTCATCAAAACACCTTTCAGTAGTGAAGAGAGATATTTTGGTAGCTGTAAGCATCAAACTTAGCTGACAGCCAACTTATGAGCCAGCATAATTCTTGAATTCCTACAGATCTGTGAAAGTGCATAAATACTCTAAAAATATACTCTGCAACTAACAAAGAGTAAATGAAAACCATTTATGTAGCTGTAAGCTCCAGATAATAGTTACTGCAAAATAAATAAATAAATAAATAAATAGTCCACAAAGAATAAAATTCCTCTGAGAGGAGAGAGAGAAGGTAAACATGACTTATATGAATGGTTCTTTTCTCTCCTTATTCTAGAAAGAAGATGAGGCATCTAGCGTGTATTTGTCAATTCTTTAGAGAAGTTGTATCTGGGATTATCAGAAAGATCATGATGAAAAGAAAATTTGCCAGACACTTGTCTGAAACTCAGAGAGAAACAGGAAGTAGTGTAGCACTTAGTTATACATTTTCTTTCTCTCTGTATATAATTTTTCATGGAACATTAGTTTTCCCATCTTGGTTTTTATTTAGGCTACCTGCTAAGCAGGTCAGGAATTTATGGTTTTAGCTGAATGTCATGCTAACACTACACTAAACAGGCTTTTTTTCACACACTGTCATGTTAATATTGCAAATGCTGCACCAATCTCTTCCTTAATTGTAGTCTTCATGTGTGCATGTGTGTGCCTGAGGAAAATGTAATTATAAAAGTTTTTTGTTTGCTTGCTTGGGTTTTTTTTATCTTTCTGTTTAAGCCATGGTCTTCCAGTGCAGACACAATAATGACCTATTCCTCCCTTCACTGGAGTTTAGACCATCCAGTGTGAAAATTACCATTTCTGGAAAATATATTCATGTCTGTATCATCATGTTAGGGACTTCTACTCTTAAGAAATAAAGAATAGTAACAATCCATTTTATACATCAGACTAACAACTAAAATAGCTGAAATATACCATGTAGGACTGCACAGATAAGTGGGCTAGGGTTATTCCTGACCCCACAGTTATGTGTCTGCTCCTTCATCCAGCAAACGTTATCTGTCTGCAGTTTGTACATTTAACGTGTGAAAATACTACATTTACCCAACATACAATTGATATTTTGGTAACACATCTGTGCTGCTATTTTGGAGGAGTTAGCATTAGACCTGCTTCCATATGCCTGTCAAAATTTGGCCCTAAGTACTGTAAGGCAGGAATTAAACTTTTAGCTCAGCAACAGTGCAATGCTGTTCGTAGTAAACATTTTTTTTTTTTTCAGTATAGGCATATGCTGCCAACAGAACAAGGATAAATAAATACAAAAGATAAATATATAGTAGTGCTCAGGGTATATTTCTTTTCCTTTTCTTATTACTGAATTCTGTAGAACTTCTGCAGAGTTCAGTTGTTTAAAACAAATTTTTTCTAACATGCCCCAAATTCATGTTCAATAGAAATTATTAAACTCACATAAAAAGCATTGCTGTGTTGCCACCATACCATGGCAGCATGCTCTTATGATAAGCAGATTATCCTTGTTGATATATTGATCTATTGTTCTCTTCTATACAGCTAGAAACTATTAATTATAAGCACAATATCCACTATGTAAAAGGTAGAATTTGCCTGCCACCTATTGATCCTTTTCACTGTTAGCTCTACTCCTTCTCCATTCACTATGAACTGATCTTGGGCCAAAGTTGTAGTGTCTTTATTTTCTGACTTTTTATCATTAATTTTCTTTTCATTTGCTTAATTTGTATTTGCACAATGGTCTGCAAGATGAAAATCTTCATAATATATCTAGCAAAGGAACTTCACTCAGTGGAGAACATTCCTGTTCATTCATACTGCAAACAAATTGTAAGTAAGTGATGAAGATATGATCCTCAAAGCAATGACACTGGCATGAGAAAAGTCTTGTCATTAAAGAATAATTTTATGTAGTTAACCAGATTTGCTATTACATTTATTATAGAAGCAGAGACAGCTAAGAAAAGAAAGTGGAAAACAGAAGGCCTTTATTTATACAGCTAAATAAAGGATTACTGGGAAATAAGCACAAGCACTAATCCACTGATCATTAATAGAGGTGGGTTTTTTTTAAATTAAATTGTATTTTAACATATTTACTGCTGTGGTTTTGTGCAACTTGACATTCTCTGACACAGTGCTCAGTCATTGTACAGGGGTTAAGATGGACTCTTTCCTAAAAGGCAATTTAGGCAGTACTATTCTAGGCTTGGTTCCCTCTGCCTTACAAAGTCCTTCAACACACTCCCATCAGACTTAGCAGATCAAACAACTCTACGTAACCTGCATATTCCAGGTATAAGAAACACATGCCCGTATATTAAGTTATGATGGCATCACACAGATACTTGCCATGCATGTTCACACACTTTATAATGGGGGGAGAAAAAAGAAAAAAAAGCATGCCTCACAGGAAATACCTGTCATATCTTAGTACTACAAAGACATCACACTTGGCCCCAGGAGAGATTCAAAACTATGTGTTAGATGCTGTGGACATAATTGGTCTGCAACAGAGAGGCTGTCCCTGAGTAATTTAGGGGTACCACTTTGTCTCGGAGACAGGAGACAATTTATGGGCTGGTTGCGTTTAGCACTGTAGAATGCTCAGTATGTAAAGCTGGGGGAAAAAGAAGGAAGGGGGGTACATTTGGAGTGATACTGTTTGTCTTCCCAAGTCACCGTTAGGCGTGCTGAAGCCCTGCTTTCCTGGAGATGGCCAAACACCTGCCTGCCCATGGGAAATTGTGAATTAATTCCTTGGTTTGCTTTGTTTACATGGGCGGCATTTGCTTTACCTATTAAACTGCCTTTATCTCAGCCCATGAGTTTTCTCACTTTTACTCTTCCAATTCTCTCCCCATTCCACTTGGGAGGAGTGAGCGAGCGGCTGTGTGAGGCTTAGTTGTCAGCTGGGGTTAAACCATGACAAGATGCAGCCACGGACCTCAAAATTCTGGATGCTGATCTTGAAAAGAGGCTTTGCTAGCCAGCAGCCAATGTGCAGTTGGTCAGATGCTGGCTGTTGTCAGATGCATCTGAGATGCACAGCTGTTTGCACACCTGTAGAGCATTCCAAATCCCATGCTCTGTGAGTGTCATGTAATACTACGATAACATCCTTGTAATGCAGAGTCACTTGGTACCTGCAAATATGCTGTACATAGAACCTTCTGGCTTCTTAAGATGCCCCCAGGTGCTCACACAAACAGCAGCAATTCAGGCATCATAAAGATGACCACAGTGCTGGTTTTAGAGTTACATTTATGTGGAGAAACATAAAATCATAACTTCTCTTTAATCTTTTTCAGTATAAAACCTAGGGGGAGGAATATGAGTTAAAACACGCTTGATTTTACATCCATTTTGATCCCTTCTTTTTCTCTTTTCTCCTTTTTCTTTTTTTTTTCCTCTAGAAACCTTCCTCTTTTTCTCAAGAAAGCAAAAAACATGCAAAGACAGAGGCTGATATGAATCTTCTGAATCATAATAGTTCTGAACACAAACATCATTAAAAAAAAATAAAAGCAAATACATATATACAAAACTACCTTCAAATCCTTTCCATAGTGTTGAGGTAATTTCAGATGAGACCATCTGGATAAAGATTTCCAGACTGGCATTTTAAAAGCAGGCTAGGTTTACCTTGTGGCAATATTTTATTAGATTTATATTATCTGTACTAACATATAACTCATTAAAATGAAATGCTAGTCCTGCTGAAATCAAGGATTAAATTGACAATGAATTCACTGGGAACAAGATTTGACCTTTAATTGACATCCAGTTAAATGTCTTTTGCTGGAATAATCACTGCATAACAGCATCAGCACAGTATATCCAATTACTTTTAACAAGGGCTAAATGGCTTACCTCGTCTGTTTAAATGGTAAACTGGTCTTATTTGTAAGGCTACTCACAATAATTATCTAGAAAACATCACAGCTTTCCAGAACAAATGTTCCGGTTTTGTCTTTTTTTGTACAATTTAGTTCCCTCTACTTTCCCTAAGGTATTTTAAGTGTGTTACACTTGCCCTGACCAAAATTAAGGGAGAAATTACTTGAAAGAAATTGTGAAAACACATACAATGAAATTAGCCTCATCCCAGCTACCCTAACATGAGTAAAAACACCTAACCAAGCAAGCTTTCCCTAGCAATGAAAAAACCCTATGCAGCAAGGAAGTATAAAAATTAAATACTGAAAGCCATGCCAATACTAACTCCACTTTAAAAGAAACATGAAGATATACAGGCCCTCGCACTGGAGGTGAGGATCCTTGCTATGTTAGTGAATGGAAGGTAGACATACAGGTATTCTTCTAGTAGCCTTGAGGCTCATTGATGATATCTTAGCATAGAAAAGAATACAATATAAAGAAAAGGTTAAAAACTTTTAATAATCACAAGTAATTAAAGGACTTTTAAAACATACTTTATTTTAAACTCAATAGTGAATGTCAGAGATGACTTTTACTGCTATTTATGAAATAAAAGTGTATGCATGCAATATGTGCACCGATAAATTCTGATCATTAGGACTATAATTTAATTAGCTCATTACTGTTTCTATCAGGACATTGCAATTAAAAAAATTCTTATGTGTTGTGAATAACTAATACAGATTTTCATAGTTTATTGGATAGATGTTGATATACTAAAAAGAAGGATTCCCTGTGGATTTTTCTGACCTACTGGTTACATACCAGTTCAGGAACAAAAAAAGAATTTCTTACAGGCAACTAGTTACCATTTGTTGCATTTAAAAAATAATAAAAGAAGGTAGTGTAGCTTTCATGTGTGATGAATCATAGAATCATAGAAGAGTTTGGGTTAGAAGACACCTTTAAAGGTCATCTACTTCAACCCCCCCTGCAATGAGCAGGGTTATCTTTAACTACATCAGGTTGCTCAGAGCCCTGTCCAACCTGACCTTGAATGTTTCCAGGGATGGGGCATCTACAGCCTCTCTGGGCAACCTATTCGTGTTTCACCACCCTCATCATAAAAAATTTCTTCCTTACATCTAGTCTGAATCTACTCTCTTTTAGTTTAAAACCATTAGTCCTTGTCCTATAGCTACAAGGCCCTACTAAAAGTCTGTTCCCATCTTTCTTTTAAGCTCCCTTTGAGTATTAAAAGGCTGCAATAAGATCTCCCTGGAGCCTTCTCTTCTCCAGCCTGAACTACCCCAACTCTCAGCCCGTCCTCATAGGTGAGGTGTTCCATCCCTCTGATCATTTTCGTGGCCCTCTCTGGACCTGCTCCAACAGGTCCATGTCTTTCCTGTGCTGAGGACCCCAGAGCTGGATGCAGTACTCCACGTGGGGGTCTCACCAGAGAGAAGCAGAGGGGCAGAATCACCTCCTTTAACCTGCTGACCACACTTTGTTTTATGCAGCCCAGGATATGGTAGGTTTTCTGGGCTGTGAGCACAGGTTGCTGGCTCACGTCTCATTTTTCATCCACCAGTACCCCTAAGTCCTTCTCCGCAGGGCTGCTTTCAATCCGTTCATCCACCAGCCTGTGCTGATACTGGGCTTTTCCCTGACCCAGGTGCAGTCCTTGCATTTGGGCTAACCTCATGAGGTTCATATGAGCCCAGTTCTTGAGCTTGTCCAGGTCCCTCTGGATGGCGTCCCATCCCTCAGGCATGTCAACGGCACCACTCAGCTTGGTGTCATCTGCAAACTTACTGAGGGTACACTCAATCCCATTGCCTATGTTGTTGATGAAGGTATCAAACAGTATGGTCCCAATAGGGACCTCTGAGGAACACCACTTGTCACTGATCTCCATCTGGACATTGAACCACTGACCACTACCCTCTGCTTGTGACCATCCAACCAATTCCTCATCCGCTGAACAGTCCATCCATCAAATCCATCTCTCTCTAATTTAGAAAGAAGTATGTTGGGGGGACCATGTCAAAGACCTTACAGAGGTCCAGGTAGATGACATCTGTAGCTCTTCCCTTGTCCACTGATGCAGTCACTCCATCATAGAAGGCCACTAGGTTGCTCAGGCAAGACTTGCCCTTGGTGAAGCCGTGCTGGCTGTCTTGAATCACCTGCTTGTCCTTCATATGCCTTAGCATAGTGTCTAGGAGGATTTGTTTCATGACCTTCCCAGGCACAGAGGTGAGGCTGACAGATCATTAGTTCCCAGGGTTGTCCTTTCTACCCTTTTTAAAAATGGGTGCAATGTTTCCCTTTTTCCAGTCACTGGGGACTTTGCCTGACTGCCATGACTTTTCAAATATCATGGAGAGTGGATTGGCAACTACATCAGCTAATTCCCTCAGGACTCTGGGGTGCATCTCATCAGGTCCCATAGGCTTATGGTGGTTATGAACCTGATCTTCTCGTACAGTGGTGTGGCAGTGCTCTCCCCTGACAGGAAACAAAAATTCTCCAGGAAGGGAGAAGAGAAAAAAACCCTAAACCCTAGAGGCCACAGGTTGAAAATTGAACTGGCCAATTGAGACATGCCAGGTACACTGAGGTGACCTTCTTGGCCAATAAGGATTAAATGACCACAGGTCAGATTCAACAAGGGTATAAATGGGGTCCCTCCAGAGGACACGTGGGAATCAGTCCTCCGTGGAGCAGCGGATCTGAGGTCAGGGACTCCCCCCTGGGTGGGGGCACCATGTGAGGTAACTCCTCGAGGGAGAGAGCCCTCCTCTTTTAGGTGAGTGATATGCGCATTTTGAGTCATCACTTTTAAATCTTAAGGATTTTGCTCCCCCAGTCCCTGTCTTGTGGTCCATCCACTCGTGCGGTGTGGAAAGAGTACCAGATGCACCTAGGAAGGCAAGGTAGGCAAAGTGGGGGTTCACCTGTAGCCCCAAGTGTGGACTTGCCTCCATTCACTCCTTTCCTTCAAGCTACTGCTCTCTGCCTGGCAGGGGAAGGATACAGGATCCCCTCAATCTTGGTTTTTTCTGGTGGCTGTTTCTGTCTCAGGGACGGCAGAGCATGGTTCCAGCAATCTGTCTCTTTCTCAGATTCCCTGATGCTCCTTAACCTTTATACTTCTTCCCACAGCTCTGCCATCAGGCTGAGCAGATGACCCACGTGGTCACGTCTCACACAGCTGTTCTCACTGCTGCCATCAGGTCCTAGTGAAAGGCTCTGACTCCCTGCACGTTTTCGTGGGAGCTCTCTCTGGGTTGTTACACCCAGTCTGGTGAGTAGAGAGGCTGTAACTTTCTGTCGAGTGGATACCACAGCTAAGCTGAGAGGGTGATGACCACTAGTTGAACTCACCCCTCGAGCTGGTAGGGTGACGATGCCCTTCCTGCATGCCCTTCCACGCCCACAGCCACACCACACCCTCTCTGATGCACCACCCAGTCTGTCCGCTCTGGTCGCAGCGCTCCTGGTCACTAGTGCTCCCCAGGCTGCTTTTGGGAGGTGTGGGGAGAGCTGGCAGCTCCTGGTGGGTTTCACCGCTGCCCTGGTGTTGCCCTGCCTCAGGAAACCACCCTCTGTGCCAAGATCCGCTGCTCTGCTGCGGATAGGGCTGGCTCTGGAGCAGCTCCCTTTGGAGATTGACCTTCTTTTCATTCTGCTTTTAGTTCTGGCTGCACTGGGGCATATGATGTCTTGAGCTTATATGAGGACTTTATCCAGAAATGTCTATCATCCTCAGATAGAGATGAAAGTAAATGTAACCTATGTGAATTATTTTAAAATCCATCATACATGGTTGGGCTACCTTATTTTTTTTCTCCCCAATGTAAACTATTTTTTCCTGTCCCTTATATATTAAGATGAGAATACTTTTGGGCTAATTCCCACTCGGTACTTGATGTATTCCTTTTGTATACAGCTGGTTTCTTTTTGATATTCAAACCAACAAATTATGTTAACTTTTTCAGTAATTTCTCCCACTCAAATTCATTACACTGTTCCATGTTGTGAAGAGCAGGAGTGCGATCCCTCAGCTAGCAGAGGCCAGGAAACAATAGCTTTATGTGAGGGCAAATGGCAGTTCCTTTTTTTTTTTGTTATGTGTTGTTTCATTTTGTTTGGTTTGGTTTTGTGGTTAAAGGCAAACATCATTCTATTTTGTTCACTGAGAAACTGGTTGATTTATTGCAATAATCAATTTTCAAAATACTTAGTGTTCTTTGTTTGATGTAAACAAAGTAGGACATTGACACTTAGGACGTTATTGATACTTATATTGCATCTCCATCAGAACTGGACGTATTCCACCTGTGAAAATACCAGATGAATTAACTATGATGATTGCCATTAGGATTAGCACCACATAAATTCTTAATGTCGGAATTTATTTTATTATGTCTCTATTTCGTTTTAAGTGTACCATCATTATCAACACATTTGATATTCACTGTGTTAATAGTGATCATTACTAATTCATTCAGAGCTATAAATGTGGATGTCATGGAAACTTCCACCAAAATCTCACTGTAATTCCTATTTATGAAAACATTTAAGCCTTATGCTTGGATAATGCTGACTGATGTTATTGATGAATTGGAGCTAGTTTGGCTACACAGTGTCAGTTAAGCTGTAGTGTCTGAAAATGTGTTATCCTTAAAGATACTGACAACTTCAGACTATAAACATGAAATAAGACAAGTGCCATTTTTCTGCAGTCTCACAGAATTTTCATAGGCTATACTTTTAACCCTCAGAAGGACAATATTTTATCCTTTAATTGTGCTAATTTAATTATCTTCTGATTTTATATGGGAGAAAGAGAGAACAGTATCTTTTCAACAATAGTGGCAATGATAGTCTTCAAGTTTGTTCATATGATATTTACATAAAAATAAGCTGAAATTGGTAATAAATTTGAAAATATATGCAGGTGCAGCAATGGTCTTTTTTCCCCATTTCCTGATTTCTGTTATTGCCAATAAGGATTATTTTATTCAGTGAAAGCCGGAATAGAACCCTCTGAGTTGGATTTTGACTATATTTTATTCAGTAGGATCTTATTTTACAAATAACTACACTGGCTACACTGTTAAGATTATTTGGCCTTAAACAAATACAAAATAACCTCATAGAATGTGAAAACACATTTCAGAAAAAACCCTGACCCTTTATAAGTAATTTAATTGCTAAACTATACCATAATGCTTTTTTTTTATGGTCATTTATGGGCCAAATAGATCTCAAATTATTTTGCACAGACTCGACATAAGTGGGCTATGCTGTTATGTGACAGATGCACTCGACCCCTTAACCAAACCAGCAATAGTTTGGTTCAGGCCCCAAAGGAGGTAAAGGCCTGAGCCCTAGCCAGGCCAAGAACTCCTCCAGTTCCAATCTGTTCTCTGAAAACCCACCAAGGAGCAGAGTGACACGGTCAGCACCGACGCATATGAGCTTGGATCACCGACCATGCGATTAACACACGAAAAGCGTGTGGTTTTTTCAAGACTCACTTCTCAAGGAACAAAGAAAGTTGTGGGTACAAGGAGTCTCATGCACACCTTTCCTGTTGTATGCAATTTGACGATGAGACAACCAGTTTATCCCATAAATATGACCGCCTAAGTGAGCTTTCTTCGGGCTCTCCCTGCTAGGCAGCCTGGCTGCATGGCGGTGATCTCCCCTCGAGCCCGGACACCTCTCAAGGTTGCTCCTTGAGGCAGAGACACCTTTTACCAATGGCAGATCTTTGGTAAGCCACCGATATCGCTCATAACCTTGCAGTATGGCAACTTTGATTCGTGCCTTGGTAACTTTGATTTTGTCTCACTAACTTTGATGTGTGCCTCAGGAGTTTTGAATCACTGTTCAAATGATTGTGCTGTACAGTAATAGAGGGAACCTTGCCATGAAACTTTGTTATCTCTCTTTTACAACACCATATTAAAACCACTTTTGCTAATAGCTTTGATGGCCATTCTTTAAGTAAGTGACGTAAATCACCCATTAGTGACATATTACCTAAAATAATTTACAGATTAGGGAAAGATGCATGTTTGAATCTGTTCAGAGATGAAAGAGGCTTGAACCCGTGACTCACACATCTTGGGCAAGGCTCCTGTGTACTCAGCTATGAATAGAAGTAAACTTACCACTTCCAAGTAAGCAGGAACTCCAGCTGTCATTCCAGAAATATTTTGGTTTCCAGTACCATGTTTTCCATAGCCCAAGGCATCTCAAGCAACATCAGATACTTAAGTAGAAACAACTGAATTTTACTCTTAGAGTGGCATTTATTTGCATAAAGACAGATTTCTAATGTAATTTCAGTTTCTATAGGATATTCCTTCTGGCCTCAAGCAGTAGCAAAGATGGCAATGCATGTCTCATAAATTCTGTGTCATTCTCATAACCTACTGCACTTGTCTCATATACTCTAGGGCATCTATCTGTGTTTAAGTAACTGCATAGAGCTCTAGATTTCCACTGACTAAAATGAAGATATGAAGGTGAATTTGAACAACTTGCTCTCCTTAAGCACCCACTTGTAGGCTTCTGTACTTAGATGGCTACATTCTCGAATTGAACCCTGCTATCAAGTCAGGATTTAAAATTAGTCCCATTTTGTTTTTTTCATTTATTTGAGCTGCCTTTTGAAAAATATAATGTTACACAACTTCTCACTCAAGGGCTGAATAATTTAGATCCCGTTCAGTGGCACCCCGCTCTTCTGGCACACCTCTTTCTGATTATGGACTCCCTTTTGACAAGCATGGTAGGTGACCGAGTATGTGACATAATCAAGTAGGGCAAAAGCTCTAATCTCAGTGATTCTTAAATAAACTCCAGTCTCCAAATCCACCATGGGTTAATCTGTCGCACTGTGACAGAAGACAGGTGCCTGCCACCAGCAGTACTATGACAACTCCATGTTCCAAAATGCTCTCCAAACCCTTCATGGTAGTGTCACCTTATGTCAAATCCACAAGCAATCAGCTGTGAGCCCACGTAATTACATTTGCTTTCTGTAAGGAGATGGGGGAATAGGATACAGATCTCCTGATTCCCAAACTAATCACTGGACAAGTTGTAACCTTTGGAATCCCTTTTGTTCAGAGTACTTACAGGTCCTTTCTCTGTCACATAACGACTGGTTGGAGTAAGAATACAAGACCTTGCTATCCCAGCTATCTTTAATATGATAAAATCCATTATGATAGGACTTACTGTTTATTTGAAGAACATCTATGGAATTGTTTAATTTTATTTATCATTCTCAATTCATGTAATTTAATTTTTCTCTTCCCCAATGCCATCATCGTCTCTGTATATGAATGTATATGCTCCACAGCTGCTTTGAAGAAGGAATTGTCTTTCAGCTCCTTAGTCTTGATGTGATATTACACTTCTTTTCTTTGAAGCACCTATGGGCATAAATATATTCAGGCAAAGTGAATCCAATTAATGCCTCAACCTTCTTATTGAATTTTTTCTTGCCTACGTGCTTCTCCAAAACATTGTGTATATATTTCACACGTTTCCAATTTTACTAGAATTACACTGTTATTTGTGGTACCAGTCTGAACTTGTCGCTGAACTTGCTACAGGAGGGGTGCTGTGAAGAGTAAATGGGTCATTGCATTGTACTAGATGGAGTCCTTCGTCTTCAGTGTTCTGACTTCAAAGTCCTTTGTCCTCAGAACCTGCTTTAAAATAATTCCAGTATTCTTTGCCAAAAAAATGTTTGTTAGGGATACAAGAAATTTCTGTATTAGAACCACAGAAAATGGGTCTGGAAGCAAATATCTAGTTCTTTCTTGCATCTCACATATTAATCCAAACTCATTTAAAGATTGCTAGTTATGAAGATGCCTTCCTATTTAATTGATTTTACACTTTAATATCTTTACTTTTAAAAAGCCCAAACCATTAACTAGGAGTCCTTTGTTTAAATATTTTTTATCTTTATATATTAGACATGAAAAACATTCTTTCTTTCCTGTTTTTCAGTCATCTTGACATTTTTTTAGTTAGGATATCATGCTTTGTCCCACATGCTTTCTATTAAGGTCACCTTGTTCTTTCCAGTTTACTTAATAAATGATTTTTTTTGTTCACATCAGCAGTGATTAATAACAAAACCAGCTCTAATTTCAGTTCCAAACTTCTAGATGCTTGTCTTTTTTTGGAAGCAGATTATTTTTTTTTCTTGATGAACCTTCAATATTTGCTTTAAAATGAATGCTTTTAGTGGTTTGAGTAAAATCAATGCTGCTGTTTTGAACACAGGTATTTATAATATGTATGATATATATGATACATATATAAGAAATATATATGTGGAAATATATAACTGAAGACTCAATATGCATCTAGCTCTGATTACTGTGAGCATCCCTTAGCATTTTTTTTCGTGACATATCACTTTTTATACAGTTCAAGGCAAAAGTCACTACAAATGTAATTTTAATTATATAAATATTATATCTAAAGAAAATGTTCATTTTTTTTTCTTTTAAACATTTTAAACTATTTCAATTTTGAATGTAGCAGACATATGACTTAGAACCAAAATATGTGTTTTCTGAATACATTTTCGATATGGAAGAATATTTCTTCTTTCATATGGAATACCGTAAAATTTTCAACCTGGGAAAGAATATGCAATCACAGTAAAAAAAAAAAAAAAAGTGAAAAAAACCACTGTAACCACCATCATCAGAATAACAAGCAATGTCTTACATTAAGAGCACTTGAGAATGTTCTGTGACCTTAATTATCGAATTACTTCTTGCATTTTAATGCGTCCACTATGAGACACCATCAGAAGGCCCCTTTTGCAGACTGTCAGCAATATTCACTTCGTGAAACCCAAGACTTCACAATATTTCAGTTCAGATATCTAAAAACTGACATGTCCTAAAACCAATAGTCAGGTTAGAAAATTCTATTTTATATAGGTTTATAGGTTTAAATCTTCAGTGCTGCAGCTTAACAAGCTTAAAATCTGTTTTCCCACTTCGCCCATTTTCTATTTGGATATATTGGTGTCCAGCTCTCACTAGTAACTCGCATTTCATCCTCTCAAGTTCTCTTAGAGATTTCATTTTCTGTTAATGTGTATATTTCTATTACGCCTTCATCTTAGAAAAAAAGACAAAAAACCCCAGTGAAACCCCCAAAAGAAAGTTACCTTTCTTAGTCTCTACTCGAAGATACCTCATTTATTTAATATGACAAATATTTTGTGACACAAGTCATAACAGCTCTTCAAATTTGGCAATTCCCTGTTGGACTATAGTGTTTTTATTTTCTTTGTAACATAATCCCATTAATGACAATTTTAGAGATGAAGGTAAATTTTCTCTGGAAGAATCAATACTAGAGATGTCTAGAAACTATTATGTTCACCTCAAGCCCCCTAAAATGTAGAAAGTGAAAAAAGAAGTTTTGATTATTTTTTTTCTTCAATGACACAAAATAATTTTTGTAAAAGCAGAGGAACATGTCTATGACGTTGCCAGCAATACTTCTAGTAATAAATGTGTTCTATTCATTATCTGAAACTTCTGATCAACCTTCACAAATTAATTAAATGCTTTATTAGTCTCAAGTATGTGAAATGTTGTCAAAGCATCAGAACACAAAAATGTTTACTAACTTCTTGTGGTGCAATAGCCAATACCACATAGTTTTATTTCTTCTTATTTTAGGAGATACATAACTGAATTTGATTTTTGAAAGCAGATAAAACTTGCTAATGTAGTTGAAAACTCCAAGTATTTTGTTCCATAACACTTTCCTTGTTCTTGTTATGTAAACCATAGTTAACCAAAATCTATAGAAAATATTGCCTAAAATCTTGACATATCAACTACACTGTTCAGTCTTTTGTCTGATTTTCAAATCAGATCTTTCAAATTTTGCAAGCACTGCAGCATTTTTCACTGTTTCATTAAGAAATTATTCAGCAGGCTAATTACTGTTAGGAGACTTCACAATTAACAAGTGCCTTACTGGCATTCAATCATAGACAGTCTGAACAGTTAATATATAGAACATCGCCCCTCATATTTTCTGCTTCATTACTCAACTAAATCTCTAACTTTTCACATATTACCATGAGTGTCATTCTGCCCCATTTTTTATTTCACTTGCTACATATTGTCTGCTCTAAGCTACTAAATCAAATATACTAGTTCTCATGATTGTTTCCTTCTTCTCTTGACTTTATGTACAGCCATTTCAGTACCTTTGTAAACAAAGATGACAGCTATTCTCCTGTCCATGGCAAGACTCACCACGTCCAAGTTCACTGGTATTCTTAGAGGTATACTTATAGAATCTTGCACACAGCACAGATTTATGAGTCACTGATAACAAACAAGCCTGGAATGAGGACTCAGCTTTGAGGACTCCCTTGTACAACACAGTCTAATATTTTTATCTCATTAATAAAGCTACAGTTGCTAAACAAGTGCATATAATATTTCAAGTGGGCAAGACAATAGACTGTAATATATTTAGGAATAAATACACATTGACTGTATGTGCAGTGACTATACATTGATTAATTATGCTAATGATCAGATACACCTATATTAAATAGTGGTCACACAGTATCCATGATACCAAGACATGCACCTGGATTAGCCCTTGTGTGGATCACTAGCTCCTCATAAAATAGCCTTTCTGTCTGACCACTATATAACCTTGGTTTTTTGCTAAAATGAAACGCAGTAAAGATGCCTTGCAATTATTTATTTTAATTTGTACACCAGCAACATTAACTTAGGGATTAATATTTTCTCACCCTCATGTGTAATCTGACAGCCTTGTAATAGCTAAAAGACAGGTTTTGTTAACTTTGAAAATTACTCATAATTGTATTTCATTTGTTGGATAAAAAAAACCAAAATAACAAATATCTGAGTATGGGATAAAGACAATGACTGAAGGTGGTGTCCCTTGGTGATGTAAAGCTCTATGGCTCAGACTAAGTCTTTTTCTGGAAATATTCTGAATAGTTTTATTTTAAAATATCCTTTTTGTCACAAATAGGAAAGTCAGTGTTGCATGTGAACAGAATAGTTAAATGACTTAAAATAAGAGAACTTTTCAATCACACATACTCATTTCTAGTGGGGATTAACTTAAAAAGCAATCTTTTCCTGATCTTATTAATTATGAACTAGGCCTTTAACTGAGATAAGAGTAGGGTGCGTGCCATGAAATTGAAACAACACAGTTAAAAACAAAAAAAACCTTATCAGTTTTATTCACATAAAGACATTGGTGGTGGCATTCATTCTTACTTACAATTAGTTGCTGGAATCATTTGTTTTAAAAAAAAAGATCCACACGAAGGTCATTGTATTATAGGAAATACTCTTTGTTAAAGTAAGCAGCTTAAACTTGCATCCTGGCTTTTTTGAAATTAAATGGGTTTTCAGAGAATAGGCCAGGTACTGTTCAGTTCCCATTACCCATGTAGAGAAAATTAGCAAAGTTCTGACAAAGATTAGTCTGCAGGGAACTATCCCTGTGTAAAATAATTCCTTCAGAATAACAAAGGCAGAGCTACCTGCCTGCTCCAACAGTAAATCTTTTTCAATATTCTAGACCAGGAACACAAGCACAAGAAATGCTAAAACTCACTTTTGCATTACAAAAAAATTCAAAATATTTACATGTTGAGTAGGGGATCAGTATCAAGTTTAAGACAATTCAATCTGATTTACAGGAAAAAAGTAACAGGAAAATTATCATAATATTTCAAGTCAGTGTTTGTCAGGCATATTTTGACATAGGTGTTGAACGTCAATACAGCTATAGATTTCAGAAATATTTTTTTTTATAACAATGGAAAAGTAAGCCAACACAGATTTTTGCCTACAATATGAAGTGTATTCTTGAAAGAACTTTCAATAAATTTACTATTTCACAGTTGTTTGTTTATCAGCATAAGGAGAAAATCCATGTTATCTCAAACACTCTATACTATTATCCAAAAGCTTAACACTTCTGGACAACAATATCTTGTTTCTTGAGACATGAGCTTATTCACTTACCTCAATATGAGATTACAACAGGTGAGACACTGCAACCTTTTTTTTGTAATTGTCTAACAAACAAGATCTTTCAGAAAGGAAAATATTGAAAACTTTAAATCATAAGAGTAGATTAAAATGGATTGTGATATTAATCAAAGTTGATCTCAAAAGACAAATTTTTTTTCCCCCTCTTTTTTGGGTATCAAGATAATACAAGGTCTTTCACTCTCTTAAAATCAGGGATTTAGCTGCTTTGGCTCTTGAAGTTTGGTATTATATGACTAAGTATCTACAGTGGGTTGAACTTGGCTGGCTGCCAGGTGCCCACCAAGCAGCTCTATCACTCCCTCTTCATTAACCAGACAAGGGGAAAAAATACAACAAAAAGCTTGTGGGTTGCAATAAGGACAGGGAGATTACTTACTACCATCATGGACAAAACAGACTTGGCTTGGGGAATTTAATTTATTGCCAATCAAACAGAGTAGGTTAATGAGAAATAAGAACAAAACTAAAACCACCTTCCCCCCACTCCTCCCTTCTTCCCAAGCTCAACTTCACTCCACACTCTTCTATCGCCTCCCCTCGCACAGCTCAGGGGGATGGGGAATGGGGGTTATGGTCAGCTCATAAAGCTTTGTCTTTGCTGCTCCTTCTCCTTACACTGTTCCCCTGCTCCAGCGTGGGGTCCCTTCCACGGGAGACAATTATCCATGAACTTCTCCAACAGGGGTCCTTCCCACGGGCTGCAGTTCTTCACAAACTGCTCCAGCGTGGGTCCCTTCCCCGGGCTGCAGTCCTTCAGGCACAGACTGCTCCAGCGTGGGTCCCCGACGGGGTCACAAGTCCTGCCAGAAAACCTGCTCCAGCGTGGGCTCCTCTCTCCACAGGGCTACAGGTCCTGCCAGGAGCCTGCTCCAGTGCGGGCTTTCCATGCACTACAGGTTAGATATCTGCTCCACGCTGGACCTCTATGGGATGCAGGAGGACAACCTGTGTCACCATGTTCCTCACCATGGGCTGCAGGGGAATCTCTGCTCTGATGCCTGGAGCACCTCCTCCCCCTCCTGCTTCATTTACCTTGGTGCCTGCAGTGATGTTTCTCTCACATATTCTCATGCCTCTCTCCCAACTGTTTTGAAGTAGTTTTTCCCCCTTCTTAAGTATGTTAACACAGCGGTGCTACAAGTGTCACTGATTGGCTCAGCCTTGTCCTGCATCGCGTCCATCTTAGAGCCAACATGGGGGCAGCTTCTGGTGTTTTCTTATAGAAGCCACCCCTACAGCCCCCTCATGACCAAAACCTTGCCACAGAAACCTAATACAGTATCACATATGTTGGTGTGCCCTGTTGTATTCTTTGGGAGTGGCTTCCTGTTAGTGATCTGGACATATTGCCTGGGCAGAAATCTGTACAATCAGAGAAAAAAGAGGTGATAGCAATGCCTAATGAGGTGTTACAGCAGACTGTGAGGTTATGCTCTCTGCACTCCTCCTCTTTTCTTATGATTAACCAAATATTAGTGGTTAATTACCATCCTTACAATTAATTTCTTACTTGGTTAAAAAAAAAAAATAATCATGGTAACATCAATCACTGCTTTCTAAAAGCATTAAAAGCTTGCCCCAGTTATGATAATAAATAAGTATTCATCTCAGAAACACAGATTTCTCATAGAATCTTAAAGAAGAAACAGTATTTTTAATATCAGGCAGACAGAACTTAGTCTTAAAGAAGAAATCAAATTAAAAATAGATTACAGCATTTTCTTTTATCTCTGAACTTTGTAGGCTACAACACTTGTTTTTATATGTCTTTATACTGTGGGGTGATTTTCTTAATGCCACAGATGTTAATCATGCATCTCTTTTCTGATTCCAGTGCAGACACTGCAAATCACAACAAAACCATTAACGTAAAGACTGGGTCAAGTGGCTACAATAAATCAGCTTCAAAGACCTGTTTGCCCCTTAGTTCTTCAGTTTTTATTAGGTCTATTGAAGTTTTAAGTACAATCTTCTGCAAGTGAAATTTGGCTTTTGTTGAGTTTTTTCTTGTGAAGGTATACAAGGTCAGATTTTCTGGAAATGTTAAACTGTGTTATAGCTGAATTGACTGGTTTTTGAAGATGGATGGAAACCATAGCCTTTATGCACTGATTAACTTCCCTTTTGCCTAGATATGGAATATGAATGAAAATTCTAATTCACTCAGTTTCTGTACTTTATCATTAGATAAAAATGTAAAATGGAATCTTTTGAGTTTTTCATGGTAAGAGTTTAACAGTGTTATAAAGTGATGAATGTACTGCATATTTTTTTTTTCATGAACAAGTTGATAATGTGAATCTTCTTTGGGAGAAGTTTAACTAATCTCTTGGAGTACAAGACATTTACTGTACAGTGATTCTTACTATGAACCAAACACGTATGAAGGCCGAACCCATAGTATAGCTATGATAATCCAATAATTTTTCTGAACATAATTGGATTTTCAGTCAGTACATTGCTTTCAGCTGTGAAAAGAGCTGGAAAGTGCAGTGATAGTGACATGTCACATGTAAGACTTACCAAAAAAGGAGTATGATAAAAGGGGGACTTGCTGCATGTTTGGGTTTTTTCCTATCTTCAAGAAAATTAGAGACAAAACCAAACAAAACCCCTGTTCAGGTATTTTATGTAAGATGTTTAAATTCTTTGGAAGAAAATCTCTGGAATATTTACTGCAGACAGAGAGTGGTGATTTTGAACAAATATACTACATGTTTTTCTCTACATACTTGTTTCTCAGACTTGTTGCAGATGAAGATGAAGTCTAGATGTAGTTAAAGTCTGACTCATTAAAGATGACTGTATTAATGGTTTTGTTATTTATGGTGTGCTGTAAGATTTTTTTCGTGAGCAACGCTTGCTCAGCCTATACGCATTATATTTCCCTTCTTCACTCATTGTAGAAACTAGGATGGCTAAATATAGATATGTACGAAAAAAAGAAAAGGTAAAAAAAAAAAAAAAGATACTATGTAGTTTGTTCAGGAAAAAAAAAAGAGAAAAAAAAAGTATTATCATTAATCACTTGATGGCAATTTAACTTTCCAACGATGTACATAGAACATTTTGGATTATACCTATATAATTGAATCAAGTAATATGACCAAGATTTTTGTGATGAGGAAAACCTGCTATTCTGTTGCAAGAAATAGTGATTGGAATACTTTGCAAATTCAGCAATCCTACCTGTTCATGAAACTGGAAGGACTTCAAAAGAGAAAAAAAAATCTTTTTGCTTTTTTTCTACTCTGAGAAATTAGGTCGTAGTTATATTCACTTTGAAGGAGACAGGTTTTGGTCATTATATATACTTGAAAAACTCTTCTTTTTAACTCCCTACTTTTTCAAAACAAAGTTTAGTTTTCATTTATTTTGCAGAGATCTGAGAAGCAAAGACAAACGTCTAGTTCATAGTTGTTACAAATTTTGATTCATTATTTTTCTGTGATGAGAGTAGTCTGTTAGTTTCCTACAGCTATGGAAAAATATTGGAGAACCTGTAATGACCCAAACACTTAAAATGGGAAATTAACTTACATCCTCCCCATATAGATATATCCTATTCCATGATGGTTTCAATAAACCAAATAAATTATTAATAGCTAAAACATTTTCTCATATCTGTGAAACAGTCCTTGCAAACCAGAAACTCAGTAAACATATTCATTTAGTCAGTGAATGAGTGATGAGTGTCTGTATATCATACATTTGTACGTGAGAGCAAATGGATAAGTAACAATATTCATAAGCGCATTGTGGTATAAAGCTGTTCATAGTTATAGCATTACAGCCACCTAATCAGTAAGAATTGAGATAACTTTAATTTTTTTTATATTTTGTCAGCTATCCATGAAACGCACCAGAACTCATTTCAATTGACTGGCCTGAGAAACACTTTGTGTTCCATTCTCAGTGTTTTACAGTCATCAAGTAGCTGCTTTTCCATTGCTGCCTTTTCTACCTTTAATTCTAACACAAACTAGAAACTGTGAAAAGGTGAAATTTAAAAGAAGAAAAAAATTTATGTCAATTTAATACCAAGCTTTGGAATTGCAAACACTATTAACAATAGCTTTTGTGTGACTTAGCAATTCATTTTCATTAAAAAGAAAACAATGGCAGCTGTTTCACCAACTAGTGCTTCCAGGCCTCTTCCCAACTTATTTCAAGTGATATGGAGAGATCTGTCTGATTTTAAAAAAAAAAATCCAAAACCAAACGTTAATGTACAAACATACACCACATTTCTATTAGGGTGATTTTGCCTGGTTCAACAGGATCTATACCTGATCTCTGTCAAAACTATCTTTCATTTCATCTGGGTCATCAGTATATGCTAATGTACTTAATATACTTTATGTCTTCTGTCATTTTCTTTAGAGATTTTTCATGTCATCTGGTACTTGGATTGCACTGTAGCCAGTTCTGTTTGATACCTAATTCAAAAATGATTACTGAATGTGAAACTAATGCTTGTCAGCTCTCTCTGTCTTTTTCTGACAAATTGCTTAGACAAATAACTGAAGATCTACTTGGAGACATATCAAGAAAGACCATTTTCTATTCTGCAGTCTGAAGTTTTTCCACTTTTAAAACTGTACATAATAAGATAATGAGAATGCTTTTTATGTAAATGCTGTAAAGGGACAGCATCAATCAAATCTTAGTCTCACTCTTCCAGTCCCATACACTTTCAATAGACCTGGAACTAAACATCTAGTAACAAAGTATTTTGACTAAGATTTTTTAAATTATTTTTCTCAGTGTTTGCCCCGTTGAACTTCCACAGGCAGACATAAGGAACTTCCCTGGGAAAGATATCTTGCCTAGATAAGGATTATATATTTACTTTTAGGATTAGCCCACCTCTCTCCATTTAGAAAGCAGAATTTCAAAACTGATAGTTTTCCTTTGTAAGTGAGATGAACTAATCAGAATCATTATAAATTACATATAGATCAGAAACCCCTTACTGTGGTAACCTTCAGCTTGTGAAGATTTCAGACTTCATGAAAATCTTTATGAAAGTACTCAGCACATTTTTTTAATGAAGCTACAACAGAAGAAAGGAGGAAAAAAAAAAGATTCCTATATTTCTTTTGTGAGAAATTGTCTCCTAAATTCCAAACAATTTCAGGTGTCTGCAAAGGATGCTAGGTCAGCAACAAATCTGATAAAAAGAAAATCATGAAATTCCAAAGAAATGCTGAATCATAATTTCTTTTCTGTCACAGAGACCTGAACCTTCCAAGTCTTACTGGAGGACTCAGAGAATCAGATGATCTGTGATGATGTGGTGGTCCAGTAAAATGTTTTTTTCATGAGTTCTGATAACTGGTTCTAAATTGAATGATTGGATCAGGAAAGACATAGAGAAGGGCTCAGATATGATTGATAATGATACATATCAGAATTCTAAAAAATAATAACCTGGGATTTTTTTTTTTTTGTCCCATTTTAGAAAGACTTCCTATATTCTCAATCTCTTTTTCAGGCTTTATCTGGAAAATTGCATATACTAATTTTATGAACTTGCTGTTTTTATTGTTTGATTCTCCTTTTAAAGCTGTCTTGGATATTCATTTAGTTGTTCTTTATTTGATGTATCACATGATATTGGTTAGTGTTTGTTTATAGGGCTTATTTGGTTTTAATTTGTTAAATTAAATTATTTTCTTAGATTTTTTTATACTATTTCTGCTTGCTTTTGCTTCCAGCAGCCTTCATTGAAATGCTGTGTCTAGTATTTGCATGCTTAAAGAAATTCCATTTCCAAAACAAAAAGTTACATTTATTTAAGATTGCAGAAATTTGAAACATCATATTTGCTTTCACAATTTAACTAAAAAGTGTGTAATTAATCTTATTTGATATCGGTAAAGAACTTATTAGTAAAATATTAATAGGACATTAAGCAAACAAGATATATATTAAGGGATGCCTCTTTCACTTCACTATATATTGTTCCTTGCCTTTTTCTCTATATGCTAGTCAACCTACTATTCTCATTTTCAGTGCTGCAGCCATTTCAAAAGGAAATCAGAACCTAGGGACCTCTAATACTCCCAGTGTAATCTTAAAACTTCAAGCTTTCAGACAATATGAATCATTCAAAGTCATTAACCATTATCATCTCCAGTCTGCAGCAAGGAGGATCGAGTTCTGTAACACTTAAAAAACACTGGACATGCACAAGTCCATGCTTGGCCATCCTGATAGCCTTTTATGATGAAATGGCTAGCTCAGTGGATGAAGCAGTGAGCAGTAGATGCTGCTGATCCTGACTTTAACAATGCTTTTGACATTATGCTCAACTGTTGAATGTTGGGTCCCAAGGTGTGAAAGGAGGAGGTTTTTGCAAAGGCTCACCTGGCATCTTCGGTGGGACAAGTGCAGTGCACACAGTGAATCATGGTCTTCTCAGCCCAGACTGCACTAGACTGAAGATTTTGGTCATGCAAATGAGGGTATGTTATACAGCTCAGTATATATGGTGAGGAAATGTGTAGTATCTTAGGATGCAAACTCTGCTAGAATGGTGCTGAAAAACTATGTAGAGTGGATGGAGCCAGGTTTGATTCACTCTCACCTGCACTGTTTCTCTCCTCGGAAACTTCACCTAGAACCACACTGTTCTGTTTTTTTCGGGAGGAACTTTGCTGGTTCTTCCCATGAGAGAGTCTGGAAACTAATGGTTATGTGATGGTAATAATCCTGGAACAGAACTGAGTTAGACCACTAAGATATGTGAAAGTGAATATACTATAAAAAGTCAAATTCAGTCACTCCTCCCAGTTTAACGTCATCTGCAAACTTGCTGAGGGTCATCATCCAGATCATTAATAAAGATTATTCAGGTATTTATAAACACTGATGAGATCCCCCTCCTCCGAGCCTTCTCTTCTCTAGGTTAAACAGTACCTGTAGGGGTCGGCGTTCGGAAGATCTCGCGTTGTCACGGAAAGTTAGAGGGTCAGTCGCAGCCTTGTGATGTACCTGTAACCCCACCTCCCCTTGTTAGTATAAAAGGAATTAACTGCGCAATAAAAGCCGGAAGTTGGCGCTCACACTGCGTGTGTTATCTGCCTCTTTCCCTGGTCCGGGCCGACCAGTGATCTAAGCGTGGCACCTTGATATGTAGCGAATGCTACATAGTGGTGACCCCGACGTGATCGGTTGCCATGGCGACGATGGAACTTGCGCAAGTGATTAAGGTGTTGAAAGAGTTGGCTAATGAGGTGGGTGCCCGCTGAACGATTAGGAGGGGCCCCACGGGCGAATGCATCCAATGGGTGCTGCTGCGGGGAGGGATGAGTTCTCCCACAGAAGTCTTTAGTCCCCCAAATTGGGGAGTGGTTCGGGAGATGTTGCTTCAGTCGGCGCTCGAGGGTGAGCGCGGAGCTGCGGAACGATTACGAGCTTGGGACATGGTGGAGGGGGTAGTTACAGTAGGACAAAAGGCTAGGGAGTGCAGGTCGGCGGCGCGAGCTATCCTGTTCGCGGATGAAGCGCCGGTTCACAAACGACGGGGGACAGTGCCCCCAGGGACGGTGGGACAAGATCAGACGGAGTGGGTGGTTGTGGAGCGGGGCTCGCGGAGCGGTTCCTCTCTGACTGATAGCGTGGACTCAGAGGGTGCGGCGGAGCTGGGGGTTTTTCCGGTAGAGACGGTACCTGCGAGACTGGATGGGCCCTCTCTGCGGCGGGCATGGGAGGAGTTACGGCAGGATCTTCTGAAGGAGTTGCGGGAATGCCTCCTGGACTGGGTTCCCGGCGGGGATGTTAAGGGGGAATTGTACCGTCAGGTGAAGGAATGGGAGGAAAGAACGCCCCCGGAGGGGGAGCTCAGGAAGCTGAGAGAGTTAGAAACTGTAGTAGAGGGGGAACCACTCCCCGGCGAGGGAAACCAGGCGCCTTTGCCGAGAGAGCAGGCTGAGTTTTTGCCTGCCGAGCCTATGCAGGTTGAGCCTTTGCCTGCTGAGCCTTTGCCTGTGGCGGCTGAGCCTTTGCCTGCGCAGGCTGGGCCTTTGCCTGCGGTGGCTGAGCCAGTGCCTGTGGCGGCTGAGCCTTTGCCTGCAGCGGCCGGGCCCGTGCCTGTACAGGCCGAGCCTTTGCCTGTGAGGGCCGGGCCGTTGCCTGTGCGGGCCGAGCCTTTGCCTGTGCGGGCCGGGCCTACTGAGCCTGTGCTGGCTGCGCCTTTGCCTGCGGGGCCTGGCCCTGTTGTGCCTATTCTTGCTGCGCCATCAACTGCACCATCTGCCGCTCCTGGGCCGGAACGGGTTAATGCCTCGGCTGGGCCCTTCCGAAACTGGCACGCGGTACCAGCAGCTATAGACTCCGATTATTCCGATGAGGAGAGGATGGATAGTGCGATACTATAAAAGTATGGCACCTTGATATGTAGCGAATGCTACACAGTACCAACACCCTCATCCTTCCCTTAATCATGTTTGTGACTCCAGGTGTGGCCTCACCACTGCTGAGCAGAGGGCCTCATAGGCCAAATTAGCGTGCTAGTATCTTGGATTTGAAAGCAAAGTGATAACAATGAGCCAAGACTTGTCTGCTGAAATTGTTACTAATGAAACCAAAATCCATCTGAATCTCAAACAGCAATTCAAGCACTGCCTGCAGTTAAGGTCAGTTACATTTGCTAGGTACCTCCAATTTGACCTTTAAGTCTTACAAGCACCATACTTTAGGTGTCCAAGCATTCCCAGATGTGCCATTTTCAAGGTGAAACCACTTGTCTTCCTTTGAGAGGCTGACCATGACTCCACTTTAGATACATAGTTTGTCCTGAGCACTGATAGCCTTGGATTCAGCAATCTGGGAATAGCAGCCAATTCTTCCATAATAGAGTGGTGATTTGAACTACCTCCAGACCTTGTCTGTTCCTCTGAATTTATGAATCTTCCATTTCTGGTTCCATGGTAATCCACCTTAAAAAACTGACATAAGGTGTGCAGCAAGTCAACTCTTTAAATCAGGAGTTCAGAATATTTTAAGGCATGGATGGTAACATGAGTAAAATACGAGTAAAAGCCTTCCCAACAGAACAAGGGAAGGGTAGAAAACAGCATTGGTTTTTGTACCAAAGATTGAATTTGCATATAGGAAAACAAAAATGAAAAAACATATATTTATATCTGCTCATACATCATCTAATAATGATTGATTTAATGGAACTGGAGTAAGACTATACAAAATATTTTGTGGAACCATTGAGAGAAAGCTGGCATATAATCTTTGATGCCATTTTTTCTGTCATATTATAGAATGACAAAGTGCTTTAAATATCATCCAAGAAAAACCTAACTATAGTGGATACTGATATTCTTGTAAAATCACACACACACACACACAAAACCATACCTAAAATGAAATGGAATTGTCTGAGCCAGTTAGACTCCTTGGGTATAATATAGCTTTTGACCTGTAATTATGCACTATTTCAGTTATTCAATTTTCTGAAGTCTCTGACAGTCATGGAAAATTATGTTATTTCTTTAGATATTTTATCTCTCCTTTGGAATATAAGGGAGGACAAGTTTCTGTTAGAAAGTTCTATAGGTCCCTAAGTAAATTATAAAGAGGTGTTATTTATTAAGTTCTAAAATGCCTCATCTCTTTGATTTTATACCTATTTTAAAAAATAATTTTAACCCCTAAAAAACTTACTTGGACTTATCTTTTAGTTGGTTTACATTTTGTTGTTTAGAATTGCTATGTATGTATTATATAGTTAGTCTGACTACTTAAGAAAACCTGGAATAAGAAAATCCTGAAATACTGAGTGACATTATTTGCCAAGCAAAATGACAGAATCTACATAATCATTACAGTTATTACTTGTCAATTGTACTAAAGTCATGCAAACTTCTCTATTCAGATTCATCTCTTCCAACTGGCTGTGGTGGTTTTACCCCAGCCAGAAGCCAAGTTCCCACTCAGCTGCTTGCTCACCCCCCCTTCAGCAGGATGGTGGAGAAAATAGGAGCAAAAGCTGAAAGCTTGTCAGTTGAGATAAAGTGAGTATAGTAAGTGAAGGAAAGCTGTATGTGCAAGCAAAGCAAAAAGAAGAATTCATCCACTGTTTCCCATCAGCAGGCAGATGATTAGCTACTTACTGGAAAGCAGTGTCTCAGCACACATAATGGTTACTTGGGAAGACAAATGCCATAACCACAAACATTCCCCTTCCTCCTCCTTTCTCTGAGTTTTTGTTGCTGAGGATGGCGTCATATGGTGTGGAATTTCCCTTTCATCAGCTTGGGTCAGCTGTCTTGGCTGTGCCCCCTCCCAAATTCTTGTACACCCCCAGCCTACTCGCTGGGGAGGGGCATGTGGGAAAACCCAGAAAACCTCCATGCTGTGCAAGCACTGTTCAGCAGTAGCAAAACCACTGGTGTGTTATCAACAGTGTTTTGGTCACAAATCCAACTTATACTAGTTTAGTCCAACATTTACATTAATACAGACATACTGTATTTGGATAAATTGCAGTTCAGAGCATGTTTATGGTGGATTAAGAAAATGCATAGTCCCCAAAATATGCCATAAAGATTAAAAAAAATAAGTCAAATACATTCCAGGCATTGAAAGGAATATTCTAATTTGCAAGACAACTTAATTAATTATGAAACTGAAGGATATAACTCCTTATTTTCTTCACAAACACACCACTTGCTCTTTCTTCTACAGATCTCCACCTCTTTAGGAACTTTGCTGGTAACATTCATGCCTTGATAGCCACAGGGACCCTATGTGATACAGGAATCACAGCAAAAGCTAATGCTTGAGGAACAGCTCTCATAATTTAGACAATGCTGTTAGTGGTTGAGTTGTTTGTCTGTTAAGGAATAGTCTCTTGCAAAGCTGCTATTGTGCCAACACTAATCAGCTTAAACAAAATGTGCATGTCCAATATGAAATTTGAAATTATCTAAGAAATAGGAAATAAACAGTTCAGGGTAAAAAATAAGAGCCATTAATAGCACAGCAGTTCATACATTAATGACTGGTTATTTGCAAAGCTGAAATGGGAAATCACTTGTAAAGAGACAAAACAACTGATAGAGCTATGAACTGTATTTTTATGTATAATAAACACCTAGCATCAAGTTAAGAGAGGGATATGAGTTGTGATGAAAGACATTCAGGACTTCGGAAACTCTCTAAACATTATTTTTTCAACCCTAGACTCTAGTGTCTCAACAAAGTTGAAAGTGAAAGGTATTGAAATACCAGGAATGATTCCTACAGCTAAGTGTATGTTAGAACTGTGTTTATAATTATTTCACTTGTAATCTTTTCTTTCTCACTGTTAGCTGATTGTTGACCTTCCCTCTGGTTAAATTACCCTTTTTACTTTCTCACTAAGATTGTGTGGCTTTGAACAGCAACATGCATCTAGAGGAAACTAACATAGAAAAGCATTGACTCCCAACTATGGTCAAAATCATGTTCTGTTTTTGAGGAATATTAAAAGATGCCTCTCAGCATGAATTTACAAAATCGCAGGTCTGGAATCTGTTTCTTGACAGGGTGAAAAGATGGTGATCATGCATCTCCTTTTTGTAAGGAACTTCCCTAATTTCCTTAATTTGTCTCATAAATAAAGGGTGAACTGAACTGATTTAGCAGCCCTTTATGGAGTAGCATAATTTGATTAATGGATTATGGAGTAGCATAAGTTGTTTAAATTTTTTTTGAGTAAAGAATTCAGGTTGATGAAACCTATTTTCTAATAAAAACTAACTATAATTCCCAAAAAGCAGAGAGTCAAACAAACAAAGGGGTTTTTTCTTTTTTTTTTTTCTGTCATCTAGAATGGCAAAAGACCATTAAAAGAAGGGGTTTGAAATATTATACTAGGTAGACAAATACATTGGATGATCAGAGCTCAGGATGTGGTACTCAAAACTATTTGCAACTTTACACCTTCAAAGGTTTCATGAAAATTCCTCAAAATAACTTGCTTAGTTTTACACAGGAGGCAAGAATAGAAGAAAGAAATTTAGCCCAGTCTACTCACCCTCAGTACCTAAGCACTGAGTTACCCTTCAGTATCCCATCAATACGTACATGTAAATCAATGTCAGTTAGTTGCACCATTAGCAGATATTTTGAATTTGGCTCACTGAGTTGGGTTACTGAAGCATACAGCTAGAAATATTTTAATCAGCTTTACTCCCATATGCCACTGATTTCTTCAGAGTCTATAAGCATGTTACATAGCTTCTGGGTATGCTGATTTATCCATCTTTGCTAAAATTTTAACCATGTGTCTGGTGGCATTGCATAGAAAAACAAAAATGCTTCTTCTAGAAACACCCGTCCTAGCTTACTGTACTACAAAAACTTATTAAATAATCACAACAGCAGCACTTCATAAGTGTTATAACAATTAATTACTTAATTATAATTCATAGAGTACTTTTATTTCTTCAAAGTGATTATTATTCTTATCTACTCTTAGTCAAGGACTCCCTAGGAAACAAACAACTATTATTTCAGTTAAAACTCAAGGTAAAATCTTACTTGAATTTATAAGAATTTTTGAGTTTTAGTTAGTAAGTACCAATAGAACTTGTACAGTATATAACATTTAGGAAAGCAACCAAACTGCAAATGCAACTGAGTTTGGCCTCCACTAATATTCTTGTATTAATATGCTAAGACTTTAAAAACATTATATCCATGTTTTACATGAATTTAACAATATAAACTATTCAAACAAGGGAATGAATAAATAAACATTTACTTATCTACGGTTCAGACAAGATAAAGGAGCAGAGCAATTAATGAACTGCTTTATCCTATTATTTAATAATACACTGCATTTTGCAGAGAAAGAGGAATCCCCTTGTCATAATAAAAGCCCTGTGGTATGTCTTAAGATACAAATATATAAACTGGATAAATAAATTTAGGATTGAAACAAGAAAACAGTCTCTAGCAATTTCTGCAGTGAGATTCTAAAATAACCTTTAAATCAGGTGGTGACAAGTACTGGACTTCAGTAAACCTATGAAAGGGATTGCTAACATGATACAAGAGAGGACTGGGACTCTGAGTTCTGTGCCTATATGGGTGATGCTCCTGTTTGAAATATATTTCCTGCAGTACCTTTGAGAATTGCCTAACCATCATGTGTCTTAGGTTTTCTGTAACTAAAAAAGGACAATTATCCCTGTTCCAATGGAGAAATTAACATTTGCCTGTTAATTTTAGAGGTAGTACAAAGATGAGAAACGGAAAAATCAATGTAATATTAGAACCTCTCAGTGTTTCAATTACAATTAAAAAAAAAAAAAAAAAGTTGAAAGTTTGTTTGGGAATCGGATTAGCTCCTGACTTCCCCCTTTGGAATAACTCATCTAGCAAACTGAGAAGAGGGACAGACTCATAGTTTAGGTTTGTTCTTCCAGACATGCCTAAACTTTTCCAAGAGAAAAGAACTGATGATTCAGGTTCAGTTCCTTTCAATAGGTATGCATTTTTTGGGGAGGAAATATTTCCAAAAAGGACCTTATATCTTCTTTCTTAGTGTGTTCTAATCCATTGAATAAAATCCCTGAATAGCTGCCATACATTCCCATTATGATCTTTCTAGCTTTGTTTCTTCAAAAAGTAGCAAAGCAAGCATTGTCTTGTCATTACCCATGGTCAGTTGATTAAGGCACTGTCCTAGAATTAGATGTGAGTTGATTTCTGTTAGGCTAGAGTCCAGAACACTTTGGTTAGAAATCTATGCAAATATGAATAGCTGCTGCCACCTCTGTAGTCCTTCGCATCTGTCTGTTTGTCCATGATAATCTAATTCATAGTAAAGCTTTGAGTGAGAGAGAAGCTATCACCTCCGTAACAGTTCCTGAGCATATATTAGAAAGTAGTTAGTGGGAATGTAGCTAAGGTGATGTTCTGCTTGTCATGTATTCATTGTGATAGTAGTAAAACCTTGATTATGTTTTGGTGAGAAAGAGAGGAAATAATATTGTCCCAGTTATGTTCATGTGTTGTTGTGTCAAGTTGTAGTTGCTTAGGATGGCGGGATCCTTTGTTCCAACGTGAAACACAATCCTCACCTTTAAAAAGGAATGCACTACTGCCTCTTAAATACTAGATATTAAGGCATTATTTAAAACATTCTTGATAATATGGTATGGTTTTACACTCAGTTGTGTTTGAAGGTAACCGACAGAACTTTAACCTGGAGTATTAAGGAAATACTTTATGTACAACTCTCTTACTACTATTTCAGATCTACAAATATGTGTCATTTGAGACCAGATTTTTGGTTGTAATATGTGTCTTTCTTTTTCTCTGTTGAACTGAAACATAGTTTTGGTGGTTTTGTTCATTTCTGAAAGCAAAAAAATGATAACACAAAAAGGAAAGTAAATGAACAGATTATCTAAGCAGTCATACGGTTTTGGTTTATTTTTTCTTCTGATTTCAACACACGGACAAACTGCTGTCACCAAGTGCCAAGCTGCCCAATCATGGGACTGACTTGCTGTTACATTTTTCATGTGTCATGGTAGGCATCTTCTTGCATCAACTTCAGATGTCAGCAACAATCAGAGCCCTTGCTTTTTCTGGAATTATAAAGTTGGAAATGACCATCTGCTCAGCCTTCTGTTATTTGAATTCTTCCCTAGAAATAGCTTTCAAGAATATATTAAGAACTGCAAAGAAAGAGATAATGCGTAAGATGTTGGTAATATAATTTTAACCCTTTCTTTTCACTTCATGAGGCATATTTTTCTTAGAGACAGTGAAACAATGAAAACCAAAAGGAAATTTATGTAGTTCACAAAAGTTTGATTTATAGCATTTATTTAACACTGCAATTCTTTACCTTATAATTAAATGTTTTCTGTATAATTTTTAATTTTATTAGGATGATATTTCCAATATTTAAGATTCTTTTGATGATCTGTTCACATAAAAAGTTTGGAAAGTGTGTATTCAGCACTAATTCGTGCCAGAATAAGGTATCTAGTACTAGAACACCGGCAAAACAACAAAACAGTAAATATCGTCTATGTAGAGTCTAATTTGGAAGAAGGAATGCGTATGGGGTTTTTTTTCATGAAAATTAGTGTCCATAAAGGATTTTCTCTTCTTTCTTAACAAAAGGTCCACTCTACAGCTGCTTAACGCTGAGCTCATATACAGAGTTTTTTACTCACACTGTGGGCTGTATTCCCAGTTACCTGATTCAGCAATGACAACTCGACACTGAAGTTATCTACCACTGTATAGAACACTGGGGTCCCAAATGTGGATGATGTCAAATATGAAGTTAACTTTGAAAGCCAGCAAATCCCTTCCTATTACTATAATTGCAGTAAGTATAATGACAACTTTATTTTAATGTTTACTATTTATACAGATAGAAATCTGATAGATATTTAAATGGGGTCTCACTGAAGAAAAATAAAGTCAGTGGAAACATTCTCATTGTCTTGAATGAATTGTAGATCAGGTTTTCCCATTATTAGCCCCTCACTGCTTGAGAGGCATGAAATATCATAGGCATAGGCCATAGCCCATAGGCTACGGGGTTTTTCAATATGGTCTTAGTGCAATGGTTTCTAACACTGTCAATTTTTTGCCCATTTTCTTTTTTATGAAAGCTATTCTTACTTCGAAAAGAAAAAAAAGTGTAATTACATTTTCCATAGAACAGAATTAATTTGAAATGCAGTGTCACAACTTAACAATTCATCTTGCAACATTATGTTCATGTGATGGAAGCTTTTAAAAAATCATACAACAGCTCAATGTTATTTGGAGCATCTATTGTTCTCCTTTGTTTTTCAAACTGGAACAAGGAAACTGGAGAGGTTTCCATAGTTTGTTTCATTAACAAGACAGATGTGGCTGGTACTGTGCCAGCACAGTTTTATACTCACTTGATGACAGTATTAAAAGCTATAATCAAGAAAAAAAGCGCTCAGTGTTCAGTGTTTGGCATTTTTATATTATTTTAATACAATTTTGCAAAGCATACCCTGTAAACTTTACTAAAAAATTACACAATAGGTAGTATTGTTGATATTGTAATTTTTTTAAAGTAATCGCTAATTCCTTTCCTGACTCAAGTAATAAACTAGTTCAGTAACCTGAAAAATGAAGATTTTTTGAGTAATTTAATTCTAGCATTAACGTATTTCTGAAAAACCCCACCCACAGAAAGGCTTCAATTATTTTCAATATCTGGAGCAGTATGAAACATGAACAGTGAAGTTCAGAGGGCTTTACTTCAGAAAAGAGCAGATCTTCAGTTAAAAATTACATTATATTAATAATTATCTAAATAACATAGAATTGGTATAATTCTAAATTATTTTTTGATTATTTATTATTACTATTACTATTTTAAAAGCTGCTCAGAACACAACAGTCTTCTTTCTTCCTAATTCTCTAGTCCCAGGTTCAACAAATGCCACCCAAATAAAACTTTCCCAGAATATTTTGAAAACTGAACACTTGGACACTCCTGCAAGTGTTTCCCTGCAGTACAGCCAAGTAAGGATGGGAATCAGATTCCTAACTAATTACTCTAGCTACTTGGCTACACAGGATGAGGAATAACTTTTTAACACTTCTCTGTTTTTTTTAAATTCTTTATGAGAGGTCAAGCCCACTGTGACCTGATTGGAAGCAAAACATCTATGTGGCCCTTGAAGTTTAAATCTATACTCCGGTACTTTATTACATGCTTGGGAGTCTTCAGTCATACTGACAGTCATTGGAGAAAACAACTGTCTCTGCTGACCTCTATGGACCATTACTCCACTGATCCCATACAGATGAAATACAGATTACAGTAAGGTTAATCAAAAAGGACTTATTTTCCTTGTGCAACTGCATAACTTCTTCTGCTTCTCTTTGGCTGAAATTCTCAGCTTTTATATTCAATATCGTCCTTCAAAGTTTAGCTCATTTAATCTTTCCTGTGTTACCATGCCCCTTCTTTTTCCTTCACAAGTTGGAAAAAAATAATAAATTAGGTCTTAATGAGAATAAAAGTTGTATCTCCATTGCTGTGTAAAGGTTGAAGTTGTTATGCTGGGTAGCAGCTGTAGCATTTACCTTGTTGGTATCCGATTAACTATGTTTTGCTTCAAGAAGCTATGAAATTCTCTTTCCTCTCTGTGGTGGTTACTGGGTATTCTTTAGTGAGGAATGCATCATTCACTGAACCTTACTTTTTACTTCAGGCTGCACATTAAAATATGCAAAAATATTAAACAGTTGTTATATGTAGAGGGGTTTTTTCTGGCTTTAGACAGACCAGACATAACAGCAATCAAACACTCTTGAGTGTGATAGGTATAAGGTGACAAATTCTCAACCTGTTTCAGATAAACTCAAGTGATGTTCATAGCATATGTAACTTGTTTCAGATACAGCTATTGCCCACTTTAAGTTATTTAAAGAATAGTCACATAAAATGTATGATCAAGATAAGTGCAATACACTGTCAATTTTGGATCAGCAGGATGCATTTTCTAGGATAAAACTTATAATTTTTTGCCTGTTCTTCATATCATAACATTTCAAATAACTAGTTTTTGTCATTAACAACTTCAAATACCCATAAATATTAAGTAAGTTACCATGGTTATAGCTCTGGATCAGCAAACCTAATGGTATAGAAAAGCATGCATCTGTTCCTAAAATTCCTGAAAGAGTAATAAGATCAAAACACGCCCATTGTTTCAGGAGGCATCAAGTACATTTAATGTTAGACATGTAAAAATCTCAATTTGTTGTCAAAGCAGAGTGATTTCAGACCCCATACTTCCAGCTACCATGTTTCTTTTCTGGTGGCTGGTTAAATATCTAGCAATCAAATCAAATCATTCTTTCTTATCATATCATCATCTTTAGCCAGTTGATGAATATATCACTCTCAGATACTCATAACCTACAGTCTTTTGCCAATAAGTTACATGCTAAGGAAAAATTTCGAAAACTGTTGACACAAAATGTGGAGAAAAGTAACACAAAATTTCACTATGTGCAGGAGAAAATAATCTCTCTCAAATAATTTCTCTGACTATCTCTAGACATTTAGTACACTTTTAATTAAAGAGTAAGAATGATTATCACCTCAAATAAAACAATGACTGTGGTGGGTTGCAACCATCATCTTATCAGCTTTAATTATCTCAGTGCTTCACATTTATCATCTCCTGACACTGACATATCTTTCTTGGGCTGTGCATATCAACAGAAATGTTATGCTTTTTTATACTGTCCTGTTACTCTCAGCCACAGCAGCTGTTTCTGTTTCCTTTATATTCCAAAATGAATGAAACATTTATGAAGTTTCTTTCTGGCCACTGGGATACTTGAAATGAATATCTCCTCTTTAATTTTCAGTGAAACACATTATCCTCATGTCATGAATTGTATTAAAATCATGGAGGTACCAACAAGCAAATGATTTCTGTATTAGTGATAATAATAGATTAATTAGATGTCCCCAAACGCTGTAAAATTTATTGCATTAAGTTGGTCCTAGACTTTAACTTAAATGCGATGTTCTATTTTATTTTTAGATTGCATAACAATCACTTTAAAATACAGTATAAAAAAAGTTTGTAGCATAATTCCCTTTAAAAATCAAAAGTGGAAATTGTTAATAGGAGAATGACTAAGCTTGATATTCCTGTGATTTTCTTCGTTTTCTTTTTTTTTTTCCTTTTAAACATATTAGTAAAGAATTTTCTGTTTCACTGGAACAGTTTCAACTTCCAAAGTAAATATTTTGAGTCATGAAAACTCCCTGTATACAATTGTGGGCACATAAATTAAGCTAAACTAAACCAAACTCTATCAATTTGAAGTCTGGCCTCCATCTTGAGAGACCTTCAGTTTTCTTTCTCTCTTTGGGGACATCATATTAGATTGAATGGGCCCATAAAAGGAATTTAATTATCAATGATGATCAGGGAGTATAAAAAAATTCACCATATTTATATTTTTGTGAGAATGAAGTTTGCTATCTCCAAAATGTGTTATAGTGAGTGTAAGAAATTGTCTTGTTTGTGGATCTATACTTGTAGAATACAACGTTGTTCTGTTCAGAAATAGTTCGACTGTGTTGGCGGTTAGCCCAGGAGATGATGGCTAATTTACCCAGAGAACACTGGGAGGGCAGCTGGGGAGTGTTAAGATTAGCAGCCAATAAAAAAATGTAGAAAATCAGCTCTTTATAGTGCCGAAGAGAAACTCAATATGAACAGAAGACAGCGAAGAAGGGAAATGTTGTTCTAGGCAAAAACTGCGTACTTCTCCTATCCTCACTCCAATTTTGTTGTTTCAGGTTAGTAAAAAAAAAAAAAATCCAAAAAACTAAAGCCTACTTTCTTTCTGGAAAAACATATCTTAAATTATACAAGCCCACCTGTCAAGTAAACCCACATGATGTAATACTTTGAAAGTCAGGTCTCAGATCAGGAAATTTCAAAGAAAAAAGGGAATTGAAACATAGATGTTGGACAGTAAAAATGACATCCACAGTACATTTTCTGCTCCCTGAATCCAAACTTGCCATATGTAAGCTTTGTAATGCAAGATTCTACAATGTCAAATGAGCAAAAGTTTGGTTTCAAGAATACAATTTTTCTCAATGGTTATGTCGTGGTTTAACCCCAGCCAGCAACTAAACACCACGCAGCTGCTCACTCACTTCTCCCCCTCCCAGTGGGATGGGGGAATCGTGAAAAGAAGTAAAACTTGTGGGTTGAGATAAGAACAGTTTAATAAAATATAAAAAGGAGAAACTAATAATGATAATGATAACACTAATAAAATGACAACAGTAATAATAAAAGGATTGGAATGTACAAATGATGTACAGTGCAATTGCTCACCACCTGCCGATTGACGCCCAGTTAGTCTCTAAGCCGCGATTCCTCCACCCCTACTCCCCCCAGTTTATATACTGGCCATGACGTCCCATGGCATGGAATACCCCTTTGGCCAGTTTGGGTCAGCTGCCCTGGCTGTGTCCCCTCCCAACTTCTTGTGCCCCTCCAGCTCTCTCGCTGGCTGGGTGTGAGAAGCTGAAAAATCCTTGACTTTAGTCTAAACACTACTGAGCAACAACTGAAACCATCAGTGTGTTATCAACATTCTTCACATACTGAACTCAAAACATAGCACTGTACCAGCTACTAGGAGGAGGATTAACTCTGTCCCAGCCGAAACCAGGACAGGTTACTATCATATTTTTTCTTAATAGATAATCCTTTCGGATTCTTTAATTTAGCAGTGTCAGGAAGGTGACTTCTGTTTCTACTACTGATATTATGTCAGATGTGTTACTGAGTCAGTGCTCTTAGAGATGCCTCATGCAGAAACATCAGAATTAATTGCATAATCAATACTACTCCAGGTGAGCATTCACCTGTAAACAAGAATATTAGGTATTTACTTTGTGTGCAGGCTTAAGTTGTTTATTGACTCGCTTTAAGGTTTAGTAGGAGGTCAGTGACTTAGGGGTTAATTGATAAAAAAAGTAGCTGTAAGGTTACAGTTTTCCTATGCCTGTGGGGAGACTAAGAAAAAAATTGGTGAGTATATGCAAGCTTTTAATTACTTTTAAGAAGGTATATAGCAGCATGACACATGCTGTGAGATGTCACATGAAAATTGTTACATTTATGAAAGAAATCCAATTACTATTACATATTAAAACCATGTTCAGACAATTTCACTACAATCTGATATTAATAACAACATGGCTTTGAATAAACCCAGAATGGCTGAGATCAGAAACAGTTTGAGGAGTCCTTAGCAAGCTTGAAATCTGAAATAACCCCAAATATTATATGGTACTTATTATATCTCTTTCATGACTGGATTAAAAAGATGTATTTATTATAGAATAAGAAGCTAGGCAGGGGTACAGTTACAGCCAAAAGTTTGATGTTTTTAAATTATATGCCATTGTTTTGAACAGTATGCTATACAGTTTAGGAAATGGTATTCCCCTTTAGAAAGGGTAATGTAATAAGAATGGTGGAAAAGCATTCAGGAGGTGAGCACTCTATGTTTTTTCCTTTTGATATCTTTAGGATAATATCATACTATAGTCACAACTCATTACCTCTTTTGTCGTTCCCTGGAAATTTAGGAAAATAGAATAAGAGAAGGTCAGAAATCTCAGCTACCACTTGAAGTGGTAATTCAGATGGTTTGGTTTTTTTAATCACATCTGTGTCTGTAGACTTTGTTTAGCTATTCCAACCTTTATGAAGTGACAATTTAGGAATGGTAATTTCGTAATTATGGACATCAGTGTCCCACATGACAGTATAGTCACATTTTTCTAGTTTAACTTCAGAGCACCATAGAAAACGACATTCTATTTTCCAAGAAAAAAGAACTTTAGGTATATCATAGGGCACTTTTATAAAACTATATGTATATTTCTACTATATTAGATGTCTTCCTTCAAACTTCGTTGAAGTAATTTTACATACCATTTCCCTCTTGAGTACCATCTTATGGTTACAACTTGCACAGCTCATTCTCTGTGTTTATTGTCTGATATTGTCTGATTGTTCTCTGATTTGGCAAGGACTGATGAGTTTTATGAATCTGGTAACAGTTTGGGAAATTTATTATCCAATCATCTAGTGAATGTTTCCACTTCCTTCAACATCAATTGTCCAGCCATAACTTATGAATCCAACACATTTTATTTCAGTTTTCACCATGGAAAGTTCATCTTGAAAAAGGCTGCTCATGTAGAAGTATTATAATACAAAAAAAGATGCTGTTAGGCCCTGTAAACTAACCTACCATTTTTTTCTGCTGTAAAATGGTGTCAGTTTTGTTTCATGTGTCTTGCAGATTGCATGGGTAGGATCAGTTTGAAACCATGGAACTGATTCTGCATTTCTCCTTGTTGTTCCAATCATAGATGTTGAAGATGTGTTATATTTATGTGGGAGTAGAGAGAGCATTTAAATAGAAGTCCCCCTTGCAAGAGCTGGGACAGCAGTACACATATTTTGACAGAAGGCTAAAGTCATTATTTCCATAATATAAGCAAGAACAGGACATACAACACTTGGCATTCCAGCTCCCTGTGTCTTTCTCCCTTTCATTTTCCACTTGTCAAGTAGGCAATGAGAGCAAAGTAAGGCCAGTATTCCCCCAGGGTAAAAAATAATTATCTGCTCAGTTACTCAAAAGTAATACAGCTCTCCATTTTCACTGGTCTTTCCACCACTGCTGATTTATACTTCAAATTCTCTGATGACTCAGGGTCTCTCCTTTACTTGATTATCTTCTTCTTTTATGTGTGCTTACTTTCTTTTTTTTTCCTTAATAAAGAAAAGTACCAAATCTTAATCTTAACCTTTTTTTCTCTCAGAATGCAATTCAGCACAGTCTGAGACAGAACTATGAGGTTCATTTCTATAGGACAACTGCCTTTCTTTGCCTTTTTTCTCTTCTTTTCTACTCCCACTCTTATTCCTTTATTTCCCAGTTATTTTACTAATATCTCCGCCATTTATTCTAATATTTACACATAAAACTAACAATTTAAAATGTTATGGTTATTCTATAAATGTTTTGTGTTCTGCCTGTTCACAATACAAGCATGTATTTTAAAGAAGTATAGGATAGACACCATCATATGATAGCGGGACATGGCTTGGAGTCCATTCTTCTTCACATGAGTGCTACAGAAACCAGAAGAACTCTAGATGGACAGCAGCAGCAATCACAGTACACTAAATGATTAAACTCCAAATTATCAGCTGTTAAGACTTGTACCTTTTTATGCACTCAGATAAGTCTTGACTGATGAGGACACTTGTATAACCAGCTAAGATTACCTTGCATATTTTTTTAAAAGATCTGTCCCTTGGAGTGATTGTACATCTTGTGTTTTAAGGGCACAAATCTTATTTAATTCATTTGTCACAGTAAGGGGAAACTTCAATCAATCAAACCTTAACATAGCAACGCTAAGATTGTAATTGATGATTAAATCTTGCTTTTTTATAACATTCAACCAAAAAGAAGGTTTTCTAATAAAAAAAGCATCGTAAAATTCTTCTTTTTTCATGTCTTGGACAAGGCCTGATAGCACATCTTAAAGAAAAAAAAAAAAAGATGTAGGTTTAATACTTTTCCAGTTAAAATGTGATTTTAGTCTAAACTTCTATATTTCATGTTTGCAAACTTAAAATAATGAAAGAGCATGAAAGAAATAAAAATTGGAGAAGATTACTATGGAGATGGGCTTCTATGCTTTACTGGAAATGCTGTGTGAGTACAGAAGGCAGAATACACTTTTGTTGCACATTATCAAGTAGGTTCTTCTGTCATGGCCTAGAATTCTTTTGTGAAGGCTATTCCATGGCTCTCAGGAAAGTACATTCAAGTCTCAGTAACTTGTAAATAGAGAAAGTCTCTAGTTCTTACAGAGATTAGCCGCTGGTGACGTGTTCCTAGCTACTGAAGAGATTAAGGTGAGCTTCAGAGCTGTGTGCAGAACAAAAAAAGAGAAGGGGGTTTCTTTTGAGCTTAGGCACAGGCCAGCACAACTTTCAGAAGAGCACTGAAGAGGAATACTCCTACAAAAAGCCACTGTGCTTGTATTTCTTTCAGAACCTTTACTGAGACGATGTTTTGATGGATGAAGAACCTGAGACAGAGGTAAAAACCTGGAACTGACTGAAAGAATAATGTGAGTACTCACTCCTCTGGCACTTCCTCAAAACTGAATGTGAGCTGTCATTGCTGAAAGCTGTCTCATTTTCCCAAGCCACCAGTTGTTTGAGATTAAATACTATGCTCTGGTCTCAAGCAGTAGTAGTATGCTTTTCTTCAGAACTTTCAATACTGGAAGATGTTAAAATTCTTTTAAAATCTTGTAAAAAAAAGTCTTCAGAAGGAAAGAAAGTAGAGAGCAAGAAGAGATGAATTCTAAGAGAACTGCAGATAGAATCATCCTGTATGTTCATGCTTTTGGCATCTAAAGTTGAACATTAAAATGAAAAAAATCAATTCTCCCAGTAGATATCTGTCACAGTGTAGGTTGTATCACATATAGTCTAAGGCTGAATTCGTGTTAAGTTGCTCAAGTTATAGCCATAACTATCATGAGCATAATAATTATAATGATACCATCAAACTGCATAAAGTTATATGTTTATGTTATCCAAGAAAAACAAAATACTTCATGAAAAAAGTGGAGAAAGCATTCTCTGCCAATCAATAAAGATATCAATAACTACAGTTATACCTATTGTATTTTATGTTGATGAAGTTTCTCAGTTACTGATGTTATATTGTCAGATAAAAGACAGCAAGCCAAAGGAGACTATAGTAGAAGTGTTTATAGCAGTATTTCTAAGAATGAAGCAGAACTTATTTTTACATTAGGAAATGTGAAGATACAAAAAAAGTGGCTTCTACAGAACAAAAAAGGAGTGTATCATAGTAACATCTATAATCTTGTTAAATAGGTAATATATTTACAACTAGTAAATACTTCATTCTAATTTTTGTCCGTAGTTCTACTGATGCATCCTGGTAGACTTTTTTTTTTTCTTTTTTTTCTTTTCAATTGCCAGCCATGTTTAACTCTTCTTCAGAGGGAAGGGGGAGACAGGGAAAGAAGATTATTTGAAATTTATTTCTCTACAGCCGTTTATGCTTCAAACTGTGGAAATATTGAAATGCGTCTGATGTTTTGCACCTCCCTAGGAAGTGGAAAATGAGAGCAGCATTTGCTGTCAGCTCATTGTATAGCTCTAATATTGCATAATGTAAACCAAAAATGTAATTCATTTGTCACCATTTGATCTTAAAACTGTAAAAAAAAGTTTTCAACACTTTCCTTCAAAAAAAGCCTTAGAATTATAGCAGCAATATAATTTTGTCAACCTTTGCTGACTGAAAATTGTATGATATGGTATAATCTTACTAGAGAGTAGATAAATGTTACTTATTTTTACATACCCAGTTAAATTTGTTATTTTTTTATTTTCATGGTTTTTAAAGATAAAAAGGCATTAGCATTAGCATTAGCTTCCTCTGGAAGATTTTATAAGTTACATTTACTACATTAGTACGAACTCCCTCATGCTAAAGAAACTACTGCAAAGAAACCTTTGGTAAAAGTTAAGCACTCTGGTTAAGTGGCCCCAATCCCACCAAAGACTCTTTGTAGAGGTACCAAACTGAAGTGCACATATTTATGTTGAATGAGTACCCCTAAAATTGGCAACTGTTATCACCTGAGCTCCTTTTTAACAAGTGCTTGGAAATAAAAAATGGTACGTGCTTACAAACCCAAAGTAGAACAAACATAGGGAGAAAAGAACTATAAAGATACTATGAACCCTAATAAAACATAACAGAATCACTTGGATATGTTAATTGGGCTGTAACTACTTAATAAAAAATACCACCTGGTAACAACTGGTAGTTTGTTAATATCACATAACTTTTTCCAGAAAAGTGAGAGGGCAAATTAAGTATTTTTTTTATGTTTATATAATTATCACAACATTGTTTGTTGTTTCATTGTTATGAAAACATATAATTTTTATTTGCTTATACCAAAACTAGCTGTGAATTTTAACAAATACAAATCCTGGAACCCGGTAAACTTCTGGATCTTCATGCTCTCATGTAGCAAAATTTCTTGCCATAAAACCTTATGGATAAAAGAATCTTTATATTTGAAATGAAAGAAGACCTGAATATAGAGATTAAAACCACTCATTTTGGTGTTACCACAGTGAGATCAGCAAATAAAGTCTGTTAGTCTGGTTTAAGCCTTCTCTGTGACTAGAGGGAGATTCTTTATTTGTATTAGATGAAAAGGATTTGGACCATGAAATTACAGGTTACAGGTAATTTCTCACCTTCAATTATTTCCGATTTTTTTGTGTTAAAAGGTTTGTTAGACTTAGAATGCGCAAATGAGGAAGAAAACTGAATAATGTATTCAGTTATAGAATCATAGAATAATTTAGGTTGAAAGGGACCTGCAGAGGTCATCAAGTCCAAACTCCAGCTCAGAGCAGTTGAACAAGATCAAGTTGCTCAGGGACCTTTCTGGTTGTGCCTTGAACACCTCTGATGATGAGTATTTCACAACTTCCCTAGATAACTTGTTCTAGTGTTTGACCACCCTTACAGTGGAATTTTTTTCCCCTTAATCGTAATTTCCCATGGACTTGTGTCCATTGTCTTTCATCCTATCACTAGGCACTCTCGGGAAGAAGAGTCTGGCTCCATTTCTTTATATACTCCCATTAGGAAATTGAGGAAAGCAATAAAGTGTCCCTTTAACTTTCTCTTCTTAAGGCTCAACAAACCCAAGTCTCTCAGACTCTCCTCATATGTCATCTTCTTTAGCCCCATGACCCTCTTGGTGGTCCTCCACTGGTCTCACTTATGTCAGTGTTATTATATCAATGTCCTTCCTAAAGTGGGGAGCCCATAAATGCACACAAGACTCCATATGTGGTCTCCCACATGCCAAAGAGAGAGGAAGAATCATTTATCATTTAGTTGGACCGTTTAGCCAGATCATTTAGTGGGACCTGTTGGCTACACTAGTGCTAATGCAAACAAACATGCCTGTGACCCTCTTTGCTGCAAGGGCACACTGCCAACTCATGTTGAATTCTTGTCCACCAGAATCCCAAGGTCCTTTTCTGCAAAGCTGATTTCTAGCAAGCCAATGCTGCTGCATGAGGATATTTCACTCCATACACAAAACTTTTTATGTACCTTTTTGGAAGTTCATGAGTTTCTTCTTAGGCCATTTTTCCACCCTTTTGAACACCCTCTGGATGGGTCTTCCAGTTTCTTGATGATTCCTCCATCCCATTGGCCAGGCCACTAAAACAAACAAACAAAAAATTAAAAAATTAAACTGTATCTGCTCCAGTATGAATCCCTGATGGATACTACAGACAACAGGCAATTAGTTGGATTTTGAACCATCGATCAAAACCCTTTGATCCTAGCAGTCCAGCTGATTCCCACCCATCTTCTCAACTTCTCCACTTTATCCATAAGGTTATTCTGGGGGAACATGTCAAAGGACTTGCTACAGTCAAAATGTAGAACAGCCACTGCTTCCTCTCCAGGTACTGAGCCAGTTTTCCTGTTTTAGAAGATAATCATATTAGTCATAAATAATTTGTACTTCATAAATATAGTCTGTCTATTTGCAATCAATTTCTTGCCCTTCACATGCTTGGAAATGGCTTTCAACATGATTTGCTCCACAGTCTTCCAAGGGACTGAGGTTAGACTGATAACCCTGTAGTTTCTTCCTTTTTCTGAAAATAAATGGGATATTTGCTATCTTTCTGCCATCAAGTATCTCCCTTAATCACCATGATTTTTTGGAGATGATAGAGGCCCCATAATGACTTTAATCACCTTCTGTATCACTCCTTGATGTATCCCACCTGGACTTATGTACACCCAGTTATAAGTGCTCCCTAACTCTATCTTCCTCCACCGTGGGCAATGCTTCACTCCCACTAGACTCTGCTAGTAGTGTCAGAGGAGGTCTGAGAACAAATTTTATGGATAAAAAAAAGGCAAAGAAGTAATTAAGTATGTTGATCACTCCATGTTCTTTGTCACTAGCTTTCCTGCCCCATTGAACAGTAAGCCTCAGTTTTGATGTGGATTTCCTTTTTCTGCCAATATCCTTACAGATGTCCTTCCAATTGCCTTTTATGTCCCTTGGTAATTTCAGCTCCAGCTAATTTTTGGAATATTGAGAGCCTTTCCCATCATTTTGTTCCCTAGGATACTTCCTCATTGTTATCTACATCTTCTCTTCAGGTTGTTTTAAAGCCCTCCTCACTAGATTATCAAGCCTGCTAGCAAAGATGCTCTTTTCCCACTTTTTCAGATGGAAAATGTCCCCATGCAGCAGCTCTACTTCCTCAGAAGAGCCAAAGCCCTGTGACATCACCTGCACAGCCAGGTGTTGACCTGCAAGATGCATCCGCTCCTACCTAGCTAGTCTTTCTCCCTCACTGGCAGGACTGAAGAGAACATTCTCTTGGCCCCTACACCCTTAGCCTAGATCCAGAGCTCTGCAGCCACTATTGATGTGTTTAAGGTCATCTTTTGCAGTATCATTGATGTCCACTGGATGAATGTGTTGTGCAAGAGAATTAGAAAAGCCTTAATAGTCTCTCCAAAACATCCTGGATCTGAGACCCTAGCAAGCAACTAGTCTGGTCAGTAGATGAGTGACACCATTATCCACAGGACGGAGTCTTCAACGTCTATGACACAACTTTTCCTCTTAGGGGGACAATTGCTTCAGGCTCAGCTGGCTGTGATGCCCTTGCTGAGTGCCTTGTTCCTCTACCTCTTCCCAGAGCACTTTATCTGTTCTGTAATTGCCGATTAGCACAGCAAATTTCCAGCTTTCCCCATCTTGGGATGGAGACATTCACCCCTCTTCTAAGTGCAGTCACTTTTTGTCCTTTCTTCCTTGCATCATGGAGCTTGAGTTCTTGCCTCTGCAAGGTCTGTGTGAAAAACCTTTCGAATCTCTTGTTCAGCCCCCTTGGTGGTATCCAGTCAGCTTAACACTGCTCACAGCTCCTTCACTAGGTAGCTCAGTGCCCACACCACAGTTCACATCCCACTAGTGACTGACCAGCCCCCGAGGGAGGCACCTTCCCTCCCTGCAGCCCAAGGCCCAGATAGTGATGTCCCTCTGGACTGAAGCTTCTGATATGCCAGTAGATGTTTCAGCTTCTGTTGGAGACCATGCCCTGTGGCACATCAACACCATCATTGCACAGTCTCAAATAGTCCTGTGCTGCCTCGAGCAGACCTTCTGGGGCCTCTTTGTGCTCCACTGAGATTGCTGTTTTGACAGTTGTCGCATCTCTGGTACCTGCCTCTTTTTGCTGTATTTATTATCTTTAATATTACTAGTCACTGAATCCAAGCAGTCAGTACTAGGACTCTTTTCAGTAACTTAAGAAGTCTTTTTCATTAGTGTAGGGGTAGATGAGGAGTGTAGGATAGCAGGGGTAAACACATAAGGAGGTTCCAGGAGTCATGAGCTGGGATAAAGACAGTAAGATGGCAGGAAGGAAATTCAATGCATTTCTTAGACAATCTGAAATCAAAGTCTGTCAAGACATGGAACATTTTATTCTCTTGAACTTTAATATTATTTTGCAGTAACTGGACATTAATTTTACTTCCCACTTCACTTTCTTTTTCTTCTCCTTTCCCTTGGTCTGTTTCAATGAATTTGATTTTTTTTTTTTTTCCCACAATAGAGGTTAGTACAATTATGGTAGTTCTTTTTACATATCAAAGGCAGTTTGTATTATTCACAAACTTACAAACCAGGCTTAATTTGTAAATCTAAGCAAACTTTTTTTTTTTTTCCCCTCCAGAAATATGCTGGGTCTTAAACTGGAATTATATATTCAGGTAGTTAGAATGATACTTGAAATTCAGCTTTGCAAATACAAAATGGAAGTAAAAAAGAGACAGAACTTTTCCAGGCATAAATTTCACCTGCAAAAAAAGATGCTGTGGCTTGTAACAAGCACACATCAGCACTCTGTAAGGAGTCAGATTTTTTGAAGCTGTTGTTTGGGGCTTTTTTTTCCCCTTTTTTTCTTGTTTTTCTGTTTTATAAGGAAGTTAATGATGTTAGCAACCAAATTTAAATTCAAATGTATTTATCATCATGAAAGATATATCTTTTTGTTTTCCTTGCTTTATTGCTCTCAGTTTGTCATATCTAGAATTTCTAGCATTAACTCTTCACCTTGCCTTAAAATGCTGATCTACCTTACTCATAGTGTTGCTTTATACTGTACAAAAAAATAACAAGCTTTCATTCCATATATTTTGAATCATAACAGTTGCTTGTGCTCTAGCAATAAGTGATAACCTTCAGCAATATATATATATATATATGTAACATTTTTATGCATATTTTTACTTCTGTGAGCAGGGAAGATTGATTAAGATATGGGAATAGGAAAAAAGCTGGATTTACCTAAAACTTAAGAAATAGCATAGGTTTGGTTCCAATTATAAGGCTAGGTTCAGTGTATGTAAGTTCATGAATAGTCTGAGCCCAGAAATTTTTTATGAGACTCTCAACCAGATATTTACCTTGTGTTTGAAAGAAAGGGTATGTAATAGATTGAAATCCTCTGCATTTGGCAGAGGCAGAGAGAAACAAAATCCAGGCTATGTGAATAATTAGGAAAAGAAGAGGCAGCTTTATAACAGTGTTTCTTTTTCCTCAGTCCCACATAAAGTCTTTCACATCGATTTCTTACATTCTTATACTGAAGCAGAAAGACCACGCTCAAAAATCTCATCAGCCTGACAATGTGAAAGGGTTTCCGAACAAACAAACATAGTAAAAACACAAAAGGAAGGAAGAATCATAGGGTGGCAGCAGCCTGACAGAATGACAAGTAGCACATTGTCTAAGGAATTAAGGTAAATTGGAAGTGATACACAGACAAAAATCTTTGTCTAATGGTAACAAAGGGCTGACTTACCTGCAAACTTGCTTTATTTCTGCATTGCTCTACCCACATTTCCTCTTCTACTCTTGACAAAGTGTCCTTGTGATGGAACTTTATAAATTGAACTAGATGGAGCTCCCATTTCCCTGTATGATAGTTTCTTTGTGTAGAAATGTAGCAGTAGAGACCCTAGATATTATCAGACTGGTTCTTAGAAAAATATTAGCTTTTCAGCTTGAATCATACATGTCAAAACTCGCAAATAATTAGAGCACAAGGTAAATGGAAACATGTGGGTAGGACTTATCTGATCAAATATAGAGGCCTCTTTATTTTTACTCTCAATAATTAGGCAATCTATGATGCAAGTCATCTCATCCTAAGTTACATTCCTCAAATAAACCAAATGAATCCTACTGTCCAAGTGTTAACTTCGTGGTATTGATTTTAAAAAGAATCTAGACAACTTAGCTATAAACCCATATATTGTACAAGTGCTAAGTTATATGATGTGGATCCATGTTCTGATGCAGTATTTTAAAGTGTTTTCAAAACAGAAATCAACCTTTGAAGTAATATATCATCAGCACCTTGTCTTGCAACTTCAGTTTTCCACAGAATGAATATTATTTAAAAAAATTAAAATTAGAGAAGTTAATATTGTGTTGATTACCCTAGGTGAATGCTTGCAAGTGACTCAGAGTTTAGATGTTATATGTAGTCGATAATATGTGCTGCAAACAATTTTTTCTGACTAATTCCCTTCTACCATTTTCATAAGTTCTAGGGAAATAATTTTTAGATAAAATGCTATTTTCCTGCCAATTCAGAAGGTTAGCCAGCAACATAATTATCTGATTAATTATTGTTTTCTTTGTGAAAGAAGTCACCTTTGAGGATGAATTTGCTCCAAGATGAAAAGCTGTATATTTGACACACACTCTTGTTGCTTGCTGGTGGAGTGCCAAGGAATCTATTTTGGTCTTGTCTCACCAGCCCACTTTAATCACTATAAAAATCACTCAAAGGATCAGCCAATGCCTAGCTGACACAGGGCAAGGGCCTTGAAACAGATACAGAAAGTTCCAGCTAAAACACTACAAATAATTTGGTTTTATCTTTCTTGTGTTGCTGGTAAATGACAAAGTAATATTTACGATTATCGGGCTTTCAAGTAAATCAGAAAAAGCTTTTTTTTTTTTTTTTTTTTAATGTCAAACCACTAAATATAAAATGCTTGATTGCTCTTATAGGAAACAATGCCTCTTGAAGTACTTACCATAAAGTGTTTTCTCACAGTCATAGAAGGTAGATCTTAATTAACCTTTCCAGTAACCTTGCCTTGTAGTTAATTAGATCTGTGAAAACCACACTAGCTTAATTCTGAATTCTAAACTTACAATGATCAAAATGGTGAAGATAAACCTCTTCTGGAGCTGACCTTGTAATTCAACATTGTAGAGCTTTTATTAAGGTTACAAACTTTTAAAGAAACAATGCCTTCATACTATAGTTTTTTCTAAGTGTATTCAGGCAGTCATTATTTCTAGAGCAATTTGATACCAGTTACCTCTTCCCTACTGTGACAGCTACCCTGAAAAAAACTAGGTCTGACACATATATACGTACATTCATATACACACACGCAGACATATATATATGAACATATATACGTTTGGCAGACAGATATAGGAATAGTCTTTAGACAGTTTCCTAGATGGAAATAGAAATTCTAATGATCACCTATACCATTACAATTAGAGGTAAAATACAACATTTAATCTTTACAGTGAACATGCAAAGCGTGCCAAAACCCTGTGTTTGAGATTATGTGAACAGGAGCAAGTATTTACCCAAGAGCCAGTGAAGTCTCAAGACCAAGCCAGCAGATCCACCTGCAACTCAGAAACTGAAGTATTCTGATATACAACCAACTGCTAAGCATTTGTATTTTCTTTCCCATCATGGTCTAACTGCAACACCCCCAGGGAATTTGGGACTCACTCAATTAGCCTTCCCATGTCCATAAATGCTCATGTTCGTCTACTTGCTCTCCTTCTGCTCCATTCATCAAAAATTGCAAAAATCTAGTTTGTTGCAAGAAAATGTAGCATTTTTAGGCGGAGATTTGTGGATGTGAGGGCAGTGTTCACTCCTGAACAGCTCTTCTTCATCTTCTTCAGGAAAATGTCAGCAAGCCATATGAAAGGATAACAACAAGAGAGCTGAAACTGGGGTACATTCTAATTTATTTAATTTAAATTAAACATTTAAAATGTACATGACCATTTATTTGTAATTCAGCAAAGAAGATGCAGGTTAATTTCTCTTTTTTTAATCTTCTCATGGCTATCTTCCTATTCCAAAGTTTAAAGCAGAGTATCTTACAAGAGATATTCATTGTTTCATGACAGAAATCTTCAGCAGTTTCTATATGATCAGATAAGGCTGATCTGGCTTGGTCCCCTAAATGAAAATATTTGGACTTCAGAATTTAAGTAAAAACTGAATGAAAATGTCAGTATAAATTTTGTATTTCATTCAACAAGGAGACTGTATAAAATGACCAGAGTTGCATTTACAGAAGAGGAATTATAGTCATAGCGAGTTAAACTTGAATACAGTTAGGATATGACTGTGTTACATTTCGTTTCCATGGAAAATGACTCACTTTATCACCAGGTCCAACTGTTTTCAGTGAAAGTATTAACATGACCGAACAAAACCGGTAGAATAGATAAATCAATATTTTTTATTTAAATTTTATTTTATATTTTCTTTCCTAAACTTAACTCTGTTAGAGGACTATACTAATTTTTCCCATTTTGATCAGGGTGTTTTACATCAGTTCATGGTATTAGGTAATCTTATTTCATTTGCTGTCAATCAAATATCACTCCCTCCCCCCTCAAAAAAAGAACTTTTCCCTATCCAATGCCTCATGAGTCTTTGAACAGTAGCCACACAAAGACTCACATGTCATGAATTTATGCATATATTACATCTATATTGGTACTCTGGGCTAAAGTCAGGAACAGTGACAAATTGTCTCCCCAACAATGTTCTGCAGATTGCTCATAATGATAATTCTATCAAGAAATAAAACATCTTACACTGGTGGTAGCTAAATGAAATCCTCAGTGTATTTTATAAATATGTATCATCCACAATAAAAGCTTGGAGTGTTACAGATCAGTCATTACCAGTCTAGTCTAAAGTGGAATGAATTATTTACAATCCGCAATATAAGAGCAAGCTCTTCAAAAATATTTTTTCAGCCTTACTCATGAAAAGGATTCAATTTCATGAGATCTCACAGGAAAATTCACGTCTGTCCCTTGCACAGTGTAAAAGATTCAGCTGAAGTTTGCCTCAAAATTTGCAGACTGCAGTGTTCACACATTCCATGCTGGGGCAAACCTTTATTAATGAGCAAAGATTTTCTTAATAAATATTAGGAAAATAATAGGTTTGACTATATTATAATATTTTATTCAGACTTTCATAGAAGAATGCACTAAAAAAACCTCCAGCAATTCTCTGAAATATTTTCTTTATCTCCTGCAACATCTGCATGGGAGTATATGGTAGGAAAAACACAAAGTGTATCATCAGATTCTGATCTGGTAGAATGAGATTCTACATCCATAAATATCTACATCTATAAATATCTGTCATATAGGCTGGAGTTTGCATGCAGCTGTCTTTCATTTCTCTGCTACCGGGCTGTAAAATAATTGTGTAGTGTCCCAGGCTGTGTTTACATTTACCTGCTGGACATGCTGCAGTGAACAGGAGAGACTGGATCCTCAGGTAGCCCACGTCAGTCAGCTGGAAATACACTGAGTTTCCAGTCATGGAAGGCAGGGCAAAGAACAAGGAAGGGAGAAAGGAGCCTTCATCTTGATAAAAGCATTTGGTTTTATTAAAGGTTCATGCTAAGGTCACAGCTTGAAATTGCTATGCCAAGAACTCTTAGTAACTTTGGTATCAAGAAGATTTAGTGCTATGCTGACAAAATAAAGAAAGAGCGACTATAAACAAGCTACATCAAGAAAGAAAGGCAGACAAGTGGAACGGGGAGAAAAGGCTTCCATCTGAAAACAACCTCAAACTGAGTGACCACAAGACAATCTGACCTGTTCACAAAGATGTAGAGCAGGAAATTACTCATCCCCCCTACCCCGCCACCCCTCCACTCCCCCTGTCCCTGAAACTTCTCAATGCAAGGACGGTATTACCCCATCTTTCTTTCCTGCTTTGAACAGAAGGAGTGTGAATCTGCCTCCTTCCACCTCCAGCTCATAAGAGGAAGGATGGGCCGGACAGCTTCTACATTTGTTATGCACTAATTTGCTTCAATAGAACAAGAATTCGCATGACCTCTCTTCTCCTTTGATGAACTTATCAGCTTGGCATTTTTTCTTATGATACTTTTAATGTGTGTTGTTCATTTGTGACTGTAAATAAAATTCTCTGAAAAAAAATGCATCTTGAATGCCAGCATGGCTATTCAGCACCCATTCCACACACTGGAAATCTCACTAAAAATTCACATTGTTGTGTTTAATACATGGAGATGCTAATAAATAGATTGATAAAAGAAGAGGAAAATCAGTTCTCCACAGACTTCTGTTTTCATTACCAGGCTTCCCTCATGGGTAGGTGAGTGAGCTATATTTTGTTTATTTTGTGCTGTTAATATTCCTTCTTTTTATCAGGGCCCAAAGAATGTTTGCATGCAGTTTTAGAGTCATCTGAATAATTTTATAAAGAAAATTAATTTGGCTATTTGAGAATGGCCTGTAACACACACATTATTATTTTAATATATATGAGTTATTTTAAAATCTTAGTGAAAAGAAGCGGTCATATAGATCCTGCTTTCAAAATATAGGTTTAGCTAGTTAAAAAATGGTGCTTTGCGGGGGTGGGGTGGGCAGGGTGTTTCTGTTTTGGTCAAATGACAATCTTCTAATCAAGCCACCATGATGTTAATATGGATCTTTCCAAACATTTCATTTGGGTTTATGACATCTTCTTAATACATTTACAGATAGGAAATATTATATATTAAACAAGTATGCCATTGTGATCAATGAAATCTTGGTAGGGGAACAAAAACCTGTTTAATAGTGTTTAAAAAACCCCAGAAAATCAGGAATTATATCTTGAAAATGTAATAAAAGGAAATATTTTCTCATCCTAACATATGAAAGGGATATAATGGTGCACTAAGATCGATCATAGGAATTCCATGTTTTCCACCTGTCAACACTGAATATCATTATATGCAAGGAAATACCAAGCATAAGCTATTGACATCTTTTCTGTTTGATAATTCTTAAATCTTTACTGTGTGATAGCATGGGAAATTTTGATGCAGCATGAAAGATAAAGTAGTAGTTGTCAAAAGTTTAAATTGTAGAAGTCAGCAACACCTCAAATGTCTTTGATAATTGACCCATTAGATATAGTCTTCCACTGAGGTCTAAACATGTGTTAGGCTTTGCTGTGTGGGAAGAATGTTTTATTGACTGGTTAGGAAAGCCACCGATGAGATCACAAGAGCTGTATGAAGCATTGTATGGACAATAGTAAGTATAATCTCCAATTCTGCTGAACTGCTGAACAGTATTGACAAAAAAAAAAAAAAAGGCAAAAATAAATAAATAAAAGACAGACAGAAAAGAAAACAAGTCAGGCAAGCAGAAATAGCATTGCTCCAACAATCAACCATCACAACAAAGCAAGACAAGTCTCTTGGAAACAAATCAAAGCTGACATGGAAAAATGAAAAACACAAACACATAGAATAAAACATTCATAAGTTTGTTTGAACACACTAGGGAGCCCTATGAAGTTTATAATTCACTTCAGTGAGGGTAGAATTAAAACTAGGGACAAGCTTATAGATGTACTAAGACATTTCATTTGCTAACTGCCAGAATTTAAGTGCCATACTAATATTCAACTTAACTGCCCTCTTTTCCTGCCTGAGTTGCCTTTAGCAACTTAGAGGCAACATGTCTCCTGCTTTAGATATCTGACATCAGTAGAGGATTATCGGAGCAGTTACCAGAAATGTTGCAGTCTTTTCCTAAAAAAGAAAGGCAACTGTCAAGCATCTGAAGAGTAATTGAGACCTAGTAATAGGACATCCTGAACACACAGCTAAGTCTGAACTTCCACTTCTCTGAAACTGATACACCTGACTAAGGCCCACACATTGGGCATCTCTGTCCTTAAGATCTTTCTCAAAAGGTGGGCACACAGTACAGTGCAGCTGAGTCTTTTCAAAATTACTGCGTTTTGTCTTTTGGAATAACAACTACAACAGCTACAGATTACAGGTCCACATAGATCTTTCTGCAGGTGTCCTGGCTGTGGTGAAAAGAAACAGCCCACTCTTAGTCATGGTGCCACTATGCCACAGTGCAGGTAGCAAATCCAAATGGCACATAAAATCCAGATGGCATATAAAAAGCACGAACACTATAGCTTAGTGATTAGGTTTTCTATTAAGCATGTTCCTCTCCTGCAACTCCTACAGTGGAGTTACTTGTACTGGGGGCAGGTGCTCCGGCGCTGGCAGCGGGGGGCTGCAGGGATAGCCTGTGAGGAGAGGCTGGGGTTGTCCTGGGCTGGATACAGCTGTTTCCAGCTGTTTCCAATGGACCCACCGCAGGGCACAGGTGAGCCCAGCAGCCAAGATGGTGTCAGCTCAGGGAAAACGTATTTAAGAAAGGGCAGAAGACACGGGAGAAAGGAGGAGGGGGAAAAAGTGAGAAACAGCAGAGGGAACGCCAAGATCAGAGAAGGAAGAGGAGGAGGTCCTCCATGTCCCATCCCCTGCAGCCCATGGAGGAGCACAGGCTGGAGCAGTAGAAAGGTGTGAGAGGAAAGGAGGGGCAGAGAGAAACCGCTGTGTATTGACCATAGCCCACCCCGCTGCCCCCTCTTTTGTGCCACCCATTGACTCACTGCAGAGACTCAGCGTGACCTGCGGTGACGGCAGGAGTGGGAGGAGAGGAGCTGGGACTGAAGGAGTGAAGCCGAGCCTGGGAATAGAGGGAGGAGTTGTGTTGGTTTAGTGCTTGGCTTTTTGTTTCCTGCGACCTGAATCAGTGATTAAATATTGAACAGGCAATAAATTAAGTTAGTGTTGCCCAAGTTGAGGGTTTTTTGCCCAAGATTATAATTAGTAAGCAATGTCCTTGTCTTTACCTCAACCGATGTGCTTTGCCATTCCGGTTCTGCCTATTTTCTACCCCCAACCTGCTGAGGGGTGGGAGTGAGCAGGTGGCTGGGTGGGAACTCAGCTTTTCGTCAAGGGTAACCCACCACAAGCCAGTAAACACAAAACACCATTATTGACTTTTCACTGTGTTTTGTGGTAGATTTGTGCATTTAGTCTACTAGTGAGTACTACTTTTTTTTTTTTTTTTAAAGGTAGCAATAACTGAAAGACTTCCCCAGGGGGACAATAACACAGGTGACATGGTATTTAAACATGGTGGTTCCAATTCCAAAGTACCAAAATGTCCTGCACAGAGCTAGAAAAGTCCATGATATGGTGGATGAGCAATTGCCTGACTCCTCGGGCTCAAAGAGTTATAATAAATGGGGTTCCATCATGCTGGCATCCAGTCAGTCACCAGTGGGGTCCCCCAGAGCTCAACTTATAGGGCCAGTGCTCTTTAATATTTTTATAAATGAGCTGGACACAGGAATCGAATGTACATTAAGTAAGTTTGCTGATGATACTAAACCGGGAGGAGCTGTGGACTCCCCCAAGGGTAGAGAGGCCTTACAAAGAGATCTGGATAGACTAGAGAGCTGGGCAATCACCAACCGTCATTCTGCACCTGGGATGGGGTAATCCTGGGTTTACATACAAATTGGGGGATGAGAGGCTGTAAAGCAGCCCTGGGAAGAGATCTGATGGCAAGTTGAACATGAGTCAACAGTGTGCCCTGGCAGCCAAAAGGGCCAATGGTGTCCTGGGGTGCACCAAGCACAGCCTAGCTAGCCGGTCGAGGGAGGTGATTGTCCCACTCCACACTGCACTGGTGCAGCCCCACCTCGAGTACTGGGTGCAGTTTTGGGTGCCCCGATATAAGAAGGACGTCAAACTATTAGAGTGTGTCCAGAGGAGAGTGACCAAGATTGTGAAGGGTCATGAGGGCAAGACTTAGGAGGAGAGGCTGAGGTCACTTGGTTTGTTCATCTTGGAGAAGAGAAGGCTGAGGGGTCACCTCATTGCAGTCTACAACTTCTTCAAGTGGAGAGGGGTGCTGATCTCCTCTCTCTGATCAGCAGCGATAGAACATGAGGAAATGGAATGAAGCTGTGCCAGGAGAAGTTTAGACTGGATGTTAGTAAACCGTTCTTCACTAAGAGGGTTGTCAGTCACTGGAACAGGCTCCTTGGGGAAGTGGTCATGGCACCAAGCCCATCAGAGTTCAAGGAGGCTCTTAAGTCATATGGTTTAGTTTTAGGTAGTCCTGTGAGGAGCAGGGAGTTGGACTTGGTGATCCTTATGGATCCCTTCCAACTTCTTGACATATTCTATGACTCTATAATTCTATAACTGTTTTAATCTGTAATGCCTAAAATTCCAGGTCCTGCAGCCACTACACAGGTATTGTTCAGCTACAATTCCTACTCATTTAGAAAGGAATTTGGCCTGTGTCTTGGTGAGGACCTGGAGAAGTTCACTAAGAGTGTCTGATATGTATGCTTTTCTGCAAGGCAGAAAATCATGAATATATGCTTTAATATATTTATTTTCATATTATCCTTTGCCTAATAACAGATATTTTCTCTCAGTTTATCCAGTTCATTAACAGACTGTGGCAAGGAGATGTCAGATTTAACTTTGTTACTTCTCCTTACTTTCATATTACCTTCTTCAATTTAACACTTAGCGTTTTTAAGATATTTAGTTGAAAATAAATGTTTGCAAAATAAAAAAGGTGATATCAGACATGGACAAACAATTTGTTTCTTTATGGAGCTAATGCTGGTGTGCAATGACAGCAAATACATTATTCTTCCCCCTATCCAAAAAACCTAGTAAACATCTAATTTTTATTGCCATATATAAGCCTGTCACTTAGTCAGTATTTTTTTCTAAAATATTTAAGAATTTATCAAAACAGACTTGTTAGACATTGGAATTTAATAACTAATAGGAATGTCATGTATTGATTAATATACTATACACAAAAATAAATTAGTTATTCTGTTGAGCAACATGGTCCTTTATAGCAGTGTGCTGTCAGAGCAAAAAACTCACAGTCACTTGTTTAAGGAGCACATTGCTGTAAATTATATTAATTTCAGCTCTTTTATTTCACACCTGGAGCAGAAGTATGAAAAGCTAGTGACTACAGCAAACAGTTGTGGCATGCATTAATAGATGAGTCTCTCAATAAGTACGAAATGTAAATTTGAGTGGAATTGCTAAAACATGCTAGAGGTTTCTAAACTAGATACTGTCTCGGGGGGGGGGGGAATATTCTAAGTGTCCTTGCATATATCATATTCTAATGAATATTCAGTATACCTCAATGGCCTAAAGAGTGAACAAATTGTCTCAGTTATGTTGTAAAAAGAAAATGGAATAATCCAGGCAGATTTGCTTCCTGAAATTTGATTTTATGTTGGCTTTTCATTTAGCCACTACAGCTAAGTTTTAGAAAGGATATGTTATATTAAAGGTATCTTATATATAAATACATGTATCTGTATATATTATGGTTTTTAAAAAGCTACCTAATTATGCAGGCAAAATGTAACATATAGGATTCCCAAGAGGAAATAAGAAAAAAAAAAAAAAAAAAAACCAAACCCCCAAAATTAAACTGTGAAAGGCATAAAGATTTTATTTGCATAGAGATTCCAATATATGGCATCTTCAGGCAAAGATACAGAGGGGAAGCCACATAAGCTATGCACTACACTAGTATATATCTTTGCCTAAGATTGTATAAAGATAGACTAAGGTGGCTTTACAGCTCTTGGATTCAAGTTTGCTTTCATCTGTCCAGTTCAAAATACTGGTAGAGAATCTTGATATCTTCTGAATTTTCATGTCAGCATATCTGACTTGATATATCTAGGGTCCTGTAAGGAACTTCATGACAAGAAAACTGTTCACCTCTCTGTTTAAAGACATTATGTCTCCTAAAACAGAATCTTTTTTGAAAAGTAATCAATGGGCAAGCAGAACAGTATGGACTCCTTCTAGCTCCTGTTTTTCCTACTTCTATGTATAAGTTGAATTTTCCAAAGGAAGCTGTCTCTGTCCACAAGTTCTACCATAACTTATATGTACAGAACAAACAAGAAGATGTGAAAGTTCCTTAAAATCTTTTGCTTTCTTAGGCATGTTAGGACAAATCACAGCCTTTTAGCTGACATTTCTTATGTGTAGTATATTTTTGATTTATTTATGTTTTCAACCTGAAAGGGACAGAAATGATACAATATGACTCTGGCAACTAACCAAAAAGCAAATGCAAATATACATTTGAAAAAAATCAGCGTTAACAGTCTTCAGCAATTAAAAATGGGCTTACACTGAATGGATAACTTCATTCTCAGAGACTAATTTGGCCTGCTGTACTGTAGATGGCCTTTGGTAATACTGCCACTAGGCTCTATTTCGAAAACCATATGCAAGGGAAATGTATGAAACTGAAGTGAGTGAGTACTGCGGTCCTAATCTAGGCAGGTTGTCAAATTGTGCCATATTATTAGTTCTTTTCTTTCACATAATTTTTCATTTAGGCATCTATTTTATTCTATGAACTTTGCTTCACCTTTTTCCTTGATCAAATGTAGCAATGAGAAACTGCTTTCCTCTGCCATTAGGAAAGGACTAGTATTTGGATACCGATAGGAAGAAAGTTCTAATGAATGGTTGGTAACAGTTCCTGTCCTTTTTTGCAGAGGGTTAGAAAATTGTAATGTCAGCCTGCCAGAAGCTCTGTAATTCACCACAGATATTTCTTCAGCGTCTATTATGATGGTATATCACTATATTTAAGGTTAGTGTTTTCTCAAAAGAAAGCAAATAATTCTGTTTCCCTTGCAGACATTAGGAAACTAAGACACAGTGTCTTGTGGAGAGAAGCTTAGAGTTGGAATTAATCTCTCCTCGAGGGTGACTTCTCCTAAGGGAATCTTAGAGGGTGAATCTCCGTCCTTAGACGGAGATTCTCCTTAGCCCTCCTTTTGTTGCTAATGTATTTATAGAAACATTTTTATTGTCTTTTACCTCAGTAGCCAGATTAAGTTCTAGCTGGGCTTTGGCCCTTCTGATTTTCCGCCTGCATAATCTCACGACATCCTTGTAGTCCTCCTGAGTCGCCTGCTCCTTCTTCCAAAGGTCATAAACTCTCTTTTTTTCCCTGAGTTCCAGCCAAAGCTCACTGTTTAGCCAGGCTGCTCTTCTTCCCTGCTGGCTTGTCTTTTGGCACATGGGGACAGCCTGCTCCTGTGCGTTTAGGATTTCCTTCTTAAGAATGTCCAGCCTTCCTAGAATCCTTTGCCCTTCAGGACTGCCTCCCAAGGGACTCTGTCAACCAGGCCCCAAAATAGGGGAAAGAAAAGAAAAGAAAAGAAAAGAAAAGAAAAGAAAAGAAAAGAAAAGAAAAGAAAAGAAAAGAAAAGAAAAGAAAAGAAAAGAAAAGAAAAGAAAAGAAAAGAAAAGAAAAGAAAAGAAAAGAAAAGAGAAAAGAAAAGAAAAGAAAAGAAAAGAAAAGAAAAGAAAAGAAAAGGGAGCAGAAAAGAGGGGAAGACAAAAAGGGAACAGAAAGGGGAGAAGAAAAGTAAGTGGAGAAGAAAGGAATGATAGAGCAGAGGAGAGGAGAGATCTGTGATGGGGCGCTGGTGCCTGTGACAGCACAGGGGATGCAGTGCAGCCTGGGCCAGTGGTGAGTGCAAGTGCATACGAGGCAGGGGGGGCTGAGCTGGACAAGGGCCGGGGCAGAACTGCCAGCTCCTGGGGGGGTTCTCACCCTGGACTGAGGGTCCAGCTGCTCAGGGGAGCACCTTGGACAGGACACGGTGCCACCCAGTTCCCTCGCCCCCTCTCCTACCAGCCCAGTTCCCTGAAGGTCCCACCACCGCCAGCTCCCTCCTGCCCAGCCCCACTGAGACCCCTTCTCTTCTGTGTCCTGCAGCCCATGGCTGTCATTGTCTTCCTCACCGTAGCTGTGCTGGGCATTGTCCAGACCCCACTACAGGTGGGTGACGAGCTGGATGCAGCCACGCACAGGCTTATGCAGCAGCGTGCGGAGCAGCTGAGCTGGAAGGTGACGGCTGCTGCAGTGTATAGAGCCGACCCAGGAGCAGAATGGCGTGGCTGGGGAAGTCCTGCTCCTCGCTGCCTTCCAGCAGGGGTGGTTCTGGGCCTCTGCTCTTGGGGCAGGAGCCCTGGTCCTGCTCCTGTGGCTCTGCTGGAGGACCAGAAAAAGGAGCTGTAAGCCAGAAAGCAGCTGCAAGCAGGAGAGCCCCTGAAGTTAAGAGGAGGAGGAGGAAGAGATAGAAGAAGATGACGACTCTGGTGACACATATGATCTGGGCAAATTTTTGGCTGATTGCCTCCAGTGGCCAGTGCCACACATGGCTGATGTGCAAATTGGTGGAGGATTTGGTAGACAAGCTTCTTAGTGCCTGCCGAAGATTTTCTGGGAGTAACTTCAAGCCACAGCGGCAACCAGGCATTGGGATGGGCTGTGTTTACGAGGGTTGGAGTGTCTGGGAGGGCAGTCTTGGAGGTCCTCTAGGCCTGCTCGTGCCCCTGCAGCCTCCCCCTGGGCATGCCTTCTGCTTGGAGCTGGGCATCGCAGAGAAGGCACTGACCAACAACTCCTGCCTCCATGTGCAGCTACAGTACACGTGCACGAGGGAGCAGCTGGTGGAGGACATCCTCTGCTTCCTCCACCACCACGAGGATGAGCTGAAAAGTCAGAACCCCAGCCTCCTCGATGCCCTTTGCACTAACTCTTGTTTAGACATCAAGAAAACTGCCTGCTGGTTCCAGACATTGATGAAAGGCACCTGGAAGGTTATGCCTCACTCACGCCGCTGCCAGCTGACAGTATTGCCTACTACATGCTCCTGTAAGCTCAGGCTAATGAACACCTCCCAGGAAACCCTGTCCATTGAGATGATTTTTGGGGTGCAGCTAGATGACTCAGACTCCTTCCTGAGCCTTGAGTAGGCAGAGGCCAGTTTTACCACCAGCATGGCGTGGCAGGAGAGCTGTGATGCAGCTGAGATGCAGTTTACCAGGCATGGCCAGCGCAACATCTTCCACCCCAGAAGGGAGAACTTTGATCATGACAAAGATGAATATGTGAATACCTAAAAAGCAGATCTTGTGCATAGTGGCTGAAATAAAAAAAAAAAAGAAAAGAAAAGAAAATTATCCTAATTTTAGAAAAAAGAACATTTTCAGTATTCAGTTTCTAAAAAGAAACTTACTCTGTACTTCCACTGTAATACATTAACTAAATCTAAAAATTAATTAAATATTTTTTATTAACTTTCCTGTTAATGTATACTTTGAATAAGTCTGTATGCTAGATTCCTGTAAATATTCAGTTTCCTTTAAATATTCTAAGTCTCCTGGGAATTTCTTTAGAATAAATTGACTCTGCATACGAATGTTGACACAATCTTAACTTTAGACATTCATATCTTACATGAGGCAAAGGTATCACTGAAGAAAAAACTTTTAATTATCGATTAAGTTTGCATAATACTAGTTAGTAGAAACTTTCTTAGTTAAGCTGCCTTCCTTAACACACTCACTTTAGTAATTTACACAACAACCAACTGAAAAATTATCATATTTAAAGGTCACCTTCCTTTAAAAAAAAATTTCACTCTTAAATTTACCAAACTTCAAAAATACCACTTATTTTAAATAGTTTTCTGAGTGCTGTATGATTTGTTGTTGTTGTTGTTGTTTTAGAGGAACACAAGTGTCTAATATATGGTAAACTGCATAAAACCCTTAAAATATCCTGGATTTTCAACGACATAGTCTAGAACCACAGAAAAAATATTACATTTTATGTTAGTCACACTTGTGACTAGGCAACCACAGGATTCACTTAAGTCTCCACAGGGACAGGCACAGCATCTTGTTTATAAATTATGCATTTTTACCTATTCACACTTATTTGAAACAGTAAAATGTATTCTGATGATGTCATATATGTCAAATCCATATGCAAAACATACTTATACTTTCAATTATAATTCAGAAAAAAGTAATTTTTTTTGTACTTATTAAAGAAATAAAACTTTTTTTTTTTTTTAATTCTCCCAAGCTGATGGTTTAATTCCTACTGGATGTGTTCTGATTCTTCAGATAACTAGTGAAAGACTCTCACTCTCCTTATCTTTCTACTATGATGTTATTTCACTGAAATTCTTTGTAAAGCTGAATTGAATTTAGATGACACTTCACTTAGGTCCTGATCCAAAACCCATCAAAGTCAATGACTTTCTTTGGGAATCAAGTTCCAAAGATAGTTTTTAAATACTTTGAGGTAATGATAACCTGAATATATATCTCAAAGAATTTCTGTGTTCTGGGACTGTTTCTGAATTCAAGCTTAACATAATATGAAGGCTGAGAAATCTCCAGGCTTCAGCAAGGTTCACAGGCTATGCATACTTAGAAGTTGGGAACCACAGGCTATGAGAAGCTTGGGAGTAAAATAGCTAGGGGTTCTTACAGTGATTCATGGTCTCATGTTTCAAGTTGTTTTATGACTATTCTTTACAATGACTTATGCATTTCATGATAATGAGGGAGAGACACTGCACAGCATGAGACAAGACCCCGGGAGACTGTTATAACACCTGAAGAATTAGGAAGGAGTGCCTAAATTTCTTTGTGGATCTCGTAGTATCTTACTTAGACCAATTGTATAAGCACTGAGGCCCATTTAATTCTGAGGTGAGGCTGTTTATCTCCAAGGAAGGTAAGAAGCAATTTACTGATCCTGGACTTCAGGCAAGCAGACTTCAGCTTATTCAGAGAACTGGTAACCCAGAGGAGGAAGCTCTGAAGTTGTTAGTGGTCTATCCTCTGAACTGCTCTTTTCAACATCTTTATCAGTGAGCCAGAAGAGCGAACGGAGGGTTTGTGCATGAAGTTTGCAGAGGACACTTAATAGGGGGACCAGCTGATATGCTGGAGTGACCCCTGGTGCCTACAAGGAGGTCACAAAGAAGACAGAGACAGGCTTTTCAGAGTGGTGCATGGTGGCAGGACCAATGATAATGAGCATAAAATGAAACAAGAGAGGTTCAAACTAGTTATAAGGAGAAACCGTTACCCCACAAAGACAGTCAGGCAGGGAAGCAGGTTGTCCTGATTGGTTATGCAGACTCCATCCTTGGAGGTTTTCAAGACCTGACTGTATCAAGCCCTGGCCAACCTTATCTGCTTGGAGCAGGAGGTTGGAGAAAAACCTCCCCAAGTCTTTTCCAGTATGAACCATCTTGTGATTTTTCTGATTATTTCCCGGCTCTTTTAAACTACCGGAATCAAATTTTGGTATTTATAAGATTAACTTTCTGAAATTATTCAGGGGCAATTTTCTTCGGGAATACTTAGGAGCTCATACCTCAGTTCAGATAGTCAGGAACTGAGACTGTAGTGTCAGTCAACGCTTATTTCAATCAGGGAGTATCTAAGAAAAACAAAAGGCACTGGTAGGTATTTTAAAATTATGTCATATGATGGGTTTGCCTTCAACTTTCATTACAGCTGTCATGTTTTATGATGGAAAAAAGAGGAAGTAGCTTCTTATACATAAAGAAATTGCATCTGAATCACTTACCTTAGAAGTTCAAGGGAAGACCTGAGGCTCAGTTTACAGGTTTGATCCTTCACTTCTCACATCCTAGACCAGTGCTTCAACTAGAAGGGTAGAGACAAAATACTGATTCCATTATTTTCCATTCCTTCTGTTTCCTAGCTTCTGGGGAAGGTATGCATTTTCTCTGTAGGGATCACTGACATCTACAAATGAATGAAGAACACTGGAGTAAGAAACTAAGATTCAGGATTCCCTTTACAATAATTCCTTTCATAAGGCTGTAGTCAGATACCCTGCTGACTGTCTTCTTTGTCTGTGTCCTAATAGTTAAGTGTTACATGGATTATCGGACTGGAGAGACAATATGAATTTGGATATCAAAATATTTTAATCACAGACCTATACAAAATTTGTGAATTACACAACTTCCTTGTACCATGGGAGAGACAATGTAGTCCAGTGGAGAAGCTGAACATCTCATGCTAGTGGTTTCTCACACAACCTCCCTGTCCTGCAAGAGAGATCGAATGGGGTCAGTGTAGTAGTCCCATCTGTGGGGTGCATGGTCCTGGGGCTAGGCAAGGGGTCCCCCAGGCATCTCTCTCTTCTGCCACCAAAGTTTCTCCTGTGTGACCCCAGATACCATCAGTGCTAGAATGGGACAAAGAATACTTGATTCTTGACCAGCCTCTTCAGGATCACTTGGGTCCTACCTAACCAGTGGCCATCACCATTGCTGGTACTCTCAATCTGCCTGTCTGGGAGGTTCTTGGGGATACATGATTTTTGCAGTGACTGACACATTTGCAGCTATCACAGTGATTGGCAGGTTATTTATGTGAACTTACTCCTCTATCCTTATAATCAAGCTGCTTCCTTGACAGGTTTACACTGACTTCCGTATGTGGTTTTTTCCATCATTCTAAGTGTCTCCACACAGCATTGGCCACCATCAGTGTAGACATACACTATGGGCTACTTTTCCTGTTCAGCCACTTCTAGGACTAATTGCATAGCTATGATGTTTGTCCCTAGAGGACAATGTCCTCATTGTTTTGCATGTGTTCTGGGGTACCACCCACCTCCAGGGTCTCTTAAATTATCCCATAGTAAATGGTGGGATGATGTTTCTAGCTGTGGGGTAAGTGCTTACAGTGTACTGGATTCCTTATCAGGTGAAAGCAAGCTGTGTTTACATGCCACCACTCTGGGAATGGAGAAGGTGTTTCCTTTGTCCATGATGGCATGCTGTCAGGCTTGCTTTGCTTCCAGTTCCTACTGCATGTGAAGCACACCCAGGACACCATCAGGCAAAGCTGTGGTCACTTCATTTAGGGCTTGCCAATCCATCATCAGCCACCACTCCCCATTTGGCTTTTTCACAAGTCATACCACACTACCATAGGGGGAACTGGTTTGTGTTGCAACTGTTTGCTCCTTGAGACCATGCCTCCATACTAATTCTACCCCTGCAGCTCTCCCCTCCCAGCATTTCAGCAACAACATGATCACTCCTCCCCATCCTTGCAGTTTGAGCTCCCTCCCAGGTTGTGCAATGCCAGCAGGGTGCAGGAGCAGGGCTTGAGGTACCATTGCAGCCGCTCAGGCTGCACAGCAGGAGCTAGACTCCCCCATCCCACTCTCCCAGCCACATGCCTTGGCCAGCCGCTGGGGTGGACCCATCTGCCTTCTCCTCCCCTTCTCCTTCTTTAATAACTGTGATGGGGCTGCTTATCCCTGGGGAGGGAACAAGCTCCCCACATCACTGTTGGCAGAGGAGGAGGACTGTACATCCCCACCCTAGACCTCTGCTTCCCAGCTGGGAGCACTTAACTTTCTTTACCAGATCACCCTTCTCTTCCCCCAGTTTCTGTACTTTTTTCCATGAACTGCTTACCAAATGAACTGTCTGTAGCTAAAAAGCTACAACACATTACCTTCCCCTGCATATAGTTTGGATTCTTATTTGCTGAATTTGAAAAGTCCTTCCCCTATAATCTCCGGCTGACTGCAGCTTTTGAGACAAACTGGGGAAAAAACCCAACCCAAACCTTTTTCATTATGCTAAACTTTCACTACAGCTGTGAGACTTATTGTCTGCTTAATGATATTAACTGAACTACAACACTTTTAAAAATCATGGTGAAAACTGCACTCTTCAAGCTTGCACATTCCTACTGCTGAAAGATTATTCAACCTCTTAGATGTCAGGACTTACAGTATTTATCAGTTAACATAAATTGTTAATATATACCAGTTAATATATACAAAGGTAGAACCAGAAATGGGAAATAAACCAAGAAAAGCAATGCCAGAATTAAAAGAACAGGAAAAAGGTGGAAACAAAAGGAAAACAAAATGATAAATATATAACAAAACACCTCATCTGAATGTGATCCAATTTGATGAACTCTCAGATTATTACTATAAATATATTTCAATAATAAATATTTAAGTAATATTGGTTACATTATATTGAGCAACATAAATATATACATAGATTCTGTACTTACAGAAATATTCAAGAGTTTCTTTCCATTAAACTAGAAAATTTATTATTTTCAATCATTGAAGAAAAGAAAGGACTATTTCCTCAGCTATTGAGCTGCAATTATCTTAAGGAATGAATCAATTAAGAATGTCTATTACAATTATAATGTCACCGTTAACATTAATCATCAACTAAGTACAGTTGTAACTTATGTCTAAAAGTACTAACCAACTGCCCAGAAAAGGTCATATAAAAAGTTACCTATCCTGATCAAGTAATGAGATTATGTAAAATTAATTTCATGTAATAAATATCTAGAAAATGCTATTAATCAAGTATATCCTAGCAACACAAAGGTTTAAAAATCCTTTATACCTAATAGTCCCAAAGGTAATTTTTTATTTCACTTTTGGAAGTACATCCTTTACTTCCTTTTCAGTATTATATTTTTGGAATAATGCTTAACCTACTTAATAAAAGCCATATAGTCACATGGGTTACACATTTCTTCAAAATAATCCACTTCAAGTTGTTTAGCTTATTAATGAAGTGCAGTAAACCTGGATCAGATGCCTGACTGGTGAAGACCCTAAAGAAGTACTTTTATTTTTCTAAACCTCAATTTCCTCATTTTAAAGATGTTACTAAAGACTTTAGTCATATTTGAAAACCAAACTAAATGCTATCAATAAATAAAAATATGCATACTTTAGTGTATATAGGAGTGAGATATTACTATCATCATCCGGAATAAGAGTAACAAATCATACAGCTTCCTTCCTTAGTCAAAAACTAGGCTAATTGCTTTGTTGGTGAAAAATGATGTTGCATGTATTAGCAAATTAAATGTGCTCTCTGATATTCCTTATTCTTTGATTGTGTTTTAGCTGTTCTGTGTACAGCTGTTCTGAAATTTAATCATGATAATAATTCAACTGCTGGTAAACTTTTGGGTGACAGTAGGTCATCTAGAAGGAACTGGAAATATCCAATTCATCAGTTTCATGGTTAAATCAAGATTAAAAGAGAAACAAAGAAGGACTGCTGGAATAAGTAAACTGAAGCTTAATAAAATTGCTTACAAAATAAATTTATTTACTTCCTGCAATAAATTAGCATATTCTTATGCATATAATACTTTGGTTTAGCCAATGCATTTTAATTTTGTTGTATAAGATTAATATCTATCTTATTTTTACCCTGGATATTGTTTTACTTTGGATGCAATTTTGAAAGTTGTGAAAAGTGCCTACAGAACATTGAACCAATTAGAGAACTGCCCCAGCTGGTTAGGAGAATTTCACTTTGTTTCACAGCTGAAACTTAATCTGGGATGCTAATGGTTACAGAGAAATAAACTTGATTTATAATCCCCAACTAAATGTCCCTCTGCAGTAGTTAATTAAGAGCAATGCAAGTGCAAATCATTCTCATTCTAAATTACATAAATCATGTGCAGAATAAAGAAAATAACAATTATATAAGAATAGAGTACTCAGAATATACTTTTGGATTCTCAAATGTCAATTGAAGTAGAGTGAAAGAGGTGACTTGTTTTAGAAAAGTGAAGCTTCCAGAGGACTGGTAGAATGGCCACCTTTCCTTTTTCTCTAAGTGTATACGACATGATTCAAGTTACACCATTCCTGCAATGCATTCAGAAGACTAATAAATTGTACATCAGGAAATATATGCAAAAGCAAAATTAACATCCTTTGAAATCTCAAACATTGAATGAAAATTAATGGCATAGTAGCTGTTTTTTGTTGTATCCATACATAGTAGTTTTAGGAAAGAAAGAACTTATTTAAGCTGAATTTTCTGTGGTCCTGAAAATAGTCAGTGAATTTACAGATGGATATATATGTATACCTATCAATAATTTCACATGACATTCAGTTTCTAGGTATGAAATTCTGAAGCACACATGCACTATTGGGCCAACCATTCTACTATAATGTTAAAAACTTTTACAAAACAAGAAAAGCAGAGTTTACAAATAGAGCAAAGTACTGGGTTTGCATGGCAAGGTTTTGGTAGCAGCGGGGAGTATAGGGGGGGCTCCTGTGAGAAGCTGCTAGAAGCTTCCCCCACATCTGATGGAGCCAATGCCGGCTGGCTCCAAGTCGGATCTGCTGCTGGCCAAGACCAAGGTAATCAGCGACAGTGGTAGCACCTCTGGGAGAACAGATTTAAGAAGGGGAAAAAGAAAACTGCACTACTGTCGCCGGAGAGAGGAGTAAGAAGATGTAAGAGAAACAACCCTGCAGCCCCCCAGGTCAGTGCAGAAAGAGGGGGAGGAGGTGCTCCAGGCGCCGGAGCAGAGATTCCCCTGCAGCCCGTGGGGAAGACCATGGTGAGGCAGGCTGTGTCCCTGCAGCCCAGGGAGGTCCATGGGGGAGCAGATCTCCACCTGCAGCCTGGCGAGGACCCCACACTGGAGCAGGTGGATGCCTGAAGGAAGTTGTGACCCCATGGGAAGCTCACACTGGAGCAGGTTTTAATTAATTTTCCCCAAGTTGAGCCTGTTTTGCCCGTGACAGTAATCGGTGAGTGATCTCTACCTGTCCTTATCTCGATCCACAAGCCTTTCATTCTATTTTCTCTCCCTTGTCCAGCTGAGGAGGGGAATGACAGAGAAGCTTTGGTGGGCACCTGGCGTCCAGCTAGGGTCAACCCACCACATGCAAATATTATTTTAAAATAACGTTTCCAATTAAAAGTCCAAAAGTTTCACACTAGAGAAAAGTTTCACAAGTTTGGGAGCTCACTACATCCTGAAAAACAGCAGCTTTTGCTCTGGACTACATGACTGTTTTGGCTACTTGTAGTGAATACTGTTATTGAAATTCAGTACAAAGCCAGATGATTTGCCTTAAATTCAGGCCATTGTCTGCCCTTCATACATATAGATAAAAGGAAAGTATCAGTAATGAATTACACATTTAACTTTAGTGTCTGACCCTTTAATACCATCTCTTCCTTGTTACTTCAGCTCAGACTATAATTCTGGTATCTGGAAAACTGGCTAATCTAATGATTTATAACATATTCTTGTCCGACAAGAATGAAAAGGCTGCTGATAAAATGAAATACTAGACAAGTTTCATGATGCACCTTCACATTTTCCCGATAGCTTCTGACATTTTTTTCCTCTTTTTCTTTCAAATTACAAAAAAAATTCTTTGCAGTGAAACATTTCTTTGCTACCTAATTATTAGTACAGGTTTAATTGGTCTTTTTTTTTTTAATCTTTGTTTTGTATGACTTCACATAAGATATGATTATACTCCAATGAATAAAACCATGAAAGCATCAAACAAAGATCAATTTCAAACTAGTTAAAACAGTATTATATACTTGAATTAAAATTAAGTCAGTTAGATGAGACTGAATGAAATACAACATGCATTTAACAAAGATAGATCATGCCCAATTTACCTGATAAATTCTTGGACAGGATAATTGATTTTTTACAGTAGGAAAATACACTTGATCTAATCTTCCTAGACATCAATAAAGACCTTGGTACAGTGCCATATTACTAGGAAAGCTAGAGAAGGTAGAGATTTGTCAAGCAAAAAAGGAATTGTTCAAAAGGAAAGATACAGTTGATAATGATGGAAGGGGACCACCAGTTTATTTGTGCAGGAAGAAGTTCCTCAGCAGTCTTATTTAATGTTTAGGAACTTTCACCAATGATTTCTACTAAAATAAGAGTGGGAAAGTTAATAAAATTCGCTGACAGAAAATAAGGAAGCAATAATACTTTGGATGATTGGAATACTATGTGGATGATGTTGAGAAACTAATTTATAAAGTGGGATTGCATTTCTTATCCAGAAAGGTAGATCGTACGCTTTGGCATCATGAGAAGTCTTTCTGGTACAATAAGGGGCCTCTTCAATTAGGAAAGACCCTTAAAAGAAAATAGCTATGTGTATAAATCATTCAGGGGATGCCTATAGTTAACAGTAGGACAAGGTTGGGAAAACAGCAAAGATAACCTTAAAAAGTATTGGATGAGAAATTTACAGTGAACATAGGTTTTGCCATCTATCTAGTAAACACCATTGGTCCATTCACAAATGAATAGAAAATTGCTATATTCTTGGAAATCACTGAGCACTTTCATTCCAAGAAAATCTGTAAAAATTAAGTACCCTCCAAGAAACACTGAGCTCTTACCAAGATCCATGCATGTGCATAGTGTGCAATAACTTTTATCATTTGCATCACCTAACATAAAATGTGCACCACTGAACATTTTTGATTAAGACGTATTTATGAAAAATTGCTATGTTCCCAGGCTTTATGAAAGTGACAGTATCTATACCATATCTAAGACCTCACCGAGGTTTGCAATCAAGTAGTATTAACAGCACTTGATTTTTTAAAATTTAATTATTGAATTTAACATAATTACTTTTCAATGGATTGTTGCATTTGCCATAATTGTTTGTTACAATAATCACAATATTTTTTTCAGAGGAACTTTAAGGAATCCCTGTTTCCCTTTAGAGACTTATTTTACCTCCTCCGGTTGAAAAGTCCCCCATTCTCATAACTACATTTCCCATACAAATGAAATTTCTCCTTTGATTAAAGGAATAACAATTATATAGTAGGACAAAAAATACTTCATTATAATTATTAATTGGAACATCATGGAAAGTGAATTGTTCAGAACCACCTCCTACTTCTATTATTCAGTCTTTCAACTCTGATTTCTTTTTCTCTATAGTTTTTTCTGTTCGTGAAAACTCATTATATTAAGCACTTTGATGTCCTGCATTATAGGCCATATTAAAATATATTATTATTATTTTATAGAATATTATTAGATTATGGAATAAATTTTGTATTCTAAATATAAATGTATTTTGTATATCTAAATATATTTACATATATAAATATATTATGGTTTTATGCCTCTAAATATCCTCTTCCCTTCTGAGAGGGGAAGGTTCTTCTTTTCCCAAGGCGCTACCATCTGTGACTTCTCCCATCTTCTTTGTAGTGTGAAAATCTTCAGAAGTGAGTTGATATGTCTGGTTTGACCCATTAAAATTCATCATGTAGAGTAATTGCTTCTGTAGCTAAATTCCAAGCTCCCTTCCTCAGGCATCCCTTTCAATTTTCTCTTTAGTCTGTGTTTTCCCAGATTATTTTACCCTGTAATGCTACTAGCATTACCTGGAGCTAGAAAATCAGACATTCTCAGTCTGTGCTGAAATGTGAACTTCTGGTATTATTTAATATAAAGTTGATTTCTTATCAATTTTTGTATTCATATATGAATAAGTGAAATTTGATTATAGGTAATATACATTTATGGGAGACAGGACAATAATAAAATCTGTCTTGCATTGTTTGTACATAAAATTATAGGAAGTCTCATTTCAGACTGCTTATTTGATCATTTTGTCACAACTTGGACCTGAAAGGCAGTTTAGCGTGGAGCCAGGAGCCGATTTGTGTTTGCGTTCCTTGACTTTTCTGAGCTGAAACTTCCCGTGAACCCAGTTTGGCTGGATTTTTGATTTTTAATGATTTCTTAGATTTTTAATGATTGTTTCAGTAGAAAAGCAAACCATGGCTGTTCTGTGCTGAAAAACAAATGTTGGTTTAGCGTCAGACCTGGAGCGAGCTCCCCGCCTCCTTGGAGTTGACCTGCCTGCACTCCAGGCCAGCGGTGGGACGCAGCAGAGTGGTGCCACCTCAGCTCAGACTGCTCTGCAAGGAATTGCTGGAGAAATACTCGCTGGGGTGGCCCTGCTTCTCCCCGCTTCAGCTGCGGCTCTCTCCCTCGTCCTAGAGCTGTGTTGCAGCCCTGCTCCTGCCCAGCCACGTCCCTGCTGATCCCAGCCCTGATCCCCTCGTGACAACTTGCCTTCTGATGTGAGCAGCCATAAAGGCAGTCTGGTTAGGAAGGGAAAATTACTGAGCAGAAGGAAAATACTGCTGAAAAATACTGACGGACTGTCGCTCGGGGTGCTGGGCCCTTGTCAGGGATGCCCCTGCCCTGTCAGCCTGGCTGGCACCCCCTGCTCCTAGTGCCCCTTTCCTTACAGGACAGCCCAGTCTTGCTGCTCCTAGACCACTTAGTTTGGTTGTATTTGGTTAGGAATTATTCTCATGTTAAACTAACACTGCAGTAGGAAGGGTGAAATAATGCAGTTTAGGAAGTTACCGTCGCCTTCAAGGCAGATGAATGCAAATGAATCCACTACTCTGAAAAAAAAAAAAATTATTTCTGGTAAGAATATTCTTTTATTTTAATTTTTTTTTATTATTTTTCATGTGCTTTGATGATAACTACAATTAAATAAATACATTCACAGAGTATTACTTAAAAGTAGCTAATAATAAATTTAGTAATATTTTAATAAAAATAATTTCATTAAATTACTTTTCAAGATCAACAATTATTAAATTAATAGCATTGAGTCAACTGCAGCTAATTATAGTTAACTTCTATAACAGGTACAGGACTCTTCTTCCAATACATCAGCTGAAGCCACTGGGTTTTGTCTTAAATTTTGTTTCATTAATTTTTAAATTTACATTTCATTGATCATTTCTTATTAAATGAAGAAATTTTTTTATAGTGAAATTGAAATTGTAGATAATAACCTCTTTATCAGTTAAGTGCAAACAATCTGATCTATGCTTTTGTCATACCACAACTTAATTGCTAGGCCAATGGTTTCCGCTAGCTGGCAGGTTTAATAGTCTATGTCCTGCCAGCTCTTATTTGTCAGCACACTGTGCCTGTATTTTTTGGCTCTGCAAAGTGGAAAGTTTTTTTAAAAACTAGATTATGCTGCCAAAATATAATGTTACAACTTCCTATTGTCTGTCGTTGACTTCCTGATTTTCCAAAACCAAATAACTCCCTTGTAAAGTCCAATGCAACAAACTGGGTTTGAATAATTATAAAATACACTGCAGAAGTTAAAAACTGGAAGAGCAAAATACTGAATGGAATAAAGAGAAAGAGAGAAAGCCTTTACTTTCTTCTTTATAGTCAGTTCTCATCAGTGAGAGCTACAGATGTAATGAAAAACTTTTTTGTGAAATGTGACCACCTCCCAAACATAAAAATTTTGTCTTAAGGCCGCAGGGGAGCAGTGCGTGCTCAGGTAAGAGCAGGGTTCGGATGCTGTGTATTACAAGTGGTCTGCTCTATGGAGGCAGCCCTTTGTGCTGTAGATGCAAGTTTCTCTGCATCACGTAGCTACTTTAAAGACTGGTTAATAAAACTGAGAATTAATTAAGACAGGGATTTAAAATTTATTTTTATTTAGATATAATACTATTTATTTTTTCATCAGTTTTCTAGTGTCATGATGAGTCTCTGCTGTTGTCTATCTGGTTCAGACTGCACTTCCTCCGTGTCGCTGGCTGATGTTACAAATCACCTGGGGCTGCCATTTTTCTTGGCAATGGAAGCTACTGCCAGCAGAGAACACAGTTATATTTGCCATGTATTCTTTATTCTTTCATGTCAAAATGAGAATCTTTTCCCCATGACCACTTTCATATCAGTTTTCATGAAGAGAATAGTTATATTTAGTCTAACGTTCTTTAAAAATAAGTGCACTGGAATTGCAGTTTATGAGCCAGTCTTCAAATTCCAGTAAATGTTTGAGATGAATAGGTCTTTTTGAGGCCAAACCCATTTATCACATCACTGGTTTAATACAAAAGTCTTTAGTGAGCTGGCTGATCACTTAGTCTGCAAGAGGAAGTGCTGATAGAAGCAGCCTCTGGTATCAGAAGGAGGAGCTTAAACATGGTCATGAAGCCAAGACATTCATATCACTATGCATGTCAGATACAAAGGGAGGGAAAAAGGTGCCATAATGTGTTTCTATAAATAGTGTGGAGAGTGGAATTATAGACACTACACTCCAATGCCCTGCTGACAGAAATTATATGGGAAGCTGGGACAGAAGGTAACTTTAATATAAGATAGATTAACCAAGGGATATAAGAATGAATTTTCATAAGCTTAATGTTTCTCCCCAGACATGAAGGAGAGCTGGAAAATATCCAGTTTGCAGAAAGGAGAAATAGAAGTCAAGGAGAGCTAATGAATGAAAGAGAATGTCACTTGTATTTTCAAAAACAGAAATAAATGTAGCATTGAAATTTCAAGGTAGAGAAAGAGTAAAAAAGACATTCTCTGATGAGTCTTAAACTAAATAGATCTCACCTGGATTGCATATTATATGGTGTCAAATTTACAGGTTTTACTTTCCCGGGTTTTTGGACAATAATGTCAGAAGGTGTTTTCTAGGTTTCAGTAACATTCTACTGTTACTCAAAATATATTAATTTTCATACAATACTTAGGCTGTTAGATTTCCTCTTAATTTTGGGAGATAAGTAAAACATAATAAAGTATTCTATGATGGCCAATGATAGTTTATAATAACTGACAATACAATGTTTTAAGTAAAATGCATCCCTTCAGAGTATGACACCATCTACTGTGTCCTTTATACAGTTGCTCGCTGCATACAGAGGTAATTTTTGCTTTCTTCTTTTTTCACATGAACAATGACAAGTATTTTAGGATGAGCCAGATGTATACTCAAAAGGACTAAGAGTGAGGAAACAATTTAAAAACCATAATCAAGTGTAAAGTTATTACAAAGACACAATGCCAGCAGGTTGGAAGTAAATATAACTTACATGATGCAAAGCAATAGCTGATATATACATTTAAGATGACAAAGCAAATCAGCCTCACCACTGTGCCTGGTAAGATCATGGAACAGATCATCCTGGAAATATGTCAAAACATATGGAAGGCAGGGAGGTGATTAAAGACAGCCAATGTGGCCTCACCAAGGGTAAATTGTGCCTGATTAATCTAGTGGCCTTCTACTATGGAGCGACTGCATCAGTGGACAAGCTATGGATGTCATCTACCTGGACTGCTGTAAGGCCTTTGATATGGTCCCTCTCAACATTCTTGCTGCTCAGTCGGAGAGATACGGGTCTGTTGGATGGATTAGGAAATGGATGGACGGAGGTGTCCAAAGAATTGCAGTCAACAGCTCAATCTCCAAGTGGAAACCAGTGATGAGTGGTGTCCCTCAAGGGTCCATACTGGGACCAATACTATTTAATACCTTCATCAGTGACATACACAGTGGGACTGGGTACACCCTCAGCAAGTCTGGGGATGACACCAAGCTGAGTGGTGCAGCTGATGTACTATAGGTAAGGGATACCATCCAGAGGGACCTCGACAGGCTCAAGAACTGGGCCCATATGAACCTTGTGAAGTACAACAAGGCCAAGTGCAAGAACCTGCACCTGGGTCAGGGCAATCCCCAGTATCAGCACAGACTGGGAGATGAAGGGATTGAGAGCAGCCCTGTGGAGAAGGACTTGGGGGTACTGATGGAAGGGAAATTGGACATGAGCCAGCAATGTGCACTTGCAGCCCAGAAAGCCAATTGTATCCTGGGCTGCATAAAAAGAAGCATGGCCAGCAGGTCGAGGAAGGTGATTCAACCCCCTGTTCCTCTCTGGTGGTACCACACCTGGAGTACTGCATCCAGCTCTGGGGCCCCCAGTACAAGAAAGACATGGACCTGTTGGAGTGGGTCCAGACAAGGTCCACGAAAATGATCAGAGGGCTGGAACACCTCTCCTGTGAGGAAAGGCTGAGAAATTTGGGGTTGTTCAGCCTGGAGAAGACAAGAATCCAGGGAAACCTCATTGCGGCATTTGAATACTTAAAAGGGGCTTATAAGAAAGACAGGGAAAGACTTTTTACCAAGACCTGTAGTGACAGGGTGGGGGAAAAAAAAGTTTTAAACTGAAAGACAGTAGATTTATCTTGGACATAAGGAAAAAATTTTTTACAATGAGGGTGGTGAGACGGGGAAACGTTGTCCAGAGAAGTTGTGGATGCCCCAACAATGGAAGTGTTCAAAGTCAGGTTGGACGGGGCTTTGAGCAACCTGATCTAGGAATGATGTCCCTGCCCATGTCAGTGGAGGTTGGACTAGATGTTCTTTAAAAGTCCCTTCCAACCCAAACCATTCTATGATTCTATAATTTTGTATAAATATAGATATTTTCTTGTTTCCTTTTATACCCCTTGTTAATTGAAACAGTTTTCATGTGGAATCTTTCTGTGTCTGTGCAAGCTTCCCTTAGTCCCTCACATTCATCTTTAGTTCTGTGTCTTTGTTTCCATTTTTGCACTGTTCCTTTTTTTGTTTTCAAATCATAAAAGGGCACCAGAAATTTCCACAATGGCCTCATAGTATGCCTTGTTTTTCACATGTTGATACTGCCATGGAAATTTAATCTAGTCTCTTTCAGCAACTGTCAGATTTCCTACATTTCTTTATCTTCCCAAGAGATCCCCAGCCTCTGAATGTGCTATTCATAGGGGTTTTTTCTGTCTGTTTTTCATCCTTTATGTTTATTCTAATCTCTATGCTTATTACACTTCTAATAACGACCATTTTTGTGTAAATTTCTGTCTAGTTTTACATTCTTCAGCCAATTTTTCAGTTAATTAGAACAGATTTAAAATATCTGCTTCCTTATTAGCTTCCTAATTTCTCTAAAACACTACGTTGTCCCCAACACATACCAGAACCTGATCACCTATTGATGTGAGCAGTCATAAAGGCAACCTGGTTATAAGGGGGAAATTACTGAACAGAAGAAAATGTCTGCTATTGACAGAGAAAATTCCTGCTAGCCTGGGAATTGTGAGCCTGGGAACTAGGCCTGTGAACCAGAAGTATCCTTGAGAAGTGCAGCAGGCCTCTTTGAAGTACAGCTTTGAAGTACCTAGAAACGGGACACATCCTGCAATACTATCAATAAGTGCAAAACCAAGGAACTGTAATGGCAATTTATTGTCTAAAAAGATGAAAAGTAGTCTTTAAAAAGGGGGAAACAGCCTGAGAAAGTAAGAATTGGTAACTGTTGTTGTCTGTTATAACTGCAAGAACAGGAAAACAGGCTGAAAAAATAAAAATTGTTCTGAGAGTGTAGACAACATCATCATCCATCGGATGCTTGAAGTGGTGGTGTGCTATGCTCTTTTATGTCTCTATAATATAAAAGAGACTTAATTTTTATCCAAATGGAGCTTCTCTCTCTGATGAGTTCCCATCCTGCATGCACTTCTCCCTTTCCTAAACAGGTCAGCATGAACTTTCTGCAAGATCTTGGACCCTTGCTGGGGACACCTGGCTGATTCCAAACTCAACGATGCAGATCGTCTTTGAAGTAAGACTCTGTCTGCTGTTTCAGTGGTCCGCCTCTGGGTCCACTTCTGGGGTGGTTTGGTTTGTCCTCCCACTTCTGGGATGGTTTGGCCCCCTTCTGGAATCTACTTAATGCCATATGTGTGTGTATATATATATGTATGTATATATACATATATCAATAAGGGATCTATCATAAGTATATCTGCTGCTAAAACATTGATAAGTTTGCCTCACTAGTGATAAGTTTGTAGTAACCTGTAATATATATATTTGATTACTGCTATTATTGTTGCTATAATTGATCTCTTCTATACTATTGATTGCTGCTATTGATTTGTAATAGCTTGTTAGATATATATTTGCTTTATTAATCATAAGTGTACTTGTTAGTGGTGATTTTTCTGGTGTTTGAGGTAATCTATAATAAAGTAGAGAAACTTACAGGATAAAGCCTCCATGTCCTTTTGTATTATGGAATCCTATGAACCCACCATTGCAATCCCTATACAGCCAAAGATGCGTAACCCTTTAGGCTGTGACACTTAATGCACTGCTGTGAGTTTTTTCATAGATATAGGAATAAAAATCCCTCATTATCACAAAGTTCTGTCTTTTGCAAAGTTCCTTTGGAAGTGCCTCAGAAAATGTTACATCTGTACTGTCACACTGATCATTCTCTAATGGACCTCTACAATAATATCACATCAGCATTTCTAATGTTATTCTTTTCACCCTGAAGCATTCTATAACATATATTTTTACTTCTTCCTAATTTTACACCAATATCATATTTTTCTTTGGCAATGTTCCAGTCCTGTGATTTGTCCCAAAAGTACTCTGTGACACCAAGTCACAGCTTTGATCACATACTGGCTCCTAATACATCCTGTTTATTCCTTTGGAGTTAATCTGTGGACATCTTAAACATGGAAAACTTTCCAGTGAGCCCATTTAGAAATTTCATATAGTCTAATTACATTTTCTGACATTCCTTTCAAATTCCAGTCTGAAGGCTGAAGAGTTTATTACTCTTGGGTTTGTTTACCTTGAAATATAATTAGTAATTTGTTCATTTTTAAAAAAGATTTCAAATTCTTATGCCACTTATATTTCAGGTTTATAAAATTGCCTATAGAGCCAATTATTTAAAATCCATTGAGAACAGTATTTAATACTGATGGTTTAGTATTTCAATAAGGTGGTTATATAAACAGTATACTGATTGGAAAACATGGTACTTGCCAACTACTTCTGCTTCCACTGAAAATATCAGATTATTTTTGAGATGAAGTTCTACAAAACCCCCTTCTTTTCCTTGTCTTCTTCTTCTTCTTTTTCTTTTTCTTCTTATCATTTACACCAGATGAAATAATAAAGCTGTTTCCAAAACTAATAGATTTTCCTAGAGTAATCTCAACACACTACTCACAGGCACTCTAAAAATACTCAAAGTAATAAATAAAATATATTTTCTAACTGTAGAATCAAAGACTATCAGAATTTTGAGACCAGAGTGCAGTCAGGTTTGTGTTTTCTTAGCGGTGCGGGTTTTTTTGGCTATGCAGGAATGAAGCCTAAATGGACCAACCATACTGCTAGTCTCCATCTACAGGACCTGCTGGAGAACTAATTTCCTTCCCTCAACCTGTCCTGGATCAGTAATGAGAGCAGAGGAGGAGAAATAATCACTACTGAAAAGCAGCTTTTTTCCCAATGCAGTCTTTAAAACTGGTGGCTTGGGTTTTGTTTGTTGGGTTTTTTTTTTAACTTTTAGGGAGGGTGTCATTATGCTGTACTTCTCACAGGACCCCGTCCATAGAGTACCACTGACACATTTCCGCATATAGCTGTTCACAAGCACAAACAGCAAGCGTCAGCTCAACATACAACACATTCTAACATTTCTAGCAGCTGAATAAAACCTTTACAAGGAGAAAAAATAGTCAGTGAAAGCAGTTCAGTCAGTATCCTGTATAGTTCCTAGCAAATTACTATTTTTTTTGATTCCATCAGAAATAGTTGAATAAAAAAGGTATGATTAAATCCCCTGCTGGAAGTACCTAAACTTTGACCTAACCCTAACTCTCTCCATATCGGTACTAAGCAGAATATACTAGACTAGAGTAATTTCCCATTATATTGTACTGATGACAGAATGTTTTTTCTTTAATTCTTAGGATGTTCTGTACTTATTACATATACTTCAGACCAGACCTGGAACAAATTTTCAGTACTCTACTTGTAAAATCAGAAGCTTCTCCTAGGACTTGGCTTGTACAGCAAGTCCTAATTTTGAATAAATAAAGCCACATGAATTAAGACTTTCTAAAACACATCCCAAAAGCTATTTCTTGAGCCAAAATCTATGTTATTTTAATGTATTTTAACAACATGTAAAACTGTTATTTTGCAAAGATTTCTCAAACTGAGGGAGGCATAACTAAAATCTGATAAAAAAGTCAAATACATTAGAACAACAAAGAAAATCCCATACTCAATTATTTCAGCTGAAAGCAGAAAAATATTAAAGAGCTTTATGTTACTCCAGCAGGATATTTTTTTAAATGAAGGACTTTACAAAGTGAATTTTGCACTTAAAATATCAATCAACTGTTCTCACATGCAGGAACAAAACTTTAATTTCCACTACTCTGTTTTGCATTTTTATCTTTACAGCTTCTCCATATGAATAAAAAAGATTTTTGCTGTAACACAGTCAGAATTCAGTACTGAAAACAAGAGGTCTGTCTTCAAATACAATACTGAAATGCCCAAGGCATAATGTTCTGAGCACCCCCACAGAAAACACTCAAGTGACATAACTCTGAGTTCAAGTGCTTTGGTAGAAAGGTAGTGGCCCTCATACTGAATAGACTACTCTTGCTATGCGTGTATGAAAAGACTGAAGCAGAGTTGTACACCAAAGTTGATTTAGCTGAGAGGTGTATCTTTCTTACCACCTTTCGTCTGTTATTCGGTGATCAGTAACTGAGATTTGGAACTGACCCTATAAGCATTTTTTCAAGTGAAACAAGTTAGTAAGCTAGAAAAAACTAACAGTTATTCTCCGGGTCTTAGTTATAAATTGGAAACTAATACCGAAGGGTCAGAAAGGATTATCTTGCTAAATATTTCATAACTGTAACTGACTGCAAATGTTTCTAGACTGTGGTAAAGCCATACACATGACCTTGAATAGGGTTTTAAACTCATCTTTTGATTCAAATTATAGGACATAACCGTATGCTGCTGTTATGTTTAGACTTAAGCTTTCTAAAAAAATTCCTAATTTAAACTAATCATGAAGGCTTTCTCTGTGGTCAAAAGGAAGAGATATACCCAATCAGAGGATGAGCTTAAGGCCACATCCTACCTTTGCTAAGCCTACTGTATGGTTGGGCTGCCACATATCCAAAAGGCTTTCAGAGACAATAGAGAAAACAAACTAAAGGAAACCTGACTCTTTATTATTAATTATGCTTTTATTATAATCGATTAATAATGTTCATAAATATCAGAGGGAACAGGAACTGACACCCCATTGTTCAGTGGCAACTCCATTACTGCTTTTAGATCCAACAGTCTTGTATTGCTGATTGTGAAGTGTCTCATCTCAAGCAATAATACTGAGAGGTCTCTTAAAGAGATACACGGTGGCAATATTCAATATGGAAGGATGTCTCTCTGTGTTTGGATCTTCGTGCATTCCAAACCTCTGGAAAACTCACTCTGAAGTGTGACAAAAATGAAGGTTTATTACCAATAATGCCAAAAGCAGGCTTTTAAGCCTAATCATGAAATTGACAGAACAGTCATGAGATTTAAAATAATAACAAATATTGCATTTTCATACCTGTCTTTTTAATCAAGAAGTCATGCTTTTATACCTGTAGTTTCATACAAAGCTGGTAATTTACTTAAAAAGGAAATACAGCCTAGTGTAATCACAAGGTTTTAGGACTTGAACCTCTTATAAAAGCAGTGACTTAAAAAATCTTGTGATTCATGTAAATATGAATATAAATATATTACAACTCTGAAAGTCCTCCAGTTTAAGTCTGAATGTGGAAATAATATTCTACCTTGAGTTCCCAAACAGGCATTAATGGATCCTACAAATTAGCACTAAAATCAAGCCAATAAATGCTAAATCTATAGTTCTTATTGTATTCTGCCTAATGGTTTCTCTTAGGTCTTTGCCTACACTGGAAGAATTGGAACAACGGACAACTTGTTTTAGAGAAAAGTTGTTCCAGTTTTCATTAAGTGAGTAGACTAAAAAAAAGAACAAAACCCCTCAAACCATAATGACAATGTATCTCTATTTCAAACAATGCTGAGCAAACTTTGGGTTTTCTGTAGATTTTCAGTCTTTGCTATCTAGTCCTGAACTGTGGACATAAATTGTGAGAAACATACTGCAAAATATAATAAATGGACCTTTAACTAATTATGTTTGTGGGTTTTTTTAAACTCATTTTATTAAAAAAAGAAAGAAGGACAATAATTTAAAGTAGCAGAAAAGCTCGGGCGCCACAATTAAAAATTAAATCTGTACCAGAATGTCATCATGTGGGAGTTCTGGTTTCTTTATAAATTCCATGCTGAGTTTCCTTTAGGGAGACATATTCTAACATTGTTATATTAGAATCATAGCAGTACATAGTTTTAAAATTTGTTGTGAAATGCTACTTTTTTAAATTAAATGTGACGGGTTTATAAAATATCATAAAACAAGCATCTTTGGTGATGACAAAAAACCCAGTTATTTTGTAATTTATATTAAGAAGTGAGAACAGCAACTCTCATAACATTAAAAAGCTATACATTTACTGAAAAATCACAAGCATGTTCAAGCAATAATGTTATTGCTTATTCAAATATATGCTATTTATTTTGGTTTAGTTCTTTCATAAATCATACTTTATTGTATCCACAAGAATTATGCTGACCAGAAAGTTCTCTAATTGGCTGCTTTATATTGAAATTACTTTCCTGTCCACAAGCAACAACTGACTTAATCACCTATCTTTTTTTAAAATGCAAACAGAGATTTATGGCATTAAGTTTAGCTTTGGGGAAACTAGTCACAGAAAAGTGAGGTATGCCAGCAAGAGCTTAGGTGAAAAAAAATAGCCTGTATTTTATGCAATGAGGCTACAGTAACATAACAGGTGAAGGTATAAGGTAGTTCAGTGCTGCTTAACTTTCTTTGATTCTTTTTTCATAATAGTGAGAATAGCAAAATATTTCATTAGGCAATGTAATTCTAGCAGATATGGAAAAATAAGTAAGCATTACTATCTGAAAAACAGGCTAAGTAATATAAAAGTCAAACCTGCCATTAATATGGGTCTATCTCCTGTGGCAGCTTGGAAAACACATCTAGGTATCTCAGCCATGATCTATTTATGATATAACTGATAAAGGAGCAGGAGGTACACACATTATCTGAAATCTAATGTCCTTTGTGGTTAGATATTTCACAGGAGTGATGTGACACCTGAGGGGAAGGCAAAAGCAGGAAGCTCATTCTATCTTGGTCTTGAAAGGATTTCTATGGTTTACATTATCAAATTGTGATTGCAAAATGAAAATGTGTGGATTAATAGCTAATTACTACAGGTAGCTGCATCATGGAGTAGCAACAGAGGGTCAGGATCCTTGGAATCATCTTGGCACTGGTGAAAAGAATCTCGCATAACCACAGAAAGGCAGACAGAGATCTGTCCTGGAAGAAGCAGCAAGCCTCTTTATTAATAATCAATTAAAAAAAATTATTCATTTTTAAATAATTTTTTTCCATCTCAATATCTCATTTTGGATGCTAAAAATCCAGTCATTTTCACAGTGCTATACTTGTTATAATTCTTGAGCATTTATGCCTGTCAGGAACTTCTTGTTATTCACTGCTTCTAAGGACTAAGCAGGAGATTTGCACATGCAGATATATGTAAATTTCAATGTTTATATGCTTTCTAGAGGAGTGCAGGTGTCGTAGCCAGCAGTAGTCTATTAGTATAGAAGAGGATACAAAAATTAAGGAGCTGAAGAATAAACCCACTGTTCTGATGAGCTATAGATGGGTGAAGAAAGTATTTCAGTAACAGTTGCGCAAAAAGAAATTACATCTGTTTATATATCGATTTCCCTCTGTCACACCCCCAAAAATAATTTTAGATACTCCTTGAATATTACTTCTATAAAAACTTACAATACTGGAAAACTGGTGTATTAGCTGTATGTAGGATATAAGAAATAAATTTTTCAGAATATCTAAAAATTATCCACAACGAACAAAGTTAATTGGATCAACACATAGGCGTGTCTCAAATTCAACAGTACCCTGTTACTTCTTGATGTTACTATGATTCTTTTTTAGCTATTGCAACAAAAAAAGAGCAATGAATTATCTGAGACCACAGTTTTCTGGTAGGAATGACAGAACATAAGCAAGAAAACACAATATGAGTTTCTGAAGCATGAATACATTAAATGTCAAAAGCATATATGATAGAATATGATCCTTTCTAGACATTTCAGTGCAACTTATATAAAATTCATATCATAATTAAGTAGGAATCGTTTAGCTTCCACTCACGGATTAGTTTTTTCACACACTACTACATGAGTTATTGTGATTTCTTTTGCCCAGAGATATTAATATAAATCTCCCATACTCATAGAAATATATTTAAATAAATAAGAGCTAGTGCAATGCAAGAAGTAGATGATGCAGATAAAGTGACAGACTAGAACTTTGTAGCAGGGTTTCGAATGCATATATATAAATATATGTAGGGTAAGATTGCATTTTCAGTAGTAGAGGGGGAGATACTGTAGAAATCAAGATACTGGGAACCTAAAGGGAGTTTTGTCTTGGTGCACCTAAGAGATATTTTCAAAAAGGAATGTAGAATACTTAATGCAGCAATTGAATTAAGACTTCTTTTGGCTCACTTGGAAAACAAAGTTCAGCATATAAGCTTGAGCAAAAATGAGAATTGTAATGGGCAAACAGTGATTACAAAAGATAAGAGGGAGAAGACTTTGGGGGCAAAGGTAGACAGTTCAGGTATGACTGTTTTTATGTTCAACTAATTGTTTGATTTTTTTTAATAAGAAAATGTCAAGAAAGAGGCTGAGATTTTAGTTTAGACACAGGGTAAATATCTAGAGTACAGAAGTAGCTCTGAAATTATTACAGAAGTGCTACATTCATGTATGAGACCTTTCACTAGAGAAGGAAATGGAAGAACAAAGACTGAGATCAGTGTAAAGATGCATGATAGAAACTGAGGAATGAAGTATGCACTAGTAAATGAGTGATAGATTCTCATATTAATTGGAACAGAAGTCCGTGCAAAAAAAAAAAAAAAAAAGTAATGGCAGAAAAATTATTTTAGAATGTATTTAAATTCTACATGATTTAGAAGATTTGGAAGTAATCTGCTTTGGTTTTCACCCATATATTCATTTCCCTACAAAGCACTGCTATTGTGATTACTCTTTTTTCATCTATAGAAGTAGCATATTCTACACAAGTCATTTTCATCCTTTATGATTATTTCCAGAGAAATACAGTATAATGTTCTGCTTCCAGTTTTAATAATATAACTTAATTTATTTTACTGACAGTCTACATGAATTTATATCAGTGTAACTAAAAGGACAATCTCAATCAAAATACGAAAATTGTTCCCTTTTAATCCCAAACAACTACAGAGGACTGTCATCTCAAGCTTGTAAGTCATTTCTCTCTTCATAATGAGTTCGTGCTGGCTCATTCCCATGGCAACCTCCAATTCAACAATGACCAGTTCTGTATTTGTATTTTCTTCTTTTGGCATTTTCAGTACATGTTTGAGACCTGCCAAATGTGTGCCGAGAGATAAAGGTCCTACCATAGGTCTTTGTGGATACAAAACTGCTACTCTGCTATTTATGTACATGAAAGATTGTTTCACCACACCTGATTTAGTTCTATGTCATTTTGCTGGGCTAAATTTTTTTTTACACTTCAAATAATTACAAAGTAACTTCTTAATCTCATTCTTCTTTTTCCCCTAATATTTTTTTAAGTAGCCACAATGTATTGTGCCATTTTGGAAGCTGCTAATTTCTTCTTACATATAAATTCTCTACAAATTTCTGTAGTTTATCTAAGAGTGGTGCTACATGCCTCAGGAATATGTTACTACTGTGAAAATCAGGATTGAGTGTTTTACCTATTTGCTTCTTGGATGACAGAACCTGGTGTAGCTCTGTCTACAGATTGAAACCCTTACCTCATAAGAAATCAGTGGCAAAAAAGTCCTGAGCTCAACTAACATCAGGATTCTACCCTCAAATGTCACAGTAATTTTCAGAGAACTATATACTCCAGTTTCAGAGGTTCCTTGTTCAATCCCAATATGGCCTTAATGACATAACCAATGGACAATCTTCAAAATTGTATAAAATATGATTGATTCCAACATTATTCTTCATTCTTTTCAATCTATACAAGAAAAATCAAGTCAATATGGTATAGCATATAAAACTCTGACACACATACAGCTCAGCTAGCTTTAGGTGTCTACAATGTAGACATCTATATCTGAAGTAGTCACACTTAACTCTTTTCATATTGATTCAAAGAAATAGACATTTTTAGAACATGGATTGTCTGACTTATTTAAGTGTTTAGCCTGGAGGGCAAGAGAGTTAATTGTGCTCTATAAGACGCTCTGTCTCTCCATTACCTATAGTCTGTCAGACTGTTGTCTCTCTAAAAAGTGAGACCAATGAGTCATTTGTTCATGTGATACCCATCAAAAATACTGGCAATACAACAATGTTATTACTTGGCTTCAGTCAAACAAATTAGGCAAGGGACCCAGTAATTAATAGTCCTGTCATGGCTTACATCTTCCTTTAAAAAAAGAAAGCCTTTGAAACTACTTGGCGTGAACAGGAGTTGTCACGCTACCTTCCTTTTTCCTGCTCACCCATTTGTTACGGTATGCTTACAAGGATTCGTTAAAGGGAACAAATGAATTGGGCTCACTTGTGAGTTAGAGGCAATAATCAGAGGAAGTGAACAGGCAGCTGTTGAAAAAATGGAAAAGAATCTTGGTTAGAGGTTCTTGTCTGGCTCTGTTGCGAAGGATAAGTCCCTTGTGAGATCAGTGGTGCAGCAGCTGTAATTTGGTGAGATGACATCAAGGCTCTCAGTCCTGTAAGTCACTGACTCATCATAACAGCTTGCTTGCTAAACTGGTGTCAAAAATCAGACTGTGGGAGCTTACTGGTAGGGCATTTATAACGCATTTGGAAAAGGTCCAGCGTACCTTTTCATTATATTACCGGATAGAATAATCTGTTATTTCCTTGGTGTCAAAGTATAAAGAGACTTGCTGGCTCAGACTTCTAGTTTTCTGGGCTGATGTAAAACAATAGCTACCGATTACTGACAGCTTATTAAGTTTGTTTGTTGGTTTTTTTCTCCCTCCAAATCAGAAAGAAAGATGAAACTGTATATTATCATCAGAGTAAAGACGTATTAGTAATAGCATAACAGCAGTGGATCTAACAGGATTGAGGTGATCTATACTGTTGAAACAGTCGAAGAAATATTTGTCTATTCCAAATTGAGACAGCCAGTGAGAAAAGATAACTGGTGTTGGTGAAAAAACAGGAGCGGAAAGATATTTTTGAATGAAAATTAGGTATTCTGGTATATTATTTTCTCCTTATCTTAAGAAATGAAAGAAAGTAGATTAACTTCTATCATCTGCACCACTGTGTCCTCCCAGTATGCAGTTTGCTTTATTGATATTGAGAGCGCACTTTCAGCTCATATTCAGCCTGCTCTCTAGTGAGACCCCCCTAGGTCTTTTTCAGCAAGGCTGCTGCTCAGCCAGTTAGTTTTGTCTCTCTTCCTTACACATAGCCTTTGTTTTCTTGATCCTTATGATATCATAACAGCTTCCAAAACACATTTCTTCTCCATAATCTCAGTCATCTATCTTTGTCCTTAGCTATGTCTATGTACTCTTTCATCCCTAATCTCGTTTCATATTCCTAAAATAAAAATAAAATGGACAGAATTACCTCAGTTATAGTAATTATTCTGATCAGTTCTCTGCCTAGACATTGCCACTAGTATCATACTGGATTTTTCTCCTATTCATATTAAATGCTATTAATTTTACCATGGTGAACCAATGACTTAAATCCCAAAGTTTATTCGATCTGAATTTCCTATTTATTGCTTCATCAAAGTACAAGAAAATTGGCTGCAGGTAAAATGGTTTTGTTCTCATCCTCCTCTTGTCTTGTACTGCTGCTTTCACTGCATATCTCCATTCAACTAAGAGTAAAGATTTTTTTAATGTCCCCACATCCTTTTTTAAACTTTTTCCTTGGGTTAAAAACCAGATTCCCCTAGACTTAAAGAACAAGTTTCCAACTTTTCTATTTTTTCATTTATAAGACTTAACAAACGTTTCGGTTTTCAGTAGTGTGAAGAATAGCAGAAGTACTTTTCAGTTGTTTTCTCTAATGTTAATATAAATTAGCAGAAACTATTTCCTGCTAGTAGTTTACTTTTTCCAGTTAAACAGAAGCTTCACCCTATAATAACATCTGAACAATATTATTATCATAAATCAAGTAACTTTACACTAGCCATAAACTGTATGGATGTGAGGCTCTGGGGGTAAGCACTGTTTTCTCTATTTTCCAGTATAGTCATTTTTCCAGTATAGACATAGGAACTGAAACCAGCCTCTCTCAGTTACAGACAAATGCAAAAAGGTCATATACCAGAAGTCTACAGAACAGCTGTTGCACATGATCCTTCTTAACACTAGTTGCAGAACGCTTCCGACAGCCTGTAACAACCTAAAGGTCTGAAGTATAAAAAAGTAAAACCACAGGCTAGTATTCTGCACAGAATAGATGAGACCAAAATGAGGTCTGAAGTTTGCCAAAGCAGAGAATTTGTTATCTGACGTGATGATCCTTGGGAAAGAACTACACCTCACAGAAGAGAAGACAGCAAAAATGTCCAGGAGTCTTTGTAAATACGAAAATTCCATCATGATCCCAAATCCAATTTTACAGCTAAGCTGAGCCTCAGGATAAATTGACCAGGCACCTGAAGGATTTTTTGTGCTTCTAGAAACATGAGGGCACTTTATTGCCTTCACGTCTGTCTGATTTCTAGCTACAGCCTCCAGTATTTCAGAGAATGATGACAAAAATAAACAGTCCACTTTACATTTTGAGGAGGGGGAATAACTTTCAGTGCTTGACTCAAGTTTATTCTATCTGAAAGCTAACTTCTAATTACAACTATCTTATTATATGCATACTGAGTTTCAGAGACAAAATATTATAAATGTGTTCCCCTTCCACAAAATGTGGTTTCTTTATGGTAAAAAATTAATAAACGGAATATAGGTGTCTATTTTTTCTTAAGAGTGTGTGGACAGCATAACACCTATGCTTGATACCTGCGGTGTGTCTCTGGTAGGTGTAAGAACATTATTTGGACTCCTAAAGGTTTTAATTGCTTTACACACTACTAGGTGTTGTGTCAGATTATTACACTGAAAAGGATTATTAAACACTGCAGAAAAACCCAGTTTATTTTATTTCTTATGTGGGGAGGGGAGACATTCTTTAGAAGAGGGTAAAAAAAAGCAAATCTGATACAAGCAATTCTTCACTCTAAGAAAAAATATCCATCAATATAAATATGACAATAATGATCAGCATGAAAAATAGCTTTGGAAACTTATACTTTCCATATATGATTCTATATGGGATCAGAGGTTGGGTTTCCAAATTCTATTCCTCACGTCCCACATTTTTTATCCACCCCCTCCAATAAGTGATTATTTTCAATTTATCCCACAGTCAGCTTGGTGTTCTATAGGCTCTGAACAGGATTTTTTGTTCAAAAAATACTTTAGTAAGATCTCATTTTTAGTTGTATTTATTACAAATGCTTTACTTGTGATTGTATTGATTTTTGCATAATGAAAATACTCTGAAGCACATAAAATCACAAAAGTGGTTTTATAATTTTGGTTTATTGGTTATCTTATAGATATCTTTTAAAAAGAAAAAATAATTAGGTTCTAGTATATCATTAGATATGTTTTGCAAAATGGATTTTTTTATTTTTTTATTTTTTTTTTTAACTAGTTACTGAATTTTGAATACGCTCTGATTCTACTGAAATAGGAATTCTCTGAAAAAAGCGCCAAACTTCAGAATTGTATGTTGGACACTTTCGTTAGAGATTGCCTCTTTTCTGTCCTTGAGCATAATTGATTCTCTTTATTAATTTCTGAGGTGATATGTAAAACCCGTGCTGGAACGACTTGTGAAGGACTGTGGCCCGCTGGAAGGACCCCACGCTGGAGCAGGGGAAAGGTGTGAGGAGGAAGGAGCAGCAAAGACAAAGTGTTATGGACTGACCACAGCCCCCATTCCCGTCTCCCCCAGTGGCACAGGAGGCGGGGAAGTAGAGGAGCTGAGGATGAAGGAGTGTGAGCAGAGGTAATAAATTATATTATTAATTTAATTCATTGATTAACCTAAACTAATGAATATAAACTTGACTCCCCAAGTCAAGTCTGTTTTGCCCATGATGTTAACTACTGAGTGATCCCGCTGTCTTCATCTCCACCCATGAGCTCGTCATCTTATTTTCTCCTCCTGTCCTGTTGAGGATGGGGTGTAAGAAAGTGGCTAGGTGGGCATCTGGCAGCCAGCCAACGTTGGTCAACCCACCACACAGATTTAGGAGGCCAGCAAACTGTAGCAGTGGAGCCATGAGAAATGAGTTTTCCAGCATTATTGTTGCAGTATCAGTGCTGCATTGTCAGTGTTTAATTAATATGAAAGGGGGAAGAAGTCTCTTCTCCAACTCACATTCATCACCTTGGAATGTCTGAGGCTGAGATGCAGAGAAGCATGTTTTTTATTTATCAGAATTTCATGATTCCTTACATGATGAGCTATACTTATTGATTATGCAAATAATGGGAAACTTTGAATGATATCTAGTTTCTGAATTATGTGTACATCTAATATAGGCAGTAGTGCAGTCCACAAAGGGTTGAATCACATCAAACATAAAAAAAAAAGTCACCAACTTCACTGTTGCTGATAGTTGCCACTATTTCTTTCAAGATGCTCTGTAAAGATAGGACAATATCCAAAGAATCTTCTCCATTTTTACTCCATTAAGTCACAGCTCTAGTGGCCTTCCATTTGTAGAAGATATTCCTAAAGGATGGCCCTCAAAATATACATTAATCATCAAGAAGTAAAAAAAAATAAAATTAAAAATCTATAGAATGGCTCTCAAATATCTTTTGCAACAGGCTGCAGATCAGAACTGCATGTCAACAACCATTGTTGTTCATAAAAGATGCATGTTAGCAATTACTTTAATCTGTAGTACATTGTTTCCTTATCCTGTTACCAGGAAAATGGTATTTCTTTGCTTTAATGTCATGTTTCAGATTTTCTCATTCATATGCATCTTTACTCAGGGTCCCACCAACATTTCCTGTAGTAAATTGTAGCTGTTAAACTGCTCTCTGAGAGAAGAGAATAGTTTTAGCCCACTGTTAGAAGAGATTTGCTGTATGTCAATGGTTAACATTGCATTTACCAACATAAGTCAAGGATGTCTCTTCTGATGTCTTTTTTATGTCTTTCTGAATATTTAGCTTTGTTAAGAAGTTCTATTCTATCAGCAAGAAATGTGGGTTTTTTTCTAGCTAAACCTGTGAAGATATTTTCAGAGCCTGAATATGAGTAGTTCATTCTGTTGAAAAATCAGCATCTCAGAACAAGAGGTCATTCTACTTATAATAAAATTCATAAGGGAAAAATCATTGTGAGTACCCATGTTTAAACTTAGCATGCCTTTACAGAACAATTTGATCATAGTGGTAACTAGGCATTATATGGGAGGTTTTTAACATTCTGAGGAAATTGGCTGAGGAGAGGAAAAAAGTAGGGAACCAGTCAAGCATATTTCTCAGAGATAAGCTAAACCCTCCAACTGGAGGATAAAGGCATAAAAAAAGAAGATAGGTCTGTTAGAAGCAGCAGGTGGGGACAGAGGATGTTGTTATGAAAGACATGTTTTTGCAAAGAAACATAATAAACTATTTTTTATACACTGGGTAGGTGTGGAATGTTTACTGGAAGTGACTTATTGATATGTCCCCCTCTTAAGGGAAGGTAAACCTCCAGGGTGGAATGGAGTGGATACAGAAGAAATCTGTTCCATAATAATTCCCTAAGCAACATAACCTGCAACCTTAGATGTTAGCAACACCGGGGGAGTTTGGTGTGCTGACCCAAAGAGAAGCAACACGGAGGGTGGAGTGGAGTGGAGACACCACGGCCAGGCTCTGTGATATCACTGCAGGGATGGGGAACTGGAACTACTGGAACAAGAATGGAAGGTCCCTGCATCGAGTTCACTGAAGAAAGGAGGTGAAACAATGGGGTTCTGTCAATGCTATTGTCTTACTTTTGATTTATATCAGAATTGCCCAGTTCTGGAGTAGTGACACGTTAAATCATGTCTTCTGGGTGAACTTCGCTCATTATAATCTCATTATAATACCAAAACACACCTCCAGCCCCAAAGCTACCCACCTCCAAGGTGCGACCACCCCTCACTCAGCATGCGCTCTGAATTTTCTCTAGCATATACCTGTAAAAATGAAGCGAGATTTTACACCAATCATAATAAAGGTATGTATGACTAGAGTCACTCAAGTTCCACCTAAAAATAAGAAAATATAAAAGGGGTTAAGAGAGGAGGAATGCTACGGAAGATACCATCGTAGACAAGTCGGGAGGACATTGCTGACTTCTGGGATCAGCTGATGGGCTGAACCTCTCTTCCCCCCCATAGGGATGCCTATTGGGGAAGATTCGAACCCTCGGTTATATCAAGTGCTTCCCCAGGAAACTTAGAAATCTCTAAAGTTTTTCCATAATTTAACGTGTTTGTAGTTGACTGTATTATTCCTATTCTTGGTACTTACACATGCTTTGCAGACAGTGATTTATCACTGGCGATCCAAAAGAACCTGCACTTCTGTTGCTTTAATAAACTGTATGGGTCATTAAAACCTAGCTCTGATAGTTCATTGAATGCAACTAGATTGAAAGTATATTACGATATTACTGCATCCATAATTGTGGTAGTTCAATATATATTGAACACGACTGGACCTATAGCGTTGAATTGGGCATAACTCAGAACCTAAGCCTAGCTTCCCCCAGCCCCTCTGATACCTGAGGACAAGCTGAAATGCAAGGGGGTTTATTTTCTTCCAAACTTCTTTACCCTTTAACGCAACAGTGGGAATGACCTATGGGCATCTCATAGTGGATACACAGATTTCTACAGTATCTATGTATCTACAGTATCCTATGGTTTATATTGGGTGAAAGAGATTCAGGCATTCCTTCTGTACAATTTGTTTCATAGTAAGTAGAAATAAAACCAGCTCAGATAACTCACACCATGAGCATAGAATACTACCTACGCTGTCGACATTCCAAAAGCTTCAACTTTGAGTGTTAAACCAAATGAACAAAAAATAATTTGACTGTGAAAATATCTTACAAGAATTATTGTTATTTTTTAATGTGGAACATTTCAAAGAAAATTTGTTGATTTCAAAGAAATGTTTTCTGTGTTTTGCTCTATAACATTGAGCTTTCATGGTTTGTTTTTGCTTTACAGTAGAAAAACAATCTGTGACTAGCAGCTGATTTAGAACAGGTTTTTAAAGCCGAAGATCCCATTTTCCACTGAGAGTTTTATCTTTTTGTGTGTGTTTTGAGTTGACCCTGGTAGGCAGTTAAGTCCCCACTCAATCGCTCACTCACCCTGCAGTGGGATGGGGAGACAACTAGAAGGGCAAAAGTGAAAATACTGTTGGGTTGAGATAAAGACAGTTTAATAGGTAAAGCAAAGCTGCGTGTGTGTGAGTAAAGCAAAATAAGAAATTCAGTCACTACGTCCCATCAGCAGTCAGATGTTTAGCCATTTCTTGGGAAGCAGGGTATCAGCATGCATGATGGCTAATAGGGAAGACAAATGCCATCACCACAAGTGTCCCCTGCTTCCTCCTTCCTATCCCCAGCTTTTATTGCTGAGCACCCTGTCAAATGGTATGGGAAATCCCTTTGGCCTGTTGAGATCAGCTGTCCCCTGCTGACTTCTTGTGAATCCCCAGCTGGTGGGACAGCACGGGAAAAAGATGCTGTGCCGGCAGTGTTCAACAATGGCTAAAACATTGGTATGTTTTCAGTGCAATTTTCCACAAATCCAAAAGAACACCATACAGGCTACTATGAATAAAATTCACTGCATCCCAGCCAGACCCAGTACACTATGTATATATATTAGACTAGAATTGTGCCTTTAGAATATAGAGCAAGGGAAAATACTTTATATGATTAATTTCTGTGATAATCATGTACAGTACATTAGCACACATCTGTCTGTACACATGCCTTTCTCCAGATTTAATGTGTGGCTCTATTTCATGGGAAAAGTTGCAAAGCAAAACTGATTGAAACATTAATCACTTGAACCAATCCCAAATTATTATTGGTTTTTTAATATGACTTAAGTCAGACTGACGCTACAGTTATTCACCAAACAGTTTGGGGCACAGGGAGTGTGTCAAAATAGGTGACTGCTACCTTGGGGAAATGGAAATGAGGTTGAGAACAAAATTACTCGTTGAACTAATTGAAAAACAATTTAGCAGCAAGCAGTGAATTTCAGAACTGGTAAAGGAGTTGCACCAATAAGCAGAGGATTAAGGTCTCAAGAGGCACATAATAGATTTTGTGTGTATCATGCACAATTAGATGAACTATGAAATAAAAAATTGAAGAAAAGTCACAGAATGCAAGATTATGAAATTTCAGCAACATAACAACACTAAGAAAAAGTTTAATTCATTATGAAAGCTACTCCATTGATATACTGGTGATTTTATTCCATGGGAGAAAACTTTCATGTTTGTGAGGAAAATACCTATTCTTAAGAGTATTTAGGATGTAATCCAAATTATATCTCAAAAGACATACACTTATTGTCCTGTTTCTGATACATTTTAGATAGCTTATATACATTTTAAGTGTTTAGATACATTAGGAGAGGAATAACGAAAGAGAATTTGTACTGTATGGATAGTGACTGTGCTTTGGTGTAAGCCAATGTTCATGTTGGCCAGAAACATTACGACTTAAGCACTTCCATAAATGGAAATTTGGAAGTTGAAGAACATTGCTATTACAAATGTAGGTATATACACAGTTTAGAGGCCTTTAAGGTTAGACCTGCCAATGAACAGGGAATTTCAAGGTAGAAGTTTTGAATGAAGGAACTCCAAGCCTTTCAAATTTAGGCACCCAAATTATATGGTGAGAGTCTGAGCTATGTCTCATATAATAGAAGGACTACATCAGTAAATATATTTTAAAAATCATTAATTAGTGAATTAGTGCTTGTGAAGTGTTCTTATGTTTCTACAAAAAAAAGACTATGGAGAGAAGAAAAAGAGGAAAATATTGCAGTTTTAGCAAGGCAATATGCAATTGTCAAGGAAACAACATCATCTTGTTGCTATAGCAACATTATAGAGGACACATATTAACATTAATAAAAGTAAAAAGTAGAATTTCTTTACAGACAGAATTCTTATGGTAGTATAAAATACAGAGTTCAGTACTAAACAGAAGGGTTTGAATTAAAAACTCCAGAGCCCATCACACTTCAACTATTTCTATGATAGAAGTACTTTGTGCCTGCTTTGCTCTACAATTTCTAGGAAAAGAAAACTCTACAAAAATATTAAAAACTAAAATTATGTTTTTCTTCTTATATTTTTTTATCTAAAAATAATGTCTTCAGTTTAAAATTAGTTTACCACCACCCACACCGTCCCACCCTAGAAAAAGGAGGTCAGCTTTTCCCCTCTCTTCTAGCAATATAAATCTTTACAATCTCCTTTATTGACTTGCTTCCATGCTCATAATCTTTGTTTGCCAGTAAAGCAAGATGACTGTGGAAAGACTCACACTGTGAGCAGGTGTTGATCCTGCTGGGGGGGAAGAATTAAACATCATTTATGACAGTCAGGCACATGAGCTGTTATTACCGTATTTTGTCAGAAAGAAGGCAATAGTGACTTGTCTGACAGAGAAACCAGACAACTGGTTTGATAGCCCTCATGGAGAAACTCTTCAGATTAGCCAAACATCAGAACACGATTTCCCTTAATCTCTTGGCAACACCTGATACGAAATAGTAGATGTAGTCTGGGTATGGGAAGGGGAATATAGGTATATGAATCTAGTTACTCATTACTGCACAGCAGTGAGTTTTAGGCATCTTCAGGTTAAGATGGCTGCAACAGTGTTTCTGTTCTGATTCATTTTCTTTGACTCAAGGACCCAAATTTTACTCAACATCCAGCGTTTGCACACAGACTGATTCTTAGCAGAGAGGTCTCAGGTTTGCTACATTCTGCAACTGACAGTGTCCTTTAGTGTTTAATACACCTTCTGTATTGGCTTCTGCATTGTGTGGAGCTTAGACTGGAAGGAATTTGACTGCTCTCTGAAATGTTTAACAGAAAATTTAATACACAGTGATCCTATTTTAATGTCAGCTCAAATGTTTTTCACTTGCTGTCAGAATTTGTTTGTTGGATACTTTGAACCTTCTGATTGAGTCAGTTTTAACAGCAGTAGCTGGAATATTGCATGCTATAGATAAGTATTTGATTAGCTAAAAGAACACTACCGAATTAAGGTAGTAACACACATTTATCTTTTTGAATTTTAACTATAGCATTAGCCAGAACTGTGAAACTGCAACTGTGGTTACAAATTTGAAGGACAAGGTTAATCTCAAGTATGAAATAGAGTCTGCTTCTGCACTAATACCTACTTTCCTCAGACTGTACTAAAACATCTCATAATAGAAAAAAATGGTTTACAAGAGACAATAAAAAACTTGTCAGCTTGTTTAATGTAAAAGGCTTGACCCTGCTGTTGGCAAAAGTTTTTGGAAGTCAGATGGTATTTTGCTCAAGTAAAGTCTGCAAAAGTAAGTCATAAGAAAGCTATATATTATCCCAGAACACAAACCTGGGTGTAGTTTTTCACTCAAGTAGGAAAATATGTTGTGTTCTATAAAAGGAAATTAGAATTCCTCTATCACAAAAATAAATGCCTTAATTTTCAAAAAGGTGTGCAGTGCAATCTATCACCCTTCTATCTTCTTCATATATATTTTTCATATTTCCTAAGACTCTGTGTTTCTTGAGCATCTCTGAAAGCTATTACTCATGACTGTAACAAAATAGTGTTTCTCTTCCCTCCTGTCAGTAGAAATCTGACTCTTCACATCATTCTTTGGTTTGTTTTTATATATAATGCTGTGGTGACAAAGTCTGGTCAAAGATGGTTTTAGATGTGTTCTTGTGGTTGTTCTCATTCAGTTCTCTTAGTGCATGATTAAAACACGCAAAAATAATTTCTGTGCTACTCTCTCAGTACATATGTTTCTATCCAAACATATGCTCTGTATCTGAAAGTTAGTATTCATTTTCTGACAGGACAATTTCTAAACACATGCAGAATGCTGTTGACCTAGAAATTATCAGCTTTGAGTGTCCAATATTGAACTGGGGTTTTTCTCAATTATTTTATCGCCTTAGAATAAAAACCAGTCCTCTGAAAGCAATACTTGAGTTTTCTACTCCCCTCTTTTTTCTTGCTAATATATATCTTTCCAATACCTCTGTTAGATGCAGAACTAAAATTCTGCAAACAGATAGCAACTAATGAAAAAAAAAAACTGTTTGAGACATTTGATAACATTTTGATCTGGTGATCAGAGTAACAGTGAGACAAAAAAGATAGGACATAAAGAATTTCATTATACTTTTCTTTGTATAAATCAATAACGTTATTTAATTAAGTCTGAATCAATTTCTGATTTTACTTCCCAGCACTAATATATGGGTAGTTAACCTATCATAAAATTAATTCAAACAAATGAGTAATATTTAAGTTCAATTTAACTTTAATTATATTGTAGATGTCTTACATAAGAGGGATAGGAATGTAAGGATATTTCCATGAGAATATATAGTCTTATAGAAGTATATAGTGATTTTGGTTGGGATAGAGCCAGTTTTCTTCATAGTAGCTTGTATGGTGCTTAGTTTTGGATTTGAGACTAATAGAGTGTTGATAACACAGGAATGTTTTAGCTATTGTGGAACAGTGCTTACACAGTATCACGGTTTTCTTTTTTTCCCATGCTGCTCTACCAGTGAGTAGGCTGGGGGTTCACAAGAAGCTGGGAGGGGACATAGCTGGGACAGCGGGCCAAAGGGATATTCTGTACTGTGTGACATCACGCTCAGCGTATAAAGCTGTAGGAAGAAGTAGAAGGAAGGGGGGTACATTCCGAGTGATGACGTTTGTCACTGTTAGGCGTGCTGGAGCCCTGCTTTCCTGGAGATGGCTGAACACCTGCCTGCCCATGGGAAGTGGGGAATGAATTCCTCGTTTTGGTTTCCTTGTGTACACAGCTTTTGCTTTTCCTCTTAAACTGTCTTCATCTCAAGCCATGTGTTGTCTCACTTCAACCCTTCTGATTCTCTTCCCCATCCCACTGGGGTGGGGAATGAGTGAGGAACTAGACAGGGGCTTAACTGTCTACCAAGGTTAACCAACAGCAAAGTATAAGATAAAATTCTTATCCTGTTTTGTTGTGGGTTTTTTTTTGTAGAGAGGCTACACATCACTAAGCTGTCAAAATTCTGCACATTAACAGACAACTGAATCTTTCCTGGACAAGAGCTGATGCTCATGAAATCAAAAGAATTTAAAATGTTTGCATTTGGCTAAGTCAGTAACTTCATGCAGACATTTGCATAGCCAAGAATAGCATTATTTTGTTTCCAGTTACATTTATTTCCCTCCTTGCCCTTTCAACACGTAGCCAACACAAAGATCCAAAAACATAGCCCAGGTTTCATTATAAGTCACACCTAATAGGCATTTATTTCACCCTCTGTACAATACTGGGGCAATAGCAAGTATTTGAGCAATGCCATAAAGGTGTCAGTGATGATGGTTTATGGTAGACCAGTTTTTACATTGCACTTCATTTAATTATTGTTTATATACTTTGTTAAAAATCTAAACTGTGATATTTCTTGGTTAAGTATATTTTTCACATTTCACACTGTTATAAAAAAATATATTTTTGACAGAAGCTCATGATAGTAACGCAAAAATAAAAATAAGAATGGAGGAATATATAGGTCAGATGTATTATTCTGTATTTTGTTAGGTTTTGCTTAATAATAAGGTAAGAGTGGACCCCAACACCCTATGATTAGATCATGTCCTGTCTGGGAAAATTTTGGATTTTTTTCTTTGTAATATGACCTTCTGTCAATCCCTTGTGAGGAAAAGATTATAAAACTGGAAAGTTAATTGGTTTCTAATCGCAAACCTCATGTTACCTGTAGACCTGTATGATCTGATGTGCTTTGAGCATTTTATAAATCCAGGAACAGCTTTTGTGCAGTTTCTGAGGTATAGGGTGACAGCAAATAATGTATATAGAAAGCTAATCAGTTTGACCATTCCTTTGGAAATATTCTTGAGGTGAATGTATAATAAGATGCTGATCCCTTGAATATAGCATTATGTGCTAAATGGATATAATAAAGCAGTTACAATGAGAAGACAATTTACATGTCTCTTGAACGTGGTGGTTTTAAAATCTGCCTCATCTTTGTATAAAGTAGACTTCCGCTGTGTCCTTGAAATACAGATTTCCAACTGAAATCAAGAAAAAGGATATTTTGGTATGGTAATATTCGTCCTGCTGAGAAAAATCATCTTTACCCCAGCTAAACAAGATTGATTTGGAATTTTTCATGTAAAAATGCTCCTTGTAGTATGTTAATATTCATAATAGCTCTTTTAGCATAATTTAAAAATCGTCTTATATTCTTCTTAATTTAACAAATAATTACAAGTCTGCTTCCCTATAAAAATTGCTCTAATTAATTGTTTTTAAAATGTGGAAACTACCAAATGGAACACAAAATATATAGCAAAATATATCTATGACGCATTGAAGAAAATATGACTAAGTGACTAATGTATAAAGAAGTGAATACTATAGATCTTAATGTAAGTGTTGTATCTGCTATACATAACTGTCATAGGAAAATCTAATTATTTTCTCATATCTAGTTTTCCCTGGATCTAAGATACAGATTTTTAAGGCACTTAACTCCAAACATATGTCAACATATTTATACATCTATATAAAAATACATAAATGACTTTGCATGTATACAATGAACTAAAATATTTTCATTCATATTTGCCTTTGTTATCTGCAGGACAAGCAAATGGAAAAGCAAATGAACAAGCAACCCCTTTTTTTGTTGGATCAAGAGAAGTTTATAAGCCAGTTCCTCTCTAGCAAGGCATTCCTTTGCTACAAACATTATTTAGGCAACCACTTCTTTCCCAGTAATTTCCCTGTTCTTGCTCTTTTTCAGTCTTATGCCTCTCAGCCTGCACTTAATAGCCCAAGTACTGTTACATTTGAAGGAGCCTATGTGAACTGAAGTGAAGGTTGTACATACGAATGTTGGAATTTTCAGTTTAAAACTATTTGGCTTAATAACGTATCATTTCAGTTTCCAGGATACCATTTAAATAGCCAGTACTTGTATATGTTTGTATGTATGTGTGTGTCTGTGACTGTACATATACATATGTATAGGTGTACTTATACATAGGATCAGGAAATGGAACCTAAATATTCTTACTCATTTGCAACTGAGAAAGCTCTAGAAAGCCTTATTTCCTCCTGCTCTCCAGGGAATCATGGAAAATTTCTTCTTAGTGTAAAGATTTTAAGATAAAACTACACCATTCCCATTATTACTACTTTCATGTTTGATTACCGTGTGTTGTGTGTTTAGGACACTCTCCAACATGTAAATTCTATAAGGCAATGAAGAGTATTGAACAGGTATCAATTTCCATGCCCTGACAAGCCTATAAACAGTGGGTTGTCTTTAAAAACATACACCAAGGAAAGGGCATTTTAGGTCATGCTTTGCAAGAGTTTGGTGGTTGCCATAGATCCTGTATGAATTCTCACCATTTTAGAAGGCCAAACATAGAACTGCTAATGGCATAGTGGAATTTACTATGACTTTACTCAAGCAACTTACGCTAATGCCTTGATTTCTAGTAACTGATTCATCCTCAAAATCTTCTACTGATTTAGTATCTTTGTGATTGATTAAAACCAAGAGAGTAAATTTAATACCTCCAAACTTTGTAAAAGGTATTTTGAATCCCACTCTTACATTGGGTTTTAGTGTTGCTGCCTTTTCAGGAGTCACAGGCTAGGATATTGCAGCCAGTTATGAAAATGAACATTTAAACAATTTTCTGTAAGTACAAAAAACATTTCCACAGATGCATAAGGTTCACAATAAAAATTGACAAAGTTAAGAAATTCACTGCTTTAGGTACAAAACAAATGTACTTTTCTGCAAGTAAATTAAAGAGAGAAAATGATAACATATATCTTTGTAATCTGGCCACAGAAACATAGATGCTTGGGAAGTTTCAACCAGATCATTTTGAAAGTTGAAGCAAAACTATTGCTGCTGTACCTTTCCTGAAACTTTTAACTTTTTCAGCATTTCAGGATTTCAGGAAATGGAGATTATTTTATATATACATGTATACAGATGATCTATATATACACACACGATTCAGCAGAAGTATACACAATGGCCATAAACAGCATCTGCAGAAAGCACAGCTTTTAAGGACTTTAAAGAGAACAAGGTTTTCATGTCACTAAGATAGCTACGGTGACTAGAGGAAATTCAAAGTAGTTATTTGGCCTCATCTCCATTTAAACCAGGTGACTTGGTATGTAGGGTTTTCTTTTTACTTTTCTGTTACAGAACATGCGGAGAGAATTCTTGCAATTTGATACTATGACTTTACCACTTAAAAGTAGCCAGAGAAGGTGAGACAATTCAATTTCTGTTTTAATACCTTTACTGGCAAGATAAGACATATGAATGACGCTAACAGTAATGCATGAAATACTATTGCTTAAATCTGTCTACTACAGCCCTCTCAGTGATAATGGGATCCTGTAGATGGGTCTCCTGAGGCTTTTTCCTATCTGACTTCACAATGGTTAACATAATGAATTTATGAGGAATACCTACCTCGAATTTTTTATTAAGTAGACCCATTTTATACTCTTACGTATTCTAATTGATATTAGGCTTTTTTTTGTATATCTAAAACAAGAAATCAGCAGCTCTAAGAAAATAAAAAAAATTATATTCAGGTATAGTTTTCCATGTTTCCTAACACTGTTGTGATAAAAATTTGTACTGGAGGAGCTCAGAACAAACATAGTCTCTCTCAAAATTCAGATGGTTCATTATAAGGTAGCAGAGTATAGTGCTATATACTAATGGTTCCAAATCCTGCATTCACTACTATAGATGAATATTATTTAGGGTCTTTACCAGCAGGACGTTTTAAGAAATAGAAGAATAACTCAGTGAGGAGGAGTTAGAGAGGTTTACAGTTGGAAGGCTTGCTGAAAATAATGCCTCCTTTCAAAAAAGCAATCCCACGGGAACTAACTTTACTGCTCTTTAACCATAAAATTAACATCCCATCACATCATTTGGCAGTGTTACAGGGTGGTAGCACTACTGCTGCCTCCCATTTCCAGATGGAGTACGGCTGTGAACAGTTACTACTGCCTGTCCTGAAACACATATCATGAAAGTTTAAGCAGAGTAGATGGCTGATATTGTTGTTGAATATATGGTGCTAAATGTGGAATGTGCATTATGTTAAATATGATGTATATTAAGCTTTAATACATTCAGTTCTTTGTTATCTATATTCTTCTACTTCCTGTGGAAAGATAAGTGAAAATGCACAGCACTTAACACTCTACAATGCATGACAACAATTACACTTTTCTTTCACTAACAGGCATTACACAGTTTCAGTAATCTGTAAGGATTTTGTAACTATTTTTAAAAGAAATATACAAGATACTATCCAGAACAGAAAATATAGTACAATGTGATATGCTTCTTTTTAAAATATATGTATTTCAGAAGTGTAACAGATCACCCAGATGCTGGGCAAACTAAAGCAACAACTGATATCTTGAAGTCAAAAGAATGTGAGCAGAAGTCCTCCTGGTAGAGATAGGAGTGGGGAAGGTCCCAACTCACTGCACTGAGTATTGTGAGAATTATTTCCTGATCCTTTGGTAATGGCACGTGTAAAGTGCATGTGGCTTTCAGAGACAAATGGCTGCATTTCAACATAATGAGGTCTGTTCTGGAGGAACTCAGAAAGACAGAGAAAGGTTGATGAACATCTTTGGGGATATCTTTCAACTACTAGGAAAGTTGCCTCAGTGCTGCTGAGAAATGGAAAGAAAAACAAACAAGTTTGTCAGGGACATCGCATAATGTTTCAATTTACAAACTAGCATCTCCAGACTCGTGACATCAAGAAACAGAGCTGATAAAAATGGAAATGACCTCTAGATTAAGAACTGATAGAAAACTATACAATTATTTGCATTGGGGAGATGACAAATGAGAAACAACTATCTTATTGTCTCTTCAGTACTAGAACAAGCGGCATTGAATAAAACTGAAGATGGCAAGCTCAAAAAAAAACCCCACCACCAAACTTTTATTCGATTTTTTTCTTACACTGCCATTTCTGTCTCATAAAATTAAACAGTAGTATATATAGCCTGTTTCTCTCCCTCTGTACACTAAATATACTGAGAATTCCTCACTGGTCTCAGGAAAATAATCTGAAATAATTATACTTGTATTAGATACACTGCATTTACATAGCTCATTTTTTTCTAAGAAACTCAATGCCACTATCAGATAAATAGAAATGGTTATATTAATTAAAGCCATGGGGAAAATGAGTCACAGAGGGGCTTTGGATCAAAGAAATTTTATAAGCAGCTGGGCATAATTTCCCTTGTCACCCGTTGTACCTTTTAGCATTGAAACAGAAAATGTCTTTAACAAATACAGACAAATTAACAATAGAATTAAATTACAGATATAAAAGCCCAGACTTCCTCCACATAAATTCAGGAATTTTAACGAGATATCAGTTAGACAATGATTGCTCAGGGTTCACATTGTACTCAATGGAAGGAGATAAGCATTCCCCAAATCATCTTGTCATGGTGTATGTTTCTCTCCTTTGACTTTAATAATAGCTGAGGGAAGGCTACAAAATACAGTTAAGTTTGCAAAAGTCATTGAAGTGAACCCAGACTTCAGTCTTGATTTACAAAAACTGGTTTATTCTTTTTCAATAAGTATGATTGCTGACACATTTCCCAGTTGAATGGTATAAAGCAAAATATAGTATCCTTTTTTTCACTTTTTCCATCATTAAGGCAAAATGTTACACCAGACTTCTAAACTTCCCAGATACCCGTACACCAAACTGCATAGATAAGGGAAACAGCATTCCAGTATGCTGGAATTTACTTCCTAATGAGCAGAATTTTTGCCATCAGCACAGGCAATTATGTAAAAAAGTTTCTGTCAAGCATCTTGAATGTTATCAGGGGAGTATGAAAGCGAGGCTGTTACAAGGTATGAATAAATCTGATAATAAAATAGAATTTAAATTCTAGTTGACTTTTTAAACTATTTTGGCACATTACCTACTACTTTGTTTGTTTTCTTAAATGTATTTTTAAATGAAGGTTATGTGAAAAAAAATGTGATTTAGAGCTAAGAAAAACATCATATGAGCCATGTAAGCCTATAAGCAGCACAAACGAAAACACAGTCTCTCATCTCAAGCTCTTACAGAAGCCAAGTTCAATAGACTAAACAGGCCCTAAAAGGACTCCACCTTTTTTCTGTCATGCAGGGACACCAGTCTTAATTGAAAATTTTCACAAATTTGTGATCTCTTAACACTCTGAATCAGAAATACAGAGCAAGTATAACAATGATTTATACCCACTATTTGAAGAGCAGTAGGAATATGTATTTGTTCATATTTTCTCATCTGTTGCTATTTGATTTTTAAATTAGTCCTTTGTTTAAAGAAAAGAAAATCAAGAGGAGAAAAGTTATTTAAACATGCTATAGTCTTTTGCTGTTAATGGGATTTTTCTCCCTTAGATTTGCTGCAAATAATGGTTTCATTGTCATTGCCAAGGGAGAATGTTATTGGCATGGCCAAATAACACACATACACAAAAGTTATGCACTAGAGTCTTTTTTTTTTTCTTCCTTTGTTTTTTTTTTTTTTTTTCTAGTGGCTTTTTACCAATGGCAGAGAAATGACAGACTTCTATTGCTTTTAAAATCCTCAAATATCTTCAAATGCAGAATCTTGGTGGAAGCACATGATGTGCTAGCTTAAGTCTTCTTTGCCTTGCTTTTGTCAGAAAGATATTGGGGGTTATTTCAGCTACAATCTATATGTCTTTTTAGAAGAAGGATACTATATTACAATAGGAAGTGGAAAATTTTATAAAAGAAGGGTCTTTTCGGATGTCATTTCTAATATGCCTCCCTCTAAGTCTCTGACAGAGGCCACTTTTCAATAGAAGTCAGGCATGTCAGCTTTTAAAAGAAAATATACAGAGGAAATAATGCTCAACAAAATAGTTACGCTTTATGGTTCTCTGAATATCAAATGGTGTCTTACATAGTTGCTTTACTAGAAGAGAGTAGGAGCATAAATAAGAGAGGTAAATTAAATGTGTCTAAAGTTTGCACATTGTGTGAAATATTGCAGTTGTCCTTCCATTTGAACAGAGTCCTGGGGAAAATAGTGCATGAGCTTCTAGAAAATTTCTGTTCTTTAAATTGCATTAGAGTAACTGAAATGAAGAGGAAGAAATACTGCATAATGAAAGAATTATTCCGAAATATATATGAAAGCGAGATCACCCTACAGTTTTCAAACTGAGGAAACTAACACTGGATAAAACACTATACTTACAAAGTTAAGTACATCAAGGAAAGCAGAAGTCAAAGACAGCTTCTTCTTTTATCCCCTCCTGCTGAAGATCTGACTTGTTTGCCAATCCAGTTTTCCTTGTCTGTCTCTAGGACACCTGCTTCTTGGAAGTACATTGTCTCAGATTTTACAAAAAAAAAGATGAGGAAGCTTCTCATAATGAAAAGGTATTGGTCATCATCCAAGATTAATGTTTCAAAGGTTTGTTGGTTGGTTGGTTTGTTTGTTTTTATGAACCAATGGTTCAGTGCACTAGATAATCATGTGAACACTGATATCAGGGAAACATGTTGTTGCCAATCTGTTTTACCATTATTTTGATGCATGTGAGAGCAAAGTTCCTTTGCATTACTTAATATAAGATTCGAAGGAAACCATAACCTCTGTACCCCCAGAAGTTTTCAAAATGCTGAAAGTCCAGACTGCTCTGAGTTGCAAATACTCAGACCAAATCAATGGCCAGTTTGGTCATCTATGCCATGGTTTGATGACTTCAACCACAAGGAATTTCATGTATCACTAGGTTTGGGCATTCCTACTCTGTAAGAGCTATAAATGATCAATTTTACTCAGATACTGCAGTGTTGGACGTCATAACTTGTAAATCTTTTTCCCTGACAATCCTTTTTAATTTGGATTACAGTGTCTTGTCTGTGAAAATACCGACCTCTCAGAATTTTTAGTAAGGAGGATTAGCATTCTCAACAAAGTCTTTTCTCAATATGTGCCAGCTGTCACAATGGATCATCTTCAGTTCTTGGAGGTATTTTGATGTTGGTTCCAAGCCTAAATGCAAATGCAAGTAGTTCTGAAAGTGCTTTGCACAGTCCTGCAAGTTTCAAATGGCACAGTCACCTTCTAGGGAAGAATTCTTATTGATGGGTATTTCGCTAAATCAGTTTTCTCTGTTTACGCATTATTATTTTCCCTGCCTTGTGAATCACTTCATTAATTCATTGGAAATATCATCTTCAGGCTGTTCTCATATTTTTACACTGGGTCAAGATTTTCTTAGACTCAAACTATTCTCCCTTTATGTAAAAGGAACACAAGAAACTTAGCCCAGGTACAATAAAAATTGCCCTACAATGAGAGGAATTAATGCATAATAAAATAAATAAATAAATAAATAAATAAATAAAACCCAAAGTATAAGTAACCAGCTAAATCAGTATACTCTAAATTTTTCTGGGGGAAAGTTCTAATAATAAGCAGCCTACATGAAGATTACCTGTAACCTATTGCTTGCATTTTACCTAATAGATTTTACACTGACCAAAATTAATAACTCACAGATATAGTTGAATGGCCAAAGAACATCATATTTGTTACTATTGCTACATTGCATTAACTTCTCTGTTCTTTTCAAGACACAATATGCACATTTTTCATGTACAGAAAGGATCATTACAGGGAATACAGGAGGAAGGAAAAGGAAATGTGGGAATACCACTGATGTGGACAAAGTCACAGTTAGAATGTGAAGGTGCTTTAGCTTGCAGTGAAAGCATCATAAGCAATGAAGTAGTCATAGTAGTGGTGGTGATAGTAGTAGTAGTAGTAAGAGTAGTAGAAGTATCAGCAGCAGTAGTAGTAAAGGTCAACTGTGAAATGGGCTACTTCATTCTAAAATAAATTAAGCAATTTTGTCCACCTGAGTTCTGCACAAGCTGGTTAGCTCTATTCTGGATAAGAGGTTTTGAGATAATCTCATGTTCTGTATATCTCCTCTCAGCTATATTTTAGCACTTGAAGAGCTAAAAAAATTATGTGCAATACTTCAGCTTAGAATTTTTTCATTAAAAAAAATGGGAACATGCACACAGCTGGACTTAATTAATCTTACTGAATTAAATGCTGAAGTATTTTGTACTGAGTGATTATATTGTGTGATTAAATATTGAAATACTAATTACTTTTCTGCTTTTTGTTGTGGTAGAGAAGGCAGATTTATCTGTTACTTAGACTCTGCATTATCTACATTGGTTATCATTGTCTTTATTGTCTTTATTTTTCACAGGAAATAAGGGAAAAAAGACAGACATAAACATGCTAATTGTGAATTAGTTTCTTATTATTATATTGACACTAAATTATGTCTTACTACTTATGTTAAATTCTTTTTTTCTGCTCAGAAACATTTTACAAAATAAAATGCAAACTCATTACACTGAACAGTTCTGAATGGAAGTTGTTCAGGAATAAGCAAACTTATTTCTTTAAATTGCTCAAAATGCCCTAAAGATAGGACTTTATTGCAAAGTATATACATAGGATAGCTATTACTAAGTAATAATAAATACATATATACCCAAACAAACCTTTAAATTACAATTTAGGTCTGCTGATATTTTTGTCATTTTAAGGACTGACAATTTTCACTGCCTCTTTGCAGCAAACAGTTGCATATTTGAAGTTTAGCATTCCTTTCCTTCCCTAAACAAATCACTCTCTTCCCATCTTCCATTATTGATCATGTTTTCTAGGCCACTGATCTTTCTGCACTTTTTCCAATGAAGCCATTGTAGCTAAACATTAAACATTTGAGCAGGCCGGTTCCACTATCCACTTTAAGCTTCCATGGCACCTCAGTTAGAAGCCAGTCAAAGGAGTAGAATTTAGGAACCTTAAGCACCCTCTGTACAGGGAGGTTTCAGAAGTCAATTCAAAATACCAAAGTTACTTCTTTGAAGTTTGAAGGTCTGAATATTCCTCCTAATGAAATAACATGGCACCATTCCTCAAATACTAGCACAATGCAGATATACAATGCCACGGGAATTCTTCTATAGTTTCTGGAAGGAATTTTTTCCCTTTTTTTCCTAGTCCTTACATGAACCTACATTTCATTTGTGTATTAATTGTAGTATTCAACTCTTTAAAATTCTTCTGAGCAATGATTTCGCATTCTAAACTGCTTATGCCTTTACCTTTTCTAGTATATTACCTACGTGACTGAAGAGAGTTTATATATCAAAGGGAAAGAAATCAAAGGTATATGTAATTATAATAATTCAAGAATCTGATTTAGTTACAGGTCAAGGGAGGGGAAGAGTTGAGAGAAAAATGACAAAGATAAGGAATGCAGTGTCTCTAAAGTTACAATTTCAATTTGTTTTCAGAATTAATAAGTCAGATGTATAAAATCAAGTCTTTGTATCTCTGCCTCAGTCAAGCCCTCATCACACACTGAATGAAAAATAAAATTTCTCAGGTGATTTATGTAGTCTACTTAATAATCAACCTGAAGATCCCCATCAGAATCCTTCTGTGTTGAAAACAGAAGCATGCTTTTATGTATGAGTTCAATATATTTTTAATGTGTTTTCATGTAGGTATCAGAATAATTTTTTAATGTTAACGAGTATATGATGTCTAATGCTACTTGTATTTTAATAACTTTTTTTATATTTCAACTGTTCACCTAGTATCTAATCATCTCAAAGAGACAAAATTACAGTATTAGTTCACATAAATTCACATCAGAATCTTCTGTGATTAAAAGAAACTTTTTTGGATCACTTATTCTAACAAAATTTGGAATCCTTTTTCTGATCTTTTCATAAGTGGCTAAGGTTTAAAAAAAAAAAAAAGCCCCAGTATAATGGACTAGCTATTTTTACACCACAAGATCAATTCTGTCACCCTCACATAGAGGCCTGGTAACATTTGAGCTACCCTGCAGTGTTTGAGATATTCAGTGAAGGTCTAGCAGATATGGCACAAAACATAGGAGACTGGTATTGCCTTGGGGAAGCAGCTGAAGAACAGATGGGAGACTCAAACATCTAATGGCGTTGAATCAAATCTATTCAGTTATCCTGTAAATAAACACTTGATACAGATAGAAAATGCATCAGTAGCTTCACTGCAGTAGCTCAGAAAATTGTAAAGACTGATTATTCATGTTATGAGTTTTTCTAAGTACAAAGTATCTTCAGTTCCCTCTCAGTACAGCTGAAGTAACTTAAGATCTCATCACTATATGTAATTTTTTCAAACATAAATGTGATTTCAGTGCATGCAGTATATCCTTTATATATGTGATCCTTGTACCTGTGTGCTTACTGATGTAAGACAACTTACATGAGTAGGAGCTGCTCTATTTCCAGGATAAACAAGATATTTTAATATGCTGAAAGAATGACTACCTAACAATTAAGTAGACCCAGAATAGTACTAAATTTATTCCTGCTTTAATTCTGAGAACCAATCTAGTTTTTGATGGAGTATCAACAAGGTCATTATTATATTCTGGAAAACAAAAATATCCTAGCAAGCCAAACTGTAAATGGACAAAGTTGCCTGCAGTTCCTTTAAAGCATTTAAAAAGAGAGTACGGCCTCCAAGACGTTAGTGAAATAGTGAAGACTTTAAACTAACTTTTTGAATTAATCTGTACTATGAAAGACAATAAGAGAATTCCTACTACAAGGGTAGTTCTGGTGGTAAATCAGGGGGAATGGACATACCGTTGAAGAATTAATAAATCAGGACCAGGTAGTAGACACATACTGAAATTATGAAGGAAATATAATTCAAAGCAGACCGTATTTTAATAGAAACCTAATTGCTTGTGCAAAATATAGGCTATTGCATAGTGCTTTATTACTCACATGAATTTTTCTTAGGTCAGTTCACATTTTGTTTGTTGTTGTCTTAAAACATTATTAGGCATTTGATAAACTTCCTATATATATAATAGGAGGTGTCTGTACATACGAGACACATTCAATAACACTTCATTTTATCTCTGCTGTTTTAAACAAAATAAAAAGCATAAATCCTAGTCTAATTTTCATCCCAGCTGTATCAGTTCTTAGAACTTTTCCTGCAAATACTTTTATCTCTGCCCTTAAATTGCTATTCTCTTTAATCTGTGGTTTTAAGCAGTCTTTCTCTTTTCAGATTGAAATGAACAGGTGAATGTAAGCCACATTGTCAACTTAAAATCTTACATGAGTAGGATAACATTTAAAAAGTGATATTGCTTACTTTTTCCTTTTGTCAGGATTTTTATGGGACTGTAATATGACATTCTTTCCTTTCAAGGCAACCAGGAATGAAGACAGATTCTGGATCATAAAATATATCTGTATCGTATATATCCAAGGAATGGATATACAGTTCAGGATTTGAAAACCAAGGGACAACAAAACATGCTTTAACTATCATAGATAATTTCATCAGGTACCTTATGCTCACTAATTGGGATTTACCACATAAGTCAGAAGATGAAATAATGTGTATACCACTGTCACAAGGTATCCTCAGGTTCCATGGTTTTCCTCTTAAAATAATTACCTTGAATAGTTTGTTGCTGAAGATCATGACAGACAACTTATTTCTGCATTGTCATGCCTTTTATTCTGTTAAACAGATAAAATAGTGTCTTAGTGTTAAAGATAGCATGGCAAACCAATTCTAGACTTCTTACAGATAAAGAATAGGAATTAGCATAGGAACGTCTGACCAAAGCTCTGATAAACCAAGATTGGTGTTTCAATATCCACCTTGTTTTTCAGTCAGTGTGCTTAGAGGAATTTGCTTCAGGCTACAACATGATCTTAGGAAAAGACATTTTTCTTCCCTGAAATTCTTAAGTAAGTTAGTTCTATTTTAAACCTGTAAGAGATATGCTGATTTTTAACACTTTTACTGCTTAGCACTAAGGGGTTTTGATTTTTAAAAGTGAAATTTGGCAAGTGAGTCATACATATGTCCTGAATGTTTGTAAGTTGAGTTTAAAAAAAGGATGTTATGCCTTCAGAGAAAGTAAAAAGTTTCTGAGAATGTTTTGATTTTTTTTTTTTTTTTTTTTCACAAAGATCTCTGACTAGTACCTCCATTTTTTCTCAGGAAAAATAGTGATTGATGTCCCTCTGCACACCACCTGATCATTCCAACAAAATAATGAAGACTTCCTGACACCTTATAGGTGTTTACTCTTCCAGCAATGTCAGTGCTGCCATTGTTGGTGTTGACTTAAACTTCTAGATAGATACAGATGTAGATATAGAAACAGAGAATTATTCCTAAATACTATGCAATTGAAAGGGTACACTCCTTAATTCTGGCAGATGTATCATTATGTGCCAGAACAGTGCATCTGTAAAGTCTGCTTGTATTCTAAGCATGTAATATATATTTAAATAATTTCGCAACCCCATATTTATGGCAACCTGATTCTGATATTCATTTTACATTAAAGACTATACATAGTTCTACGGGAAGTCTTTTGAAAAGGAAATATTTTTTTATCCACAGAGAGCATAGAACATTTTGTGCAACAGAGAATATTGAAGGTGAGTCTGCCAGTCGCAAAAAGAAGGGTCATTCTCATGACTAAAATATGGAGTGATGCCTGCTGAGAACTTGATTCTATCCCTTTCTTTGCAGGGTTCCTATGTAACCTTGAGAAAGTAAATGGAACTAAATCTTTCCCATGAGTCACTCATGAGAAGGCTCACCTGAGTCTAGTCTAAATTGCAGTTAAGAATTGTAACAGAACTCTAGGAGATCTTAATTTTGAACAAAAAAATAGGTACCAATTAATTTGAAAAATCAGATCCACATCTTGAAAAATTGAATGGTGAGATTAGTGGAAATGAAACCTATTTGTTGGATTGGCTGTTCATTAAAATTCAAATGGAGTATCTTCAAGGAGGCGATCCAGTCCTGATAAGATTCCTCTGATAATTAGTGAGAGTCCAGCAGAACCCTTCCTGCTTAGTAACAATAGACGCCTCTTTGGTAGGCTACGTCTTAGAATCACAGAAGCCCTGGCTGCAAGGTTCATAGCTTCTCATTAGTATGCGTTCTAAAGAGTTGTAAGAACACTGGTTTTATGGTGGTACTGGGGAGATGCATATATAGTTTTCCACAAAGTATTCAACTATTTATGATTTTGATTTAGAAGAGGAATGAAACTGAAGGAAGGCAAGTTTAGGGAGAAGTCAGATGTCAAAATTCTTCATGAAACAAAATGACTATGACCGTTGTCATTAAATTCCAGTGGAAACTATTAATTCCACTTTCTCAGTAACTCTAAAATACTACTCATAATGTCTCTTCTCCTTATAGTAACTTTATGCATATGAATTCATCAATATTTTTTAAGCATTCAAATAGCATAGGTATGGTGTCAAGCACCACAGACAAGTCCTGTCAGAACATGAGTAATTGGCTGTTCAGAATAGAGCTAGAATAATACAGGCAAAGCAAAGAAGACAAAACATAAATACTGAATAGTTTCTTATGAAGGAAAATCCAATACCTTTTGTATTGAGTAAGGCAAAGGTCCGCTAGGGAAAAATACTGATAATTTAATTAAAAGACTAATTCATAATTTGCCTTTACAGACAGTCACATGAACACCTAAAATGAGATTGTGTGATCCCAGCTATGCTGTTGCAATGGGACAATAAAGCACCAGCTTCTCCAAGTAGTTTTAACTGAAACTGAAACTGAAACCTTGAAAATAGAAAGAATCTCAACCTTCTCTCAGATTTTCTGAGGCTAAAAACTACACATATTTTACAACTGATTCATAGGAACAACAAAAGCTATACCTCCAATTAAAAAAAGGCACCTCAATAACACATTTCAGGTATCTACTGGAAAATACTAAGACAATGAAACATCATTTTTCATTAAAGTGTTTATTCAAGACAAGTATTTCCACTCCCAGCATACCTAATTAAAAGTATGCAGTTAAAAGTTCATCAGTGTCTGGATAACCAGACCAGCTGGTCTGTTGGTCAAGAATCAATAAAAATCCAACCCCAAAGCCTCAAAACTTGACTACCTAGGAGGTAAAAGTTCTCATTCAGCCCATTAAATTTCCTAACATATTTTTCCTACCAGCACCACTAAAAAGAACCCTTCTCTTTATTTTCCAGATGAGAAAGGGAAGCACCACAAATAAAGGTTCTTCAGTTACCAAAGGAATTTTTTCATGTGTTGTACTTGTTGATTATGGTCAACTTTAGTCTGACTAGAATTCACAATACCAGCCCAGTTAGTTAGACTCCTTCTCTGCACAATTCAGGTGGAGAATTTAGTTCCTCTCAAACAATATTAACAAACCCAGCATGAAGGCAACTTAAACCAGCAAATAACGTAAAAACTATGGACAGGAAGAATGCAAAACTCGTTATTTAAGAAGAGCAGGAAAAAAGTCATTGGCTCTATAGTGTGACCATGTCGCTTTTAGGTTAAAAGTAGAGCGACCCTGAGCAATAGCCTTTGCTCCCAGAATTAGTCATGGAATTTGTACTGAGGAGTGAGTTCACACAAAGTAAAAAAGTTTGGAAAGAAATGGAGTCCAGAATCTTTAGAAACCTGATTAGGCTAGAATTTTACAATAAACTTCAGTTTCATAGGGAATGTTCCAACAAACTAATAATATAGCTCCAGCATATGCTATCTCCATTTATAACTTGTTATTAAATGCTTTTGATGATAGACATAGTTAACTACTGCAAATTCCAGAGAACATGAAGAACTGCTGCATTAGTATCCTTTTCCTTTGGTATTACATTATTTGCCTCCACTTAAGATGATGATTACTATGGCTGAGACAAAAAGCAATCTATTTTTCTTCTTTGTAAGAAGATGGATTCTAAGAGATTTGACTCAAGACATAGATGTTCAACATATAGACTCCTAAAGTTAGAAATGACACAATGGAATATATAATATTCATTCTCTTTCTGCATTATGGAATAAGCAATCTTGCTGAAGTAAAAAATTTGAATGCTCCTGAGACCCAGTTTTATAAACCACTACCTTTCACGTTAAATGGCAATATCTAAATGTTTCAAATCTGCCTAAGAAATAAGTACATACTGAAAAAAAACCACTAAAAATCGTGTCACTGTTGCTATATAAGCACTCTTTTTAAAAGATAAAAAAATTGCCTCTATGCAGTGTTACAAATAATGATTAACTGAGTAAATGCAAAGCATTTTTAATGCTGGTGTTTTTGATGCATGTCTTTTAGCTCCCAAAGCATAACAACGTCAGCCTGATGACTTGCTACATAATTATTTATTAAAAAAAAAAAAATAAAAAAAATAAAAGATAAGCCAATCATCAAAAAGTAAACCCCTGCAACTCGTCCTGGTTTTCCTGCTGTAGGGACTATTTCATAGACATGGAGATTGAATAACATCTTGTCAAGTCAGGACTGTGTGACATGAATATTTTAAGGAACACATATCAGTTACGAGAAATTATTCCCATGTTGCCATCAAATGGCCACTTGTACCACTTGTCACTAAAAAGGATGTGAAAAGCAACACTGTGAACATACTTCATAGATGAATCTATCCTTATGTGCTGTGATTTAGCTGTTGTAATTTCCCCATGGAAATAGGATAACTGCAAATGAAACAAAGTGCATGTAGATGTTTTTGTTTACTCCAAGCAGACGATTTCTTATTAATTGCCACTCAGGAAGTTATTTTGTATAATTTATTTTCTCAATAGTCCAGGAACAGAAGCAGAAATTAATATAGAGGGGAACTTCTGTTTTCATGCTGAATGGCAATGCCAAGGCAGATTCCAGATACAAAATGAAATAACAGAAGAGTGGAGTTTGCATGTTTCCTCAGAGGCACCCATGAAAGAGTGTGAAATTGTGCTCATACTTCCTTTAAGCAAGCAGGTTAATTTATATATTACAGTCTCACTGCATGAATGGACACTTTTTACAAATCCCCTGAAAAGATAAGTGATTTTCCTATGTTCTTTTTGTACTTCATATAATTAGAAGGAGTCACAGAATCTTAAAATATAGGGAAAAGAGATATTGTTATAGTGGGGAGGAAAAAAACCACCAACACCAAAACCAAATAACTCACTCATGTATGTAAAAAGAATATTAATGAAGACAGAAACAGATACTGAAACTTCTGCTTAATAATCTCTGTTTAAATCATTTATATGCTGTTCTGCTGCACTTCTTATGGTATGTCGTCATTTAACCCCAGTCAACGACTAAGCGCCATGCAGCCGCTCATACACTTCTCCCCCACCTCACCCCAGCAGGATGAGGAGGAGAATCAGAAAAAAAAAAAAAAGAGTAAAATTCATGGGTTGAGATAAGAATAGTTTAATAATTAAAATACAATACAATACAATTTAAAAAAAAATAATAAAAAGGGAGATAACAAAAAAAAAAAGAGAGCAATAAAACCCAGGAAAGACAAATGATACACAATGCAATTGCTCACCACCCACTGACCAATGCCCAGCCAGTCACCAAGGAACAATGACCCCACCCCAGCCAACTCCCCCCAGTTTATATACTGGACTTGACATTCTATGGTAAGTACTATCCCTTTGGCTAGTTTGAGTCAGCTGTTCTAGCCATGCTCCCTCCCAGCCTTTTGTGAATGTCCTCTCTGGCAGAGCATGGGAAACTGAAAAGTTCTTTACTTAGGATAAGCACTACTTAACAACTAAAACATCAGTGTGTTATCAACTTTATTGTCATACTAAATCCAAAACACAACACTGTACCAGCTAGTAGGAAGAAAATTAACTATTCATCTCAGCTGAAACCAGGACATAGTAGTAACCGAATGTCTTATATTAATCAATCTTTTTCCAAGACCTCTGAGAGGAAGGTCCAAAGCAAAAAATATTTTATTTCAAAATAAAACATATTGGGGTATTTGTTTGTTGTTGTGGGTTATTTTACCAGAAATAGCTTTAAAAAGTAGATTAATTTCATGCAGACTGCACAGGAGCCAGAGATATACATAAGGTGGCTGCAGAAGAAGTCGTTTTTATTTATTGCATAGTTTGAGAAGAAAAAGGCAACAGAAGAAGAGTCATGGGATGCAGAGCTGTCCAGAGAAGATCCCCAAACTAAGCTATTGACAACACATATCAAGCAGTCTTGGTGACATTTTAGGAAGACATGATGCAATGGTAGATTTTATACTGCTGGAGGAGTTCAGGGTTTTGTAAGTTACCCATGCATTTTACAATGAGACCTTCTCACTTACAAATATCTAACAGTTAGAAGCATTAGTACTTGGTACAACTGCATAGTGGAAATATCCTATCATCCCTTCAGTGTAATTCAGGTGCATTCAGGACCGTACAAATGTTGCTGACTTTTTAATACAAAATATCCAGATTAAATCGAAATGTTTAGTCTTACCTTATATACTTTTGATATCTGAGAAGATGTCTCAGCATGCTTTTTACTAAATGACTCAAGAAGGTCCATAAGCAAGATATAGCTATATATTTATCCAATAGAAATAGTAGTACAGCTGGAAAAGCAAGCACCTTAAAGTTCATGCAGATTATTCCTCTTCTGCTCCTGTGTTTCATTCATGTAAGGCACAGTCACATATCAAAGCCAGCTTGGTCAACCTAATTTGATCTTTGATTGGGGAATCAGCGGCAATTTGTGAACAAGATCTTAGAGCTAAAGACAGGTTACAGTGCTGTGCCAGAGCAAAGTGTCTGGTGTCTTACATTTAGAAGAGCCAGATATGAGCCCCACTTCTCATCTGGATCATGGGAATTATTAATGTTCTTCACCTGTTATGTGATCTGACACATTCCTCCATCACTACAGAATGCAATGTTCCAAACGCAGTACCCATCCTTCACATGAACTTACAAAGGATGGCTGCATACTTCAAGAAAAAAAAGATACTCCCCTGCTGTGGAAACGAAAGGGCTTCTTTTTTTCCATTTCACTATTGTGTTTCTAAATTAAAAAGAAGCAAATGTTAAACTGACCGTTTTAACTCAGATAATGTAAAAGCACTGTTCAGTACTCCCTTCACTAAAGTCAGAAAACTGCACTTGTTTATAGTGCTGTATGTTGAAAGACCAGTAGAAATGTTAATAAAATACTAAGTGCTTGCCTTCTCTTTGTTGACATTTCAAAAACTTCTCTTAAACATCTTTTAAAAACATCTCTCTGGTGAAAAACTACCCTGTGGGATGTGTTGCCCTCAATGTCAGAAAACCCTATATTGCTTTAAGACAATAAAACTACAACTCAAGCAAAACCATCTTAAAGTTCTTCAAATTTTTGCTTTCTCCCACATGAAATTAGAAAGAAAAAGAGTTGAACAACCATCTGGCATAGTGTCCATAAGGATATGTAAATTTAATTGGAAAAAATGCCTGCTCTGATGCTACGTATAGTTGCCAATATCCTGTGTTATTAACATACCAGAAGGATTAAAAAAAAAAAAGTCCATTCTTTTCCAATTTTTTCTTGTTTTTTCTTACAGTATTTTTTACGTGCACATTGCACATAAAACTATCAATAACAGTTTTTGCCACCTGTTTTCTGGAAAATTGATTGATCTGTCTTGGCTTGCAAATTCATTGTTTATAGAAATTAAAGTCTATCAGATTTTGTAAACCGGAAGGCACAGGTAACTCCCAAAATGAAATCTTTATTATCCACGCTATCATATATAACATTTCAAAACTTAAAAAAAGGTAAGTAAATAGAAGAAATTCAAATTTCAGTGAATTTCAACTGAAAACTCTTAAGATAGAGGCTCACATAGAACCTGTTTTTTAATTTGCCATGTTTCTATAGGAAAGAATCTGCAATCTCACTCAAGAGCTAAAAGATATGTAAGTGTAGCTGGCATATATGAGCAAACTTGCAGCAACAGCATCAGAATCATAGAATATGTATCAGAACACAAAATTAAAGCCACCTAGAGCTTCTACTTATGTGTTGTTTGGTTTTTTTTTTTCTTTTTTCTTTTAAATATGAACTATTAGAAAACCAAAATAGGGTGAATCAGAGTGCATGGAAATGTGCATCTAACTTGGAGTTTAAACAGACTTCTATGAACTGGGAGGTATTCTATAGAGGGTGAAAATAACTATTTTTATCCCATTTTCCTAAAGAGATGAAGCTGGTACCATCATCCTTCATACAATCTGCCTGCCGTTAACTGTAGTATCCATTAGCAAGCTTGACTAAAGGAAGGCTTTTCAGTTACATTCTTTGTAAAAATGAGAAAGGAGTTAAAAATGAGAAGACCTATGAGTGTACATAAAATGGCTGATCAAGTGAAAAGCTGCAAAATGAGGTCATGTGTTCTTAGAAATCAGAGAATCCAAAGATGAAAAAACTTCACAAATGTGGTAAAAGTTCAGCAGACTTGTGCACAGTCTTAAAGAGCAAAATCAGCCAATGACAGAGACAGAATTAGGCCTTATTGGGTTGTAAGTTTAGGAAGCTTCTTGGTTGCTTATGAATACAAATTTTGAAAGTCAGTGTTCTTATTGACTAGAGTGGTGAAGAACTAAGTTCATGATGCCCTCAGAAAAGATTCTGTCATTGATAAAAATAATTACTTATCTTTTTAACAGATGTTTAAAGTATTTATAATTTTAGCCTTCTTTTACAGAAAATGAGCTCAGTTTAGAAAATTTGGAATTAACAAAAATGGAATGAGGAATTGTAGGTGGGTTTTTCACCCCCTGATTTTAGACTTTAATCAGTGATGGAGTTATTATGAAATTACTCTAGAAATTTTATTTAATTGCCTTTTTTTTCTTCTATACTCAGTATACTCACCAGAAAAAATAATGTGAGAGTCAGTATTTTCCTCATTCTGGAGGAACATTTCCTCATACTGGCAATGTAATCACCACATTTACAGTACAGGTTTTTCTGACTTTAAAAACGTATCAGTTTTGAAAAGCCTGCAACCTGAGGTAGGACTAAAAACTTTGTTACGGGCTATCAAACAGACAATTATGATTAAGAAATTTAGGCACCCAAATTAGTCAGACATGCTATATTTCCTGAGGTCTTCAAAGACAGCTACTTATTTTCATTGATTCTACAAAAGATTTAAATGTTTCCTGTCCAGTTTGTTTTGGAGCTGGGCTTGGTGATAGCATGCATGGTGTTCATGCTAAGTGTAAGAGGAAAACAAGTCACAGAAAGATGCTGGGGGTCATATTGCTTTAATCAAAGAATATTGAATTCTGCTGGGAACAGATCTCACTATTCCCAAGGTAAGAGCTGCCCCTGGATATAATTAATGCATAGGTCTAGTTTTAAGATTTTGGAGAGGGAAAACTGACTTTACTCTTTCTGATTTAAACAGCTATATCTTCCTTATAAATGAGATCTGACCCAAATAATTCTCTTTTTGTGACAAATGAATAAGAGGAGATGTACAAACTAATCTCCATAGTGATATTTAGCTGCTAAAATAAGGTTATACCTAATCATTCTTCTCTCTCGGCAACCAAGGTTTAGCATTTTATGATTTATGTTTTCTTCTGCCTCATTTTGCCCCAATTAAAATGTAGCAAGACTGTTAAATCTTATGAGCTGTTTCAAAGAACAGGGTTTTAATGTCTTTTCCATTTTTCTTAAATACTCTTTTCTTCATTAATAATTCATGCTTATTCTATGGGATCTTTTTGGCTATGCAAAACACCTTGACTTTGTTTCTAGAGGGAAATATTCATTAGTTCATCATTCATCTAAAACCTATACTGAAGCTAACAATTTTTTGTTGTATTGCTTTTAGTGTAAAACTCATGAGTTATTTTTATCATCCTGTTTTTTGGCAAAAACTTAAAATAATTGCATGGTGTTTTTCACAGGTAGGCAAAAAGGGAGAAACTCCTCAATTGCCTTATGCCAGAACACAATGATAACTATTTGATAGTTACAGAATAGAAAAAATAATATAATAAAAAGCTACGTCATTAGCTCATCTACAGTTACCTGTATAGACTTGCAATGGTATAGAGCTGCACCCCAAATTGGATGTTCATAGTATGCTCTGTGCTTACTTATCCTTGAAAGTATCTGACAAGATATCAGAAATCTGCAGATTGTGGTTTCTAACAACGAATAAGGCTAAATATGGTGACGTTACCACTCACCCACTCTACACAACTTCTAATTAAGAAACAAGATCAGGCAAAGCTCTGAACACAGGTATACAAACTTGTTTTGTTTTGGGATTTGAGAACAAATATTTTACTTCACAGTCTACATATCTTTCAGAAAAACTGACAGCTTACTGTTAGTATGCAAAGGCATAGGTTAATCAATCCTAACTTAAGATGTTTAGAAATAAAATTATTACTTCAAAGTTTGTGTTCTAGACAATAGTCACTTGAAAGAGGTAATCATAGGATAATTTTTGTCCACTCTAAAATAGACAACTAAGATTAGGTAAATCACCCTTTGGAAATGCTCTTGTATTAAGACCATCTGAGGTGGCCATTTCAGATTTAAATACACAACTTTTGGACGCCTGATGTTAAACTAGATTATTAACTGTCTTAGACTACTAGTGCTACATAGCTGTAGCACTACAAGGACAGAAGAGAAAATGTCAGAAAATGAGTGTAGTATAACATTCAATAATTCAGAGATAAGTAATCTTAGTATACACTAATTTATACTATTTAACTGCACCAAAATGTATAGCAAGCACTGCGTTTATGAGTTGTTCAGTATACTCATGATTACTGTGATCTCTTGTTACAATGGAAACAGAAGTATTGAACTATTTATAGGTAGTGTGATCCCAGTAGCTAGAGATCTATCTTTTCACCAGCTGGTAGACAAAAACTATAAATATCAGAATGTTATTCATTTCAGATGTCCACAGAGTATTTCTTGTTAAACTGAAATATGCTACAAACATGATTGTGTTCCATTGCTCATGAAATGATAAATATTCTTCTCTCTCATAGACAAGTTAAATCATAAAACTATGAATAATAGCGAAGACAAATATAGTTAATTGGTATTATGTGGCTGTATTCTATGTCTCCTTTCTATTTTCAATTTCAGGTATTTCATTAGTTGCAAATGAAGATTAATTTTATAATTACACAGTTCTTGATTTCATATTTCTACTTTTTTTCTAGAAAATTTAGTACTACAGTCAAGCTACATAATACTCTTAAATTTCCTTCATGTGAGTTATTCACTTCAGTGTCTTGAGACTTATATCTTAGAAGAAACCAAATTGAACAGTGAAAATCCTTATTTCCACTGGGAATTTTATTTTTAGATTTTTTGCTCTCCCTCCATCTGCCTTTGAGCAATTTTCTGTGCTTCAAGCATGAACAAGCAATATTAATCCAATTTGTAGTTTCTGTGAGGCACATTAAGTTGGATCAAATGCACCTCAACTCACTTCTTTAGGAACTATGCATTTATTTAACTGTTTCATTGCCTCACTCCCATCAAATCTGTACAAAAAACAGAGCTATATACTGTGAAATATATGGTTTTTTCTGAAGTGGATGTGGAGATGAAGAGGAAAAGCAAAGAAGGAGGAACCATATTGCTTTTTGCCAAAGGAAAGATTCTACTCTGATTTCCAAACTAGCAGTCACTCAGAACCATTGCATTTTAGAACTGTAATCCAGTCAACATTCAATTTACTCACCAGGTAAGGTACAACAGCAGTACTGTTAGTACCTGTTCTTAAAAAACACTCCAAATCATATGAAGCAAAAAAGGCAAAAAGTCAGTTTCTCCCTTCACCCTTCCTGTCTTTCAGCCAGTTACAGAAGAAAGAAATGGGAGTGTTGGCCTTTTCCTCCTCCCCATTCACGGGGAAAGGTATTATCTTCTGCACTCAGGAGGAGAACCAAGGTTGACCAAAGCATTTCTCACTTTACCTTGCTTAACTGAGACACACATTCCCTTTCTATCATTGTTCCTTAGATAGTTTACATCATTTTTTTACTTACAGGTAGTAAATACTATGAAGAAATAGCTTGAGATACCACTTAATCTACATGAAAATAACCCTTCAACATACTTGCATTTTCGTAGCTGTTACTAATTAGTCTTTATAATTAGTCTTTCCTCAACATTATCCAATGTCCAGCAGAATAAAATTGTATGCTGAGGTTTTATTTCCAGCTATATATTGTTGGTCACATATTACTATGGATCTTACTACTATTCTGATTAAAGGCAGTCTTTATTTTTCCATGTCAGATGTGTGTTGTAGGTATTTGAAAACATTCCTGTAATGGCTGCTGGGGAGGCCCAAGCCAAGCCAAGCCAAGCCAAACTAAACTAAGCTAAACTAAACTAAGCTAAGCTAAGCTAAACTAAATGAAGCTAAACTATATTTGGTATACAAAGGATGCATTTATGTGACTGACCGATAAACCCCCACAATGGAAGAAGGCTCAGAGGAGATGGGCAAGGACGATGTGCCCATGAAGCCCAGGGAATAATGGAGGGTGTGACTGACCACAGCTGTTGCAAAGAAAGCTGACTTTATCTCAACACAAAGGGGTCTGGAGGGTAGCCTGTGTTTGAGATAAACAGTTATGTCAGTTGAGTGGATCAACTGACTGCATCACAGCTGAGAGGATCAATTGGTGGTGTAAATATTTCTCCTTGAGTTTTATTAAAAGAATGTAAATATCCAACTGAGTTAGAGTAGCACGAAGGGGAGCAAATACATGTCTCAGCCCAACACAAAGTATAAGACCTGAACAACTAATAAAACAATTTCGAAGAGAGCAACGGGCTTGAGCTGGCTTCAACACATGGATTCCTTCTCAGCAACCGGGGATGCTGTTGTGTCATGTCAGTGAACATATTATAAAGACCAGTAATGGGGATCACATTGGGATTGTGATTGAACTGTGGATTGTAATTGCCCTATTTTGCAAAGTATAACTTACACTTGTATTGTGAATTCAGTACACTTTGTATCACTCTGCTAAATCAAAAATCCAAATTTCTTCAAATAAGTAAATTTGATATTAAATATTACACCCTCCATATGTAGAATATGTAATAGAACTCAGTCAGAGATTATTAGCATCTTCCTCAGGGTAAATCCCTGGAAAACTCTCTTTTTTAAAACTTTCTCCTCTGCTTTTTAATATCTGAAGCTTGGAAATAGAGGGCTTCTGAATGTACTTGAAGCTTGACCACTCAAGCCCTACTTCACATACCTCTTGATAAATAGTTTGATACCTAGGGATTATTTTACAGCCACATTGCTTAAGAGGAATGTATGAATTTTCTTAGTTCTTTAATATGTTTGTCATGTTTGAGTTTGGGTTTTTGTTTGGGTTTGGATTTTGTGGTTGATTTTTCTTCCAAACTGATATGGGATGCAAACATTTTAAAATATGTGATGGTTCACTAGGACACACTAAGAAAATAAGAATAGGGATATTTTTTTTCTCCTTTTTCTGATTCCTTTTTTTTTTTAAATTTAGAAATGTGTTTATTAGATTATTTCCTATTTACTATTTTAAAAAATATATATTATATAAAATGAGTTATGCATTATATATTTTGTATATTAAATGTATATATATTTATATAAAAAAATAATGTTTATACATATATACAGTTTTAAGTTATTAATATAGACCAGAAGGGACTAATTTGTAGGTCACTATAACAGGGCAGTTGTTGTTAGTACTGTTGCTTGACACATTTGCTACATTTTTGCTATTAAGCTGGAGAGCGTTACTTATGATTTTCTTCTCTAATTCACAAATGTGCTATTAGGTTTCACACATGCTTGGAGAAAAACACCCAATATCTAACTGGGGAAAGCCCAAAATCCAATATTGGGTTGTGTTGTCTGAATATAGCCTTCAGTATGGGAAGATTCTGTCTTTCCCTTCTCTCCTACATGTCCTGGTAACTTAAAAAAATGGGTTGTCGCTGCGTATTTTTGTTTTATTTTTTCCTTACCATTTCCTCTAAGGAAACCTCAATTACAATTTTATGTCTTTCTGTCCCCATCCTATGACTCTTCCTGCAGAAAGTTCCAATAGTGCATGAGAGATGGGAACCCCTATGTGTAGATCAAAGAGCTTTTCTGGTGATATTCATTCACTGAAACATCAAGTCTTTTTCTTGGTGAATTATCAAAAATGTAATATGATATTTAACCCTTAGAAGAGGCCACTTGTTTAGCATATACAAAATGGAGCTTCTCATGTATCAGAAGTAGTGTGGCCAGCAGGAGCAGGGAAGTGATTCTTCCCCTGTACTCGTCACTGGTAAGGCCACACCTCGAGTCCTGTGTTCAGTTTTGGGCCCCTCACTCCAGGAAAGACATTGAGGTGCTGGAGCGTGTCCAGAGAAGGGCAACGAAGATGATGAAGGACCTGGAGCACAAGTCCTATGAGGAGTGGCTGAGGGAACTGGGGTTGTTTAGCCTGGAGAGAAGGAGGCTGAGGGGAGACCTGATCGCTCTCTACAACTACCTGACAGGAGGTTGTAGTGAGGTGGGTGCTGGTCTCTTCTCCCAAGTAACAAGTGATAGGACAAGAAATGGCCTCAAGTTGCACCTGGGGAGGTTTAGACTGGATATTAGGACAAATTTCTTCACCGAAAGGGTTATCAAGCATTGGAACAGGCTGCCCAGGGAAGTGGTTGAGTCACCATCCCTGGAGGTATTCAAAAAGTGCACAGACAAGGCACTTCAGGACATGGTGTACTGGGCATGGTTGATGGTTGGACTCGATGATCTTGAAGGTCTTTTCCAACCTAAATGATTCTATGATTCTATGATTCTATGATAGCCAGAGTTTTTAATGGAGCACTGACATTATTTTCTTTGGCACTCATACAAGTAACCGAAGTCAGTGATAAAAGACACCTAGTGGAATGTTCTAAATATTTTTCCTAATCCCATAGTGCATTTCTTAGAATCTGTGCTGATGCTAAAATCTCTGCATTTTAAATACTAGAGTAAAATGCAGAAAATGCACAACTTGAATATATTAGAAGCTTTTCAAAAATTGCAGTCAAGGAACACACAGGCAACAAAACTATTCAAGAGGTCTATTTTGTGTCTTTTACAGGGACCTAAACATATTCCTGAAATTAAAACACAAAATTCTTATTAATGAAACTAGAGGGGGTTTTTAGTGGAATTTTTAGTAAATTGATGGAATAATCATTAGAAAATGCATCTTCATCACACACTTTACAAATGCTATTTTCTGCATTCTAACAAGTGCAATATCGTTTCAAAATACAAAAATATATAAGAAAATAGTTTACGACAAACTGCATGTTTCTGGAAATCAAATTTTATACTCTGAAACTCACAATATGAATCTCAACTGCAAGCAAGTCAAACGAAGCAGCACTCTACCAATATATTTGTTTGTTAAGCAGAAGGCAGAAACCAAACTTGCCCGGTTTCTCTCCACTTCATACCTCCCATGAACTGAGAAGAAACAAATTTGTAACTTAACATAATATATGATCGGAGGAAAATCTATTTATGGAAAGTTGATTGTCAAACTGAAGATACATATGTATAAAAAAAAAATGCCAAAAACCAACCCTGTTTTTGTAACTTAAAGTACTGAAGGCATTGATTTCTATACCTTGGAAGAAAAAACTGCTATTTCTCTTTTCCTTTATATGAATGATCGAAAACTCAAGGTCCTCTTAATTTGCCTTTTTATTTTCTATTTTGTCTAAAAAGCATAATGCTTTTTCAGACTACTTCAGGAGTTGTATATGCCAACCTCTCAGACACAAATATCAAAGAACATTTGTTAGAAATGCTCTAGAAGCAGGATGAACTGGAAGAACAGGCAAATGTTTTCATCTGACCTTTGCTGCTGCTGCTGCCATCCCTGGAACGCTGATGACCTTGCCACTCAGGGCAGGTGGGAAGGTCAGTAGCTAGAAACTGCAAGGGCTGGAGTGAGACATTACTGGAAAGCAGAAAAAGTCTGGATGAACTTCTGGAAGGAATGGTGTTGCTTGTTATCACTACAGCTCAAGTATTTGTATAGTTCAGAAATGTGTTGCCTTCTATTTTACTGAAATAAAGCTGTGTCTGCTCTTCAGATCTCTTGCACACAACAAACCTCCAAGCAAGTGCATTCCTCAGATCTTGTGAATGGCTCTAATGAACTGAGTAGAATCACTTACAAAGGCAGCTTCTGGCCTGTAATAGGGTATAGTCTCAATTTTGTTCTCTGGATCCAGTGTCAGTGTAAATTCTTCTTATGAACTTGATCAGCCTTCACCACTAGAATATCATGTTAAAAGGAATTAACCCTCCCAACATTCATGTATAGAAAGTGAATATTACTTATCTATAGTCCACTTTGGTGTTTTGACTGACTGTCTCCTCTGACTGTAAAAAGAAAGCCTATGTTTACATTATCAAATAATTGTGTTGCTCAGTAGATTTCAGTTGGGCACCCAACACCCACATTTTTTGCCTTCTAGAGTAGAGGGGAAGAGTTCCTTAGGACTGGCTCTAGTCAGGCCCCATGAGCTAAGTGCTGTTACTGTTTGGAGAGCTCTAATTTTTACCCCTGTAGCACATCTTCCACTTCAGTTTCATCTGAGAGACTGTCAGCTTCACTCAGGCTTTTCCATAAGGTAAATCAAGGCATAGTGGGAGGGCACAAATAGAAGATTCATTTAAAACACGCATTGCTATCTGAGCCAACATGCTAATGTGAATGCAACTGATGTCAACCAAACCATGGTTTGAGGTAAATGGGTCAGCTGGGACCCATTAGACACATCAGGTCTAATATCATTTTAAGCAACTTCAATAATGTGCAGAAGAGACCAAGAGGGAATTAACGTGCCTACTTTTCACCTGACTCTCATTGCTTCTATTTGAAAAGTGGACTAAATACTGATGGAATGTTCTTCTGATCAAAAACTAGAGGAATACATGATATAGTGCTAACAGTACTTATTGCAAAATTATTATGTTGTTTTTTCCAAATCATTCTAAGTTTAATGTTATTCATTCAGTGTTTAATGCCATGCTTACAAATGGTTAGATTAAGTACAAAGAGGAAGGAAGGAGGAAATAGTTTAAACTGCTGAGAATGGAATTGGTTTCTGTGTTCATGGTATTATGATATCTTGCCAAGCCACAGATTCCATTTTTTGGTAGCTGTGAATCAAGCTTTTCTAAAAAACTTTGAATGGCTATCTCAAAGAATGAACAAAGACTCACCAGTAGGAAACTTACCGACTTCTAAAGAATAGCTAGGGATTAAGTTCTAAGGTTTTTTTTATCTCTAATTGTATTATCCATTAACAGAGCATTTCAGCTACCTAAATTTCCTTCAATGTGCTTCGTTTCATACCTATTCAAGTCAATGACAGAGCTCCCACTGGAGAGTCAGAATCAGCTTCCTGAAGAATAGAAACACATTTTTGAGAAATTCTGCCTCTATGACTAATTCTGATGTTTGATGCCTTTCTGCAGTTATTTGATAAAAACGAAATGTTCACAGCAATTTGAGCCTCAGAATATATTAAATATTAGGTTATAGGAGATCTATCTGATTTATACTTCTTACTGCTAAAGAAAAGGAAAGTAAAATTCATAGTGACAAAAAAACTTTCTTATATTCTGAGACCAACAACAGTCAACAAGTTGGACAATACATTATCTCTAAATATGAACCATTTCCTATTCTAAGTAATTAGAAAACGCTAGAAGTGTTTTCTGTAGTCAAAAGTATGTCACATCCAATTAACAAACTGTGGAAATAAAACTATCCAATGGACTCAGTAAAAATTGATTTGCTATTTTCCATTTGCATTCATTTCTTATTATGGCTAGCACATGTATATGTCTTGCAAATTGGTCTATATATTGGGCAATACTATCATTTTTTATGCCAAGCAAATGGTGAAATGTCTCCATTATTTAATATATTGAATATTTAATTATTTCTTTGATAAGCTAAAAGGTGTAGTATGTACTTTCTCTCAATATGGACTGAAGCTTTCAAAGAATGACTAACCACAATGGACCTAAACCATAAGGACATTTTTTTTTTGATGTTCACCTGTGGTAAACTAATTTCTGATTATACATTAATTTTTCCATTATTCTATATAGCACTAAAGGGGGCTGATTTTCTTGTTTGTTTTCTGAGTAGCAGGTACCACTGAATGGAACAGTTAATAGTACTAGCATCATGGGTGAACTCCCATGTCTTCAAGCTTTCGACAAGAACACAAGCGCATCACTCAGTGACATAAAATCAAACATTCATTTAGTGAGCAGGATGGCTGTTGGGGATGGATAGCAAGTTCTGTTCAACACAGATGGACATACACACTCAAGCCTGTTCTGGACAAAACAAAACCAAACCAGTCATGTTCTCCAGTCCAGCTGTGACTGGCAACAAGGACTCAGGGGAATAGGACACTCCTTCATCCAGCTGGTCAAGGTGTCCAAGTCCTAGATCGCAGACTGGCTTCCTGTGTAATGCTTCTACCTTGGGCTCAGTCTTCAGTCTTTGGTACAGTGTTGGAAGTTCAGTTATATGTTTCCCTCACCCTCTGTGGGCTTATTCTTTTCTATTTCAATTTTCTATCTCCATTTATTGCTTTCAAACTTAGATGCTCTGCATAAGCTGCCACGGGCACAAACTCTCTGGGCAAGCTGCTCCACTGCCTTCCTGTCCTCATGGGGAAAAGGCTTTTCTCCTTATAACCAGTCTGAACCCCTCTGGTTTCAGTCTCAGGCATATGCTCCTGTGCCCGTATCATCTTGGTGACCACTTGCTGAACTTTCCTGGGTTTTGATGCCTTTATGGTATTATGCGCCCCAAACTGGATGCAGTAGCTAGATAAGTCTAAAGAGTGCTGAATAGAGGGGGATAGTCACTTCCCTTGATCTACTGGTTGTACCCCCATTTATACAGCCCAGGATGTTTCTGGCCATCTTTGCTGTCAAGACACACTGCTGGCGCATGTTCAGCTTGCTGTTCCCCAAAACCCCTAGTGCCTTTTCTCCATAGCAGCTCCCCAGTCATCAGTCCTCAACTTGTATCACTGCCCAGGGGGTCTTACATCCCAGAGGCAGGACTTTGCATTTGCCCTTGTTGAATTTCATGATGTTCCTGTTAGTCCATTCCCCCAGCTTTTCTATTTCTCCCTGAATGACAGTGCTGCCCTCAAGAATATCGACAGGTTTCTGTGCTTATTAATTTGAATATGCCTCCCTGCTAGACATGAGTTAATACCAATACTCTTTCAAATGAGGCACTGGCCTTGTACAATGGAATTAAAACTTTTTTGACTCTGTTGAACATACCTAACTTGATCTATGCTAAAATGACATTTACCATTTGTGTTTATGACTGACCACTAAAACCTGGATTTTTTAACTCTTTCATTTCCATCTGTGAATTCTAACTTAACTCAGACATTCCTGTTATCATTAATAATCCTTTATTGTATGACTTGACTCATCCCAATTTTCAAGAAGGGTAAGAAGGAAGACCCTGATAATTGCAAGCCTGTGAGTCTCAACTGAGTGCCTGGTAAAATTATGGAGAAGGTTATTCTGGGAGTTATTGAAAAACACTTGAGAGACAGTGCAGTCGTTGGTCATAGCCAGCATAGGTTCACGAGTTGAAAGTCCTACTTAACTAACTTATTTTCCTTTTACGGCAAGGTCACCCATCTAGTTGCCCAAGGGAACAGTAGAACTGTTGGCTGTTTTTTTTTATTTTAGCAAAGCTTTTGATACTGTCTTTCACAGTATCCTTCTGGACAAAATGTCCAACATACAGTTAGACAAGTCCATGATACGTTGGGTGAGCAGTTGGCTGACAGGTCAGGCTCAGAGAGTTGCAGTAAGTGAGGTTACATCAGGCTGGCGGCCAGTCAGATCTGAATAGACTAGAGACCTGGGCAATCACCAACTGTATGAAATTTAACGAGATTAAGTGCTGGATTCTGTACCTGGGATGGAGTAATCCTGGTTGTATATACAAATTGGGGGATGAGAGGCTGGAAAGCAGCGCCATGGAAAGAGATCTTGGGGTCTGGGATCCCATCAAGGCAAGTTGAATATGAGTCAACAGTGTGCCCTGGCAGCCAAAAGGGCCAACGGTGTCCTGGGGTGCACCAAGCACAGCCTAGCTAGCCGGTCGAGGGAGGTGATTGTCCCACTCCACACTGCACTGGTGCGGCCCCACCTCGAGTACTGTGTGCAGTTTTGAGCGCCTCAATATAAGAAGGACATCAAAGTTTTGTATCCGGAGGAGGTCGACTAAGATGGTGAAAGGCCTCGAGGACACTACTAAGGAGGAGTGGCTGAGGTCACTTGGCTTGTTCATTTTGGAGAAGAGAAGGCTGAGGGGTCACCTCATTGCAGTCTACAACTTCCTCAAGGGGCGCAGCAGTGGAGGAGGAGGTGCTGATCTCCTCTCTGGTGACCAGCGATAGGACACGAGGAAATGGAATGAAACTGCATCAGGGGAAGTTCAGATTGGACGTTAGGAAAAGATTCTCCACTGAGAGGGTGGTCGGTGACTGGAACAGGCTCCCCAGGGAAGTGGTCACAGCACCAAGCCTGTCAGAGTTCAAGGAGCATCTGGGCGATGCTCTTAGTCATACGGTTTAGTTTTAGGTAGTCCTGTGAGGAGCAAGCAGTTGGACTCGATGATCCTTATGGATTCCTTCCAACTTGAGATATTCTGTGATTCCATGATTCAATTACTTTTGTATTGTTGAATTAAATATCTGTGGATTTTACTTCAGTGCTCACAGCTATGCAGTTTACTTCTTTGGGACCCCTGTCCAAAGTTTTTTATGTCTTTTCATAAGCACATTTCACAGGAACACTTTTTTTGTGCAAAGATCATTAAAATATTATATAAAATATTTTCCTTAGTCGGTTATTGTGGAACTGTTTCCTCAGATGCTAACTTCTTACAAATAGGAAAATGTAAATTCATATTTCTCTAGAATACTTCTTAGGTATTGTGTTAATCAACAGTGTGCTGGAAAAGAGCATATTTGTAATAAACTTGTGAGCAATTACTTGAAATACCTTTTCAAAAAATCAGGAGTGAATGGTACCACAAGTGAAACATAGGAATAGAATGCAAATATGTTATTAAAGTCACAGACATTCCCATTATCTGGAATACTTTTTTTGTACACAACAATATTCAGCACAGGTTTCTACAGTCAGGCAATTGTTAACATCTTTTAAACACCAGCAGTAATTTATTTTGCATGTTGTTTAATAATAATATTGTAGAGTTTTAAAAATTGAATATTTTATGTTTTGTGAAATCATGAAGTCTAGAAAACCACCTTATTATTGTTAATAACAATAAAAAGTCGTAAATTTTGATGACTTGTTCCTGCATTAAAGTAACATCTGTTTAAAATTGCACTGAATGTAACCATGCTTTAGCTGTCATTGCTAGTTTGTTACCCACATTCAGCAGATCTTTCCTTTTACACTGTTACTCTTCTCAAAAAAATGCTTGCTGAGATTCATTGAGATAAATCGAAATCAGTATGTTGAAATTATTCCTTTAATTAAATGCTTTATAAAGAAGACAATGTATATTCCATGAGGGACTAAGAAAAAATATAGATTAATGTATGATGCTAACACAAAGACAGGTCAATGTAATAAACTCAGAAATGCATCTAGTGATAAGGCCCAATAATCGATCTTAAGTATTCCAATGGGCTGTTAATGCAACTTGTGGTAGAACCTGTGATCAAACCTACTTAGTTTTCCTTGGCAGTCTTTCATGAGTCCTTTGCTGCTTTTTCAAAAAGGCAAATCTAAGATTGCCTAGATTACTGTGAAAAACAGATGCAATGGCTGTGTTACTAAAGCAATGTTGTGGAAGAGGTAAAAACAGAGATCAAATTTATATGAGATACTCTATTTCCAGTGACATATATTGCATTGTGACTACCTTTGGGATACACAAGCCTACTGTTATCTTAAAACTGTTCCTGGGAGATGGGCAGAATAGTCGAATACAGCTTGACCTTTACTGATTCATGCACACGTTTCATGAGCTATTTGAAATAATCAGTTAATAAATTCTTTAAATCACCCTGGTAAGTACTATGGATGCATTTGATTCTCCACTCTGATGCCTTTAATTCACCATATAACTAGAGCTCTAGATACAATAGATTAAGGTAATATAGGCTTCCCAGCTATGACTTCTGTCTTGTGTGTGTCTACATGATTGATGGGCAAGTTATTTAAAGTTAGGCACATTGAATGCCTTTAGACCTTTGTCTCTGAAAAAGAAGTAGGTACTGATTACCAGCCTCCCATTTCCTAGGAGAGTGCTCTAACAGTAAGGGATTCTTGTAAAGGGAGTAACACCAATTCCTGTGCAGTCAGAGATTCTTAAATACCTTTGCAGCAAAACATAATTTGCAATATGCTTTACATAATGTAGCGGTTTAACCCCAGCCAGCAACTAAGCACCACGCAGCTGCTCACTCACTTCCCCCCCACCCAGGGGGATGGGGGAGAAAATCGGGAAAAGAAGTAAAACTCATGGGTTGACATAAGAACGGTTTAATAGAACAGAAAAGAAGAAACTAATAACGATAATGATAACACTAATAAAATGACAACAGCAATAATAAAAGGATTGGAATGTACAAATGATGCGCAGGGCAATTGCTCACCGCCCGCCGGCCGACACCCAGCTAGTCCCTGAGCGGTGATTCCCTGCCCCAACTCCCCAGTTCCTAAACTAGATGGGACGTCCCATGGTATGGAATACCCTGTTGGCCAGTTGGGGTCAGCTGCCCTGGCTGTGTCCTGTGCCAACTTCTTGTGCCCCTCCAGCCTTCTTGCTGGCTGGGCATGAGAAGCTGAAAAATCCTTGACTTTAGTCTAAATGCTACTTGGCAACAACTGAAAACATCAGCGTGTTATCAACATTCTTCACATACTGAACTCAAAACATAGCACTGTACCAGCTACTAGGAAGACAGTTAACTCTATCCCAGCTGAAACCAGGACACAGAAGCAGTGGAAGACATGATTATACAAATACTGAATAAACTATAATCATGCTGTAGACCTAAGCCCCTGGTTAGATAATTGCCAGGCAAGAAACTAGCAAAAAGGTGGCTTTTTAATAAAGAATGTGTTACTTGTGTTTAATCTAACTCTGTGTTAATACAAACTATTCAGGCAGTTTTAAGTCTGCAGCAAGTAGGAAGAAATACCGAGTGTTGACTGGGCATGTCAGGCATGCAAGATGGATGGAAGAAATTAACTCTGCATATCACCTGGGAGTCTGCAGAGTGGCTGATGGACAGGGCTTATAACATCACAGAACACTTAGACGTGGACTTCTTGTGGTGAAAAGTAAGATCTGATCAAGTCTTACTTCACTGTGACTTTATTTATTTGCTGTAGATGTTGAGCAACTTATCATATTAACAGCTGTTGATAATAAAGACACACTGTAGGTAACTGCACTCTAATTGAGTTTTTCAGAGTCATGGTGGGCTGGCATAAGAGTTTCCCACTGTGCGGGTGGCCTTACCCAAATCCTGTAAATACCATTTGATAAGCAGTCAGTCACCTGCCCCATCTCATGAGTTACAGTGGATATCACTGCATACATAACATTTTCTCCCACTGTTCCGTAAAGAAAAACTTTGCTCTTTTAAAATTCTATTAGATTATGAAGGTAATATTCACCAAGGAATTTGGAGAAAAAAAAACACTAAGAACACTAAGCCCCAAGTGAAAAATATGGCCTTCAGTGAAATAAAAATAAGCTCAAAACTTTAAATCATTTCTTAAGGAACATGTACAAAAATAAAATATTTTGGTATGTAACAGAAGCATAAATATGTCTTTGTGTATACGCATATAGATGTATATGCATAGATATACATTTACAACTGATACACTGCTATAGCTCAAAGAATAAAATAAAACAGGAAATTATAGATGCTATGAAAATAAGATTTGGTTAGGAGATATTACATTATGTCTACAGGAGACTGCTTTAAAAATATATAATACTCAAGGAGCAAATGCAAGAAATACATGTAAAATAACTTCCAAAAAATGTAACATTCTAAATCTCTTTCTTCCCCACTGTTACATACCATGAAAATAAAGCACTACTTCATTTTGACATCTTTTGTTCTTGAGGAAGGGGATGGGGGACAGACTTGTGGGAAGTGTTCCTAAACAAAGTGGAAATCCTTAAAGTTGTGTGGAATGCTTAGCTGAGTATTTGCACATTTGGAGTTGCTGAAGAGCATATTAAAGAATAGATTAATAACTTTAACGCACTGTTTTGGAATAAGTACTTGTGTCAAGTATCTGTGGAATAAAGTATCAGATTCTTCAGCTATAACTTTTCTTCATTAGAATTTCAATATAAGGAAGCAAGCTATATGGTATGATATTCTTAAATTCTGTCTTTAATTCTATTTTTTTTTTTATTTAATCAGCTTATAGAAAGCAATTAGAAGAAACAGAAGCAATAGAAGAAAAAAGGAAGACCAAAGATTTTTTTATTATTGTTGTTGCTGTTATTTCAGGAAGTTATGTTCTTGGTCTCATGTAATCAGGACAGTGTTGATATGATTTAAAAGATATGATATGTACAATAAAAATAAAAAAGTATGCAGTTTATAGATACTAGTACTTCAGTTTCTAATAAAAGAAAAATTAAGCCAATAAGATACCAAATGACTTTGGCTGAAAAGTATGAATAAGTACTCCAATGTGCTATCATAATTTAATGGTCCCTAACATTTATTCCTGATGAACCAGAATATGTCACCCTACCTTTTTAGCTACTTAGGTATATCCTCCAGAATACAAGTTTTTCAAGATCAATTATTCTATCTCATATCAGTGTATCCACTTCTCTTCATTGCTTTACAATAGTTCCAAATCACCTACAAGTGGGGTTTGAGTTATAGAGTGAGATATGGAATGTATAAGTAGGGTATGGAATTTTTTCAGACTTTTTCTTCTCTTAATGTGTGGAAGATAAATACTGATTTCAGTCACACTTCGTTAATAATTTAGCTATCTCAATATTTAGACATAGAGGCTAAAATAAAAATCTAGACTTCCACAGTCAGTGAAGAATTAAGTCCTTAAAAGGGTGCTTCACACCAAGGTTTTTATTCAGCTATCTTAGAATAGAGTAACATAACTTCTGCAGGTACAACTTTCTCCACTGCCTGGAGAGTTGGGACTAGCTGGAACTAAATGGCTGTATTTGTATGCCTGAAAGAGGTGAAGATGAATTGCATCCCTAATCTGTTGGATTCTAACATATGGTTCTCATCGGTTTGTTTCAAATAATTCTTGTACTGTATATTTTGGATTAGCTCCAAGAACATAAATTTAAGGTAGTATTTCAATAGTTTAAGCAATACTTGCATGAAGTAGTAGTGTACTATTATTGACTATACAGGTATTACTACCTCTTTCTACTTTTCTCCATATTCACTTACTCCATAGTAAAAAATGTAACATTATTGATATGTAAGTATGTTATTAGCTATTGCATTAAATCATTAAGGACTGAATGAGTCAATATTTTGTTGCCTAGTCCATTACATTTTAATGGCATTAATTTAAGGCTTCTTAACTAGTCCTTTTTCATCATTATAGACAGATTCCTCCTCATCTTGGCAGATGAGTAATAAAACACATCCTTTCCTGGTTCTTTTATGTCCACAGAAGTTAATTACGAAAATTTTATTAGTATAGTAACTATGATGCTTATTTTAGGATTTCCCATAGTATCTGTTAACAAGTCATCTGATAATCATCACTGATTTATACAAAGTAATAAAGGCGTTTTATGACTCCATTACCTTCCTCTGGAGAAAGATATAAATTCCTACTTTCTTTCTTTTATCTTTTTTTCTTTTCCTTTTTTTTTTTTAAACAAAACTATGGAATACTGTTCTTAGTCATCAGATGTAACTGATTTTATGAGATTGCTTTCATAGACATACTCTACTACGTCTGTTACTAGACTAGCCATGCAGACCAAACTACCTGAAATGGTTGAAAATCACTGAGCTATCATGATGTATCTAATTCTATGTCCTAATGCTGATGTTCAAGATTTTCTTAAAATGAGATTGCATTACCAGAACTGCAAAGTAGATATAGCTTGAAACTTAGTGATGAGCATATAGGTGGTTGCAGGTTTATCTTCTGTTCTTGATTCTAAGAATAAAATCAGTATTAGCCCAAACTAAAGTACAAGATATATTTTTTTATGCACATGGTTTCCAGTTCAGTACCTGTTGTTAATTAAAAAGAAAGTGCTTAAATAGGGTATAAAAGGGAGAAAGGAGCTTATTAACTTGAATTATTAAAGTCTTAGGATAATAGGCCTTAGAAATTCTTAAGCAGCTATCTTTTGTCTGATCAAAGAAAGTAGACTTCCAGTGTATTGATTCCTGCATCCAGAGACTGTGAGTCTTATAAGAACCTCAGTAGTCATTTTTTTTCCTAAATCTGCAACATATTATACTTATGATTCTGGAGGCCTTGATTTACCTTTGAAAAAGAGAGATACTTTCTTCTTCAAGAAGAAAATATCAGTGTGGACTTTAACTTCATTCAATATCCATGCCTGGATCCAAACATCAGCTCCAACCAGGGTTTTCTAGGTGCTGGTTTTCTCATCAGCTAATTCAGCTTGAAGTTCATTAATGGTTACACGTACACGTGAAATATAGTCCTCTGCCGTAGCTGGTCCCAGTCACTCATTCTTTCCAGTAGCTGGATCTAGACACTTTCTCTCCTCCAGTAGCTGGCACCCAAACCTTCAAGCTCCTTG